>NW_028270144.1:127649354-127953104 GCF_037043375.1 Chiloscyllium plagiosum | reverse complement strand
GGTGTGTGTGTGGGGTGTGTGGGGTGTGTGTGTGTGGGGTGTGTGTGTGTGGGGTGTGTGTGTGTGTGTGGGGTGTGTGTGTGTGTGGGGTGTGTGTGTGTGTGGGGTGTGTGTGTGTGTGGGGTGTGTGTGTGTGGGGTGGGGGTGTGTGGGTGTGGGGTGGGGGTGTGTGGGTGGGGTGGGGGTGTGTGGGTGGGGTGGGGGTGTGTGGGGTGGGGGTGTGTGTGTGTGTGGGGTGGGTGTGGTTGTGTGTGTGGGGTGGGTGTGGTTGTGTGTGTGTGGGGTGGGTGTGGTTGTGTGTGTGTGGGGTGGGGGTGTGTGTGTGTGTGTGTGGGGTGGGGGTGTGTGTGTGTGTGTGGGGTGGGGGTGTGTGTGTGTGTGTGGGGTGGGGGTGTGTGTGTGTGTGTGGGGTGGGGGTGTGTGTGTGTGTGGGGTGGGGGTGTGTGTGTGTGTGGGGTGGGGGTGTGTGTGTGGGGTGGGTGTGGTTGTGTGTGTGGGGTGGGTGTATGTGTGTGTGTGGGGTGGGTGTATGTGTGGGGTGGGTGTGGGTGTGTATGTGTGTGTGGGGTGGGGGTGTGTGTGTGGGGTGGGGGTGTGTGCGTGGGGTGGGGGTGTGGGGTGGGGGTGTGTGTGTGGGGTGGGGGTGTGTGTTTGGGGTGGGTGTGGTTGTGTGTGTGGGGTGGGTGTATGTGTGTGTGTGGGGTGGGTGTATGTGTGGGGTGGGTGTGGGTGTGTATGTGTGTGTGGGGTGGGGGTGTGTGTGTGGGGTGGGGGTGTGTGTGTGGGGTGGGGGTGTGTGTGTGGGGTGGGGGTGTGGGGTGGGGGTGTGTGTGTGGGGTGGGGGTGTGTGTTTGGGGTGGGTGTGGTTGTGTGTGTGGGGTGGGTGTATGTGTGTGTGTGGGGTGGGTGTATGTGTGGGGTGGGTGTGGGTGTGTATGTGTGTGTGGGGTGGGGGTGTGTGTGTGGGGTGGGGGTGTGTGTGTGGGGTGGGGGTGTGGGGTGGGGGTGGGTGTGGGTGTGGGTGTGGGGTGTGGGTTTGGGGTGGGTGTGGGGTGGGTGTGGGGTGTGTGTGTGTGTGTGGGGTGTGTGTGTGTGGGGTGTGTGTGTGTGGGGTGTGTGTGTGTGGGGTGTGTGTGTGTGGGGTGTGTGTGTGTGGGGTGTGTGTGTGTGTGGGGTGTGTGTGTGTGTGTGTGTGGGGTGTGTGTGTGTGTGTGTGGGGTGTGTGTGTGTGTGGGGTGGGGGTGTGTGTGGGGGTGGGGGTGTGTGGGTGGGGTGGGGGTGTGTGGGTGTGTGTGTGGTGTGTGAGTGTGGGGTGTGAGTGTGGGGTGTGGGGTGGGGGTGGGTGTGTGTGTGTGGGATGTGTGTGTGTGTGTGGGATGTGGGGGTGTGTGTGTGGGGTGTGTGTGTGGGGTGTGTGTGTGTGGGGGGGGTGTGTGTGTGTGGGGGGTGGGGGTGTGTGGGTGTGGGGTGGGGGAGGGGGTGTGTGGGGGTGGGTGTGTGTGTGTGTGGGGTGTGTGAGTGTGGGGTGTGGGGTGGGGGTGGGTGTGTGTGTGTGTGGGATGTGTGTGTGTGTGGGGTGTGTGTGTGTGGGGTGTGTGTGTGGGGTGTGTGGGGTGTGTGGGGTGTGTGGGGTGTGTGGGGTGTGTGTGTGTGTGGGGTGTGTGTGTGGGGTGTGTGTGTGGGGTGTGTGTGTGGGGTGTGTGTGTGGGGTGTGTGTGTGGGGTGGGGGTGTGTGGGTGTGGGGTGGGGGTGTGTGGGGGTGGGTGTGTGTGTGTGTGGGGTGTGTGTGTGTGGGGTGTGTGTGTGTGGGGTGTGTGTGTGTGTGGGGTGTGGGGTGTGTGTGTGTGTGGGGTGGGGGTGTGTGGGTGTGGGGTGGGGGTGTGTGGGTGTGGGGTGGGGGTGGGTGTGGGGTGGGGGTGTGTGGGTGTGGGGTGGGGGTGGGGGTGTGTGGGGGTGGGTGTGTGTGTGTGTGGGGTGTGGGGTGGGGGGTGTGTGTGTGAGTGTGGGGTGTGGGTGTGTGTGTGGGGGTGTGTGTGTGGGGTGTGGGGGGGTGTCTGTGGGTTGTGGGGGTGTGTGTGAGTGGGGGGTGTGTGTGAGTGGGGGGTGTGTGTGAGTGGAGGGTGTGGGTGTGTGAGTGGGGGGTGTGGGTGTGTGAGTGGGGGATGTGGGGGGTGTGGGGGTGTTTGTGGGGGGTGTGTGTGGGGGGTGTGGGGGTGTGTGTGTGGGGTGTGGGTGTGTGTGTGTGGGGTGTGGGGGTGTATGTGAGTGTGGGGGTGTGTGGTTGTGTGTGAGTGTGGGGGTGTGGGTGTGTGGGGGTGTGTGGTTGTGGGGGTGTGTGGGGTGGGGGTGTGTGTGTGTGGGGTGGGGGTGTGTGTGTGTGTGGGGTGGGGGTGTGTGTGTGTGTGGGGTGGGGGTGTGTGTGTGTGGGGTGGGGGTGTGTGTGTGTGTGGGGTGGGGGTGTGTGTGTGTGTGGGGCGGGGGTGTGTGTGTGTGTGGGGCGGGGGTGTGTGTGTGTGTGTGGGGCGGGGGTGTGTGTGTGTGTGGGGTGGGGGTGTGTGTGTGTGTGGGGTGGGGGTGTGTGTGTGTGTGGGGTGGGGGTGTGTGTGTGTGTGGGGTGGGGGTGTGTGTGTGTGTGGGGTGGGGGTGTGTGTGTGTGTGGGGTGGGGGTGTGTGTGTGTGTGGGGTGGGGGTGTGTGTGTGTGTGGGGTGGGGGTGTGTGTGTGTGTGGGGTGGGGGTGTGTGTGTGTGGGGTGGGGGTGTGTGTGTGTGGGGTGGGGGTGTGTGTGTGTGTGGGGTGGGGGTGTGTGTGTGTGTGTGGGGTGGGGGTGTGTGTGTGTGTGGGGTGTGTGTGTGTGTGTGTGGGGTGGGGGTGTGTGTGTGTGTGTGTGGGGTGGGGGTGTGTGTGTGTGTGTGGGGGGTGGGGGTGTGTGTGTGGGTGTGGGGTGGGGGTGTGTGGGTGTGGGGTGGGGGTGTGTGGGGGTGGGTGTGTGTGTGTGGGGTGTGTGTGTGTGGGGTGTGTGTGTGTGGGGTGTGGGGTGGGGGTGGGTGTGGGGTGGGGGTGTGTGGGTGTGGGGTGGGGGTGGGGGTGTGTGGGGGTGGGTGTGTGTGTGTGTGGGGTGTGGGGTGGGGGGTGTGTGTGTGAGTGTGGGGTGTGGGTGTGTGTGTGGGGGTGTGTGTGTGGGGTGTGGGGGGGTGTCTGTGGGTTGTGGGGGTGTGTGTGAGTGGGGGGTGTGTGTGAGTGGGGGGTGTGAGTGGAGGGTGTGGGTGTGTGAGTGGGGGGTGTGGGTGTGTGAGTGGGGGATGTGGGGGGTGTGGGGGTGTTTGTGGGGGGTGTTTGTGGGGGGTGTGTGTGGGGGGTGTGGGGGTGTGGGTGTGGGGGTGTGGGTGTGGGGTGTGGGGGTGTGTGTGTGGGGTGTGGGGGTGTGTGTGTGGGGTGTGGGGGTGTATGTGAGTGTGGGGGTGTGTGGTTGTGTGTGAGTGTGGGGGTGTGTGGGTGTGGGGGTGTGTGGTTGTGGGGGTGTGTGGTTGTGTGTGTGTGGGGTGGGGGTGTGTGTGTGTGGGGTGGGGGTGTGTGTGTGTGGGGTGGGGGTGTGTGTGTGTGGGGTGGGGGTGTGTGTGTGTGTGGGGTGGGGGTGTGTGTGTGTGGGGTGGGGGTGTGTGTGTGTGGGGTGGGTGTGTGTGTGTGTGGGGTGGGTGTGTGTGTGTGTGGGGTGGGGGTGTGTGTGTGTGTGTGGGGTGGGGGTGTGTGTGTGCGTGTGTGTGGGGTGGGGGTGTGTGTGTGTGTGTGTGTGTGGGGTGGGGGTGTGTGTGTGAGTGTGGGGTGGGGGTGTGTGTGTGAGTGTGGGGTGGGGGTGTGTGTGTGAGTGTGGGGTGGGGGTGTGTGTGTGAGTGTGGGGTGGGGGTGTGTGTGTGAGTGTGGGGTGGGGGTGTGTGTGTGAGTGTGGGGTGGGGGGTGTGTGTGAGTGTGGGGTGGGGGGGTGTGTGTGAGTGTGGGGTGGGGGGGTGTGTGTGAGTGTGGGGTGGGGGGGGTGTGTGTGAGTGTGGGGTGGGGGGGGTGTGTGTGAGTGTGGGGTGGGGGGGTGTGTGTGGGGTGGGGGGGTGTGTGTGGGGTGGGGGTGTGTGTGTGGGGTGGGGGTGTGTGTGTGTGTGGGCTGGGGGTGGGGGTGTGTGTGTGTGGGCTGGGGGTGTGTGTGTGTGTGTGTGGGCTGGGGGTGTGTGTGTGTGTGTGTGTGGGGTGGGGGTGTGTGTGTGTGTGTGTGTGGGGTGGGGGTGTGTGTGTGTGGGGTGGGGGTGTGTGTGTGTGGGGTGGGGGTGTGTGTGTGTGTGGGGTGGGGGTGTGTGTGTGAGTGTGGGGTGGGGGTGTATGTGTGTGTGGGGTGTGTGTGGTTGTGTGTGAGTGTGGGGTGTGTGTGGGTGTGTGTGAGTGTGGGGCGTATGTGTGGGTGTGGGTATGTGTGTGAGGTGTATGTGAGTGTGGGACGGTGTGTAGGGCTATGTGTGGGGTATATGTGGAGTGTATGTGGGTGTGCATGTAATTGTGTATTGCTGTGGGTGTGGGGTGTGTGTGTGGGTGTGTATGTGGTGTATGTGTGTGTACGTTGTGTGGGGGTCTGTGTGGGTGGGTGTTTCATTTTTTTTGTCTTGCTGGGTGTGCGCGTGTGTGTGTGCGTGCAGTTGTGTAGATAAATGTGAAAGGCATATCTTAGCAGGACTTATACACTTAATGGTAAGGTCCCAGGGAGTGTTGCTGAACAAAGAGACCTTGGAGTGCAGGTTCATAGCTTCTTGAAAGTGGAGTCGCAGATAGATAGGATAGGGAAGGCAGTGTTTGGTATGCTTTCCTTTATTGGTCAGAGTATTGAGTACAGGAGTTGTGAGGTCATGTTGTGGCTGTACATGATATTGGTTAGGCCACTGTTGGAATATTGTGTGCCATTCTGGTCTCCTTCCTATCGGAAAGATGTTGTGAAACTTGAAAGGGTTCAGAAAAGATGTATAAGGATGTTGCCAGGATTGGAGGATCTGAGCTATAGGTAGACGTTGTTTTCCCTGGAGTGTCAGAGGCTGAGGAGTAACCTTATAGAGGTTTACAAAATTATGAGGGGCATGGATAGGATAAATAGACAAAGTCTTTTCCCTGGGGTCGGGGAGTCCAGAACTAGGTTTAGGGTGAGAGGGGAAAGATATAAAAGAGACCTAAGGGGCAACGTTTTCACACAGAGGGTGGTACGTGTATGGAATGAGCTGCCAGAGGATGTGGTGGAGGCTGGTACAATTGCAACATTTAAGAGGCATTTGGATGGGTATATGAATGGGAAGGGTTTGGAGGGATATGGGCCGGGTGCTGGCAGATGGGACTAGATTGGGTTGGGATATCTGGTCGGCATGGACGGGTTGGACTGAAGGGTCTGTTTCCGTGCTGTACCATCTGTGAATATATGACCCTAGTTGTGTGTGTGTGTGTGTGGGCGTGGGTGAGTGTGTGTGGGTGTGATTGGGTGTGTGGGTAAGTGTGTGTAGGTGTGGGTCAGTGTGTGGGTGAATGTGAGTGGGTGGGTTGGTGAGTGTGCGTGGGTCTTTGTGGGTGTGGGTCTGTGTGTGTGGGGGTGAGCTTAGGTGAGTGTGTGGGTGTGTGTGGGTGTGGTGGCGTGGGTGTGGGGGTGTGGCTGTGTGTGTGGGCGTGTATGTGGGGGGTGTGGCTCTGTGTGGGGGTTGTGTGGGTATGTGTGTGTGTCTCTGTGTGGGGGGTGTGGCTGAGTGTGTGGGGGTTGTGGCTGTTTGTGGGTGTGTGTGTGGGGCTGTGTGTGTCGGTGTGTGTGTGTCTATCTGTGTGTGGGGATGTATGTGTGGTTGTGTGGTTCGGGTGTGTGTGTCTGTATCTGGATATGTGTGGTGTGTGTGTGAGGGGGTGTGGCTGTGTGTGGGTGTGTGTGTGGCTGTGTCGGGTGTGTGTGTCTATATCTCTGCGTGTGGGTGTGTATGACTGTGTCTGTGTGGGGGTGTGTGTGTCTGTGTCTGTGTGGGAGTTGTGGCTGTGTGTGGGGTGTGTGTGTGGGGGGTGTGTGTGTGAGAGGTGTGGCCGTGGATGAGTGTGGGTGTGTGTGTGGGAGCTGTGGCTGTGTGTGGGGGGTGTATGTGTGGGGGGTGTATGTGTGGGGGATGTGGCTGTGTGTGGGGGATGTGTGTGGGGGTATGTGTGGCTGTGGCTGTGTGTGGGGGGGTATGGGGTGTGCGTGTGTCTGTGTTTGTGTGGGGTGTGGCTGTGTGTCAGTGAGTGTATCTGTGGGTGTGTCTGTGTGTGGGTGAGTGTGTGTCTCTATGTGTGTGTGTGTGGGTGTCTGTGTGTGTGTATAGGAGTGTGGGTGAGGGTGTGTGTGGGTGTATGGGGTGGGGGGATGGCAGAGTGTAATGTTTCTAAAATAGGTGATGTGAACATAAGGAATCTGAGCAGGAGGTCCAGACTGAGTTGGTGAAACCTCAGCGTACGGAGTTTAGTTTAGGGAAGAGAGAGGTCATACCATCTGTAGGAAGAATCAAAAGGCAAAATATTATTAAATGGAGAGAAACTTCAAACACGTTCAGCACAAAGGGTGATCTTGGGCATGAAACACAGAGTGTTAGTGTTCAGGTGCAGCGGGTAAATGGAATGTTGGCCTTTATTGCTGGGGTGGGGGGGGGGTTGGAGTACAGAAATCAGGAAGTCAGCTGTACAGAGTGTGGGTGAGGCTGCCCATGGAGCAGTGTGTACAGCCTTGGGCCTTGTGTTTCAGAAGTGGATATACTGGCATTGGAAACCGTTCAAGAGAGATTCACTAGGGACTGCTTACTGGAATGAAGGAGCTGACTCATCATGACCAGCTAAACAGGCCGGGCTTTTGTTCATTAGGGTTTAGGTGAATGAGGGATGATGTTAGTGGAACATGCAAGATCCTGAGGGGGGATGATGAAAGGGTAGGGGTTGAGAAGATGTCTCCATGAGTGAGAGAGTCTCAGACGAGAGGACATTGTTATAGAATGTGGGGACATTCCTTTAAAATTGAGATGGGAAGGAATTTCTCCTCCCAGAGGGTAGTGAGTGTCTGTGATTCTCTATCTCGGAAGAGTTGTGGAACGAGGAGGCAGACAGACATTGATAGGTTGACCACCACACAGTGGGGCGGAGAGGGGGTGTGGAGGCCTGAGGCTGGTCATGATCTTGTTGAATGGCTGGGCAAGCTAGAGGGGCTGAATGGCCTACTCCTGCTATTCCTTACGCTTTAGGACATTCTCATTTTAACCAAACCTTCGGTTCTATTTGAACATTGGAGTGGCTATTGAGACATGCAGTTGAGAGATGGAAGGGCCAATGACGGGAGGTCAGGGGAGGGTCAGAGGTCACATGCAGTTGGTGTTGGCGCATGTCCTGTGTATTGGTGTGGGCTGGGGCTGGGTGGGGGGAGAGTGAGGGTTTCTTGCTGTTGGATGCCCTTGGCTCTGTGCCCAGTGGAGTGACCTTTGTCTGTTTGTCTGTCTGTCTGCTGTTAGGCTCTGTGTGCTGCGGTGGTTACCAGTGACCTGGAGGAGACCATGTCCCTGGTGTTCTGTGGGGCCGATGTGAGCTGTTTCTCTGGGGACCCTGACCTCCCATCTCCAGTTGACCTGGCCCAGCAAGCAGGCCAGGCTCTCCAGGTGGAATTCCTCAATCGGAACAAAAACGCAGGTGAGTCTACTATCCCCACCAGCACCTCCCTCACAATCCCATTGGGTACGCAGTCCATTCAGCCCATCCCAGGCTGCTCCACCATTCTCCGCCAGGGTCGGAATCCATCTTATTGCTGTTTTCCCACGCCATCCCTTGATGCCATCAGTGCCCAGAGGTGTGAATTTCCGTCCTGAGCTTACTCAGTGACTGGGATCTCCCAGCTAGAGAGCTCCAAAACGTCACCAGCTTCCTTGTGAAGAGATTCCTCTTTCTCCCAGTCCCAGGTCACCCTTATCCTGACACTCTGCACCCTGATCTTCCCTGCATCCACTCTACTGAGCCACAGAAACGTAGAAAACAGGAGGAGGCCATTCAGCCCTTCGAACCTGCTCCACCATTCCAGATGATCACGGCTGATCCTCCAACCCAGTCCCCTGTTCCTGCTTCCTCCCCCATACCCTTTGATCCCTGTATCCCCTGAGAACTCGATCTAACTCCTGGCCTTAACCACTTCCTGTGGCAGAGAATTCCGCAGGCTCTAGAGGAGGAACTGCTTCTCCCAGAGAGTAGGGAATCTACGGAATTCTCTGCCCCAGGAAGCAACAGAGGCAGCTTCATTAAATATATTCAGGACCCAGTTGGATGGGTTTCTGCCTGGTTGGGGAATGAAGGGTGATGGGGATAATGCAGGGAGGAGGGGCTGGGATGATGGACAGATCAGCCATGGCCTTAGTGAATGGCGGAACAGGCTCGACGGGCCAAATGGCCTACTCCTGCTTCTATTCCGCTGAAACACAGGAAACGGCCATTTGGCCCATCGAGTCTAGCACTCAGGACCGAGATGAGGGGAAATACTTTTACTCAGAGGGTGATGAACATTTGGGATTCTCGATCCCAGGGGCTCAGTCTTTCAGAACATTGAGGTAGAGGTTGATACATTTTTGATGATCGGTGGGGTAAAGGGTTAGATTCACAGACACTATTACTCTCTGGGTGAAGACATCCCTCCTCATCTCAGCCCTAAATGGCCTAACCCATATCCCCTTAGAGCAAGTAAGCTTCAGTATCCTAAAGCCCTGTAAGAATTCTGTATGTTTCTGTGAGATTGCCCTAATCCTCTTAACCATCAGAGAATTAAGACCCAGGGCCCTCTCCCTCTCCTCACTGGGCAGTCATCCCCTATCGCCAGGGTCACTCTGCTGACCCTCTGCTGTGAAATGGGGAGACTGAAAGTTGCCTTGTTCCCAGAGACTGCTCCCTCGTTAGAGAGGGAGAGGGAGAGGGAGAGACAGGGAGAGAGGGAGGGGGGAGAGGGAGAGTGGGAGAGAGAAAGAGGGAGACGGAGGGAGAGAGACGGACGGAGGGAGAGAGAGAGAGAGCCATCTATCTGATGGAGATTTAACCTGAGGGTCAGCACACCTCTGGCGAGGGGAGAGGGTGAGCAGGTGGGACTCTCTGTAATCTCGGCCGGTGCGGCTTTACAGGGAGAAGGCTTCCCCCTGGGTAGGGGGTGATGATCTGGAACCTGGGGGTCACAGGCTCAGGGTACGGGGTGGATCATTTTGGACTGAGATGGGAAAGATTCCAGTGATCATGTTGAATGGGGGAGCAGGATCGAAGGACTGAACGGCCTACTGCTGTTCCTAATTTGTACGTTTGTTTACGTTCAGAGGGAGTTGGGGGGGGGGGCCTGGCGATCTCAGGCTGAAAAGACAGCGAGAGGTGGAAACCACTGTCCCATTTAAAAGCGAAACACCCGACAGTACCCCAGGCTGCGGGGCTTGGGGGGGTGTAACTGACAGTGGGCGAGTGGGGCCCATCATGGAAATAATGTTCCTCAGCTGCTCAGACACAATGGGCTGAACGGCCTCCTCCTGCTGCTCGTTTCTGTGTTTCGTGGGGCTGGTGGTTTGTGACTGGGCCTGTTGATGTGATCTGTAATACTCGACCTCAAGGGGGCGTTGGAAGAGGCTTCAGTCAGAACCTTCGAAAGGGGATTGGGTAAGGGTTTTTGGAGAAGACTTTGTGGGGGGCTGTGGGGAGAAGGTCGGGGGTTGTGTGGGGTGTGGGGGTGGAGTATTGGACAGCTCATTCACAGAGCCGGCGCTGCACGATGGGCTGTGTAGCAGTTGTTGTTGTAAACAGTTTGCCTATTGGTTTCCTGACTTTTATACACCAGCAGCTGGCACTATCCCTGAGGTGCTGTGGTGGCTACAAGAGCAGGCCAGAGGCTGGGAATCCTGCAGCAAATAACTCACCTTCAGACTCCCCAAAGCCTGTCCACCATCTACAAGGCCCAAGTCAGGAGTGTGATGGAATGCTCCCCTCTTGCCCTGGATAGGGGCAGCTCCAACTACACTCATGAAGCTTGACACCATCCAGGACAAAGCAGCCCACACTTGATTGGCACCACATCCACAAACTTCCCCCACCGTCGCTCAGTAGCTGCAGTGTGTACCATCTATAAGGTGCCCTGCAGGAACTCACCAAAGATCCTCAGGCAGCACCTTCCAAACCCACCTTCCATCTAGAAGGACAAGGGGCAGCAGATACATGGGAACACCACCCCCCTGCAAGTTCCCTTCCAAGCCACTCCCCATCCTGACTTGGAAAAATATCGCCGTTCCTTCAGTGTCACTGGGTCACAATCTTGGAATTCCCTCCCTCAGGGCATTGTGGGTCTACCCACAGCACACGGACTGCAGTCCACCTTCTCAAGAGGTAACTAAGGCCCTACCAGTGCCACCCACGTCTCACAAGGGAACTGAGAAGAAGGTCACAAGTCTGGCTCTTACTGGGAGGCCTTTGGTAATTCTGGTTTGTGAACATGTTTTAACGTCATCTTTGAGAGATGTACCAGTTCCTGAGGCAGGATCCTCACCAGATCCTCTGGTTGGTCAGTCCCCTTCCTAAATCTGTAGTGAACCACTCCCACCCCCATCCTATGTCTCTCACAATCTGGCCTATGGGTTGACCGACAAATTGGTCTTGTACCCCCCAACCTCCCATCAGATCTCCCTGAAAGCCCTACGTGTCTAAAGGTTCGAGGAGTATCCTAGCAACCTCATGATGCGGTGGTACAGGAGCCATTGACCAAACACGGCTGTGGGACTCTGTCTCATCTGAAAGTCATGTGACACCAAATTGAGGCTTCCTCTTGAGTGGCTCACTATCCCCAGAAGACCCAGACTTCCCTCCCTCCCTGCCTCGGTTCTGTATCCTGGTCAATATTTGTCCCTCGATCACTGAACCCAATGATTTTCACATTGCTGTTTTTGGGATCTTGCTGTGCGCCACTTGCCTGGTTGTGTTTCCTGCCCTTCTCAAAGTGGGATATTAACGGCAGCTCCCTGCTCTGGGTTTGTTACGTTGCAGAGACTCCGCGTTTAGAGTTGGGATATTTCGATAGGCAGTATTACGTAGCCCCTCCATCCATCACACACAACGGCTACCTCTACAAGACAGCATCCATGGGTAAACCAATCACAGAGAAGAAATCCAGAGAAGGTAAGTCACCTGATTCACTCTGAGCTTTGTCCTTTACAAGGGTCAATGATGGAGAGATGTCCTCTTTAACAGAATCCTCTATGGAGAGATCCTCCCTTTGACAGGGATCCCCAATGGAGAGGCTTCCCCTTTAACAGGAATCCCAGTTGAGAGGTTCCCCCTTTAATAGGGATCCCGAATGGAGAAATTCCCCCTTTGACAGATCCCCAATGGAAAGAGATTTCCCCCTTTGATAGATCCCTGAATTAAGAGATTCCCCTTTGACAGGGATCCCCAATGGAGAGGCTTCCCCTTTAACAGGAATCCCAGTTGAGAGGTTCCCCCTTTAATAGGGATCCCGAATGGAGAAATTCCCCCTTTGACAGATCCCCAATGGAAAGAGATTTCCCCCTTTGATAGATCCCTGAATTAAGAGATTCCCCTTTGACAGGGATCCCAAATGGAGAGATTTCCCCCTTTAGACAGATCCCCAAATTGAGAAATTCCCCTTTAACAGGAATCCCAGTCGAGAGATTCCCCCTTTTAACTGGGATCCCTAATGGGGAGATTCCCCTTTAACAGGGATCCCGAGTGGAGAGATTTCACCTTTAACAGGGATCGCTAGTGGATAGATTCCCCTTTAACAGGGATCCCGAGTGGAGAGATTCCCCCTTTAACAGGGATCCCTAATGGAGAGATTCCCCTTTAACAGGGATCCCTAATGGAGAGATTCCCCTTTAACAGGGATCCCGAGTGGATAGATTCCCCCTTTAACAGGGATCCCTAATGGAGAGATTCCCCCTTTAACAGGGATCCCGAGTGGATAGATTCCCCCTTTAACAGGGATCCCGAGTGGAGAGATTCCCCTTTAACAGGGATCCCGAGTGGAGAGATTCCCCCTTTAACAGGGATCCGAGTGGAGAGATTCCCCCTTTAACCGGGATCCCTAATGGAGAGATTCCCCTTTAACAGGGATCCCGAGTGGAGAGATTCCCCCTTTAACAGGGATCCCGAGTGGAGAGATTCCCCCTTTAACAGGGATCCGAGTGGAGAGATTCCCCCTTTAACAGGGATCCCGAGTGGAGAGATTCCCCCTTTAACAGGGATCCCTAATGGAGAGATTCCCCCTTTAACAGGGATCCCTAATGGAGAGATTCCCCTTTAACCGGGATCCCTAATGGAGAGATTCCCCTTTAACAGGGATCGCTAATGGAGAGTTTCGCCTTTTAACAGGGATCCCGAGTGGAGAGATTCCCCTTTAACAGGAATCCCTAGTGGATAGATTCCACCTTTAACAGGGATCCCGAGTGGTGAGATTCCCCTTTAACAGGGATACCGAGTGGAGAGATTCCCCTTTAACAGGGATCCCGAGTGGAGGGATTCCCCCTTTAACAGGGATCCCGAGTGGATAGATTCCCCCTTTAACAGGGATCCCGAGTGGAGTGATTTCCCCTTTAACAGGGATCCCGAGTGGAGTGATTTCCCCTTTAACAGGGATCCCGAGTGGAGAGATTCCCCTTTAACAGGGATCCCTAATGGAGAGATTCCCCCTTTGTCAGGAATCCCTAATGGAGAGATTCCCCTTTAACCGGGATCCCTAATGGAGAGATTCCCCTTTAACCGGGATCCCTAATGGAGAGATTTCCCTTTAACAGGGATCGCTAATGGAGAGTTTCGCCTTTTAACAGGGATCCCGAGTGGAGAGATTCCCCTTTAACAGGGATCCCTAATGGAGAGTTTCGCCTTTTAACAGGGATCCCGAGTGGAGAGATTCCCCTTTAACAGGGATCCCGAGTGGAGAGATTCCCCTTTAACAGGGATCCCGAGTGGAGAGATTCCCCCTTTAACAGGGATCCCGAGTGGAGGGATTCCCCCTTTAACAGGGATCCCGAGTGGAGTGATTTCCCCTTTAACAGGGATCTCGAGTGGAGAGATTCCCCTTTAACAGGGATCCCGAGTGGAGAGATTCCCCTTTAACAGGGATCCCTAATGGAGAGATTCCCCCTTTGTCAGGAATCCCTAATGGATAGATTCCCCCTTTAACAGGGATCCCTAATGGAGAGATTTCCCCTTTAACAGGGATCCCGAGAGGAGAGATTCCCCCTTTAACAGGGATCCCGAGTGGAGGGATTCCCGCTTTAACAGGGATCCCGAGTGGAGGGTTTCCCCCTTTAACAGGAATCCCGAGTGGAGAGATTCCCCCTTTAACAGGGATCCCTAATGGAGAGTTTCCCCCTTTAACAGGGATCCCGAGTGGAGAGATTCCCCCTTTAACAGGGATCCCGAGTGGATAGATTCCCCCTTTAACAGGGATCCCGAGTGGAGGGATTCCCCCTTTAACAGGGATCCCGAGTGGAGGGATTCCCCTTTTACAGGAATCCCGAGTGGAGAGATTCCCCCTTTAACAGGGATCCCGAGTGGAGAGATTCCCCTTTAACAGGGATCCCGAGTGGAGGGATTCCCCTTTTACAGGAATCCCGAGTGGAGAGATTCCCTTTAACAGGAATCCCGAGTGGAGAGATTCCCCCTTTAACAGGGATCCCGAGTGGAGGGATTCCCCTTTTACAGGAATCCCGAGTGGAGAGATTCCCCTTTGACAGGGATCCCGAGTGGAGAGATTCCCCTTTAACAGGAATCCCGAGTGGAGAGATTCCCCTTTAACAGGGATCCCTAATGGAGAGATTCTCCCTTTGTCAGATCCCCATTGGAGAGATTCCTTCTTTAACAGGGATCCCCAAATGGACAGACTCTCCCTTTCAAATGGGGCCCTTGGTAGTGAGACCCCCTTGTTTGAGGAACGCTCGATAGTGACATTCCTGTTTGGAAAGGCTCGCTGCGAGCGAGTCTTGCTCTGGGATCGGAGCCAGGATGCTGTCTGTCCACATTGGATCCGATCTGTTTGATGGGCTCACCGTTCGCGACGTCGTTCATGTGTAACCCCCCTCCAGACTTGCAGCTGACTCTGTTTCTGTTGATGTTGTGGTAGAGTTCAGCAAGCGATGGTGTGTCCTGGATAACGGGTTACTGAGTTACTACGAGAGTGACAGGAACTCCACGCCCAATGGGACCATTGAGATGCGGGACGTTGTGTGTCTCAGTATCAATAGTCCAGCGGCACACGGGTAGGTGCTGAACAAACTCTGCGTCACTCTGTCGGCTGGCAGGTTACACCCTGTGGGTGCTGAATTGTACAAACCATCAAACATTGTCATTTTCAGTTTGGAATGTTTGGGAAATTGTCTGATTGCTGCTCAGGACAAATCAATTCACACCGGGCTTCACCAGGAGCAGAAACGATCTCCATTTACCAAACTTTTAGCAAATGGCAGTGAAAAGCTGATGTCTAATCTTCCACCACGCAACTTGAACTCTGACCCCTTTCGAACCCGTGAATACAGACCGACACATTCACAGTTAAAAACTCAAAAACCACACAACACCAGGTTATAGTCCAATAGGTTTAATTGGAAGCACCCTAGCTTTCGGAGCGACGCTCCTTCATCAGGTGATTGTGGGGGGCTCGATCATAACACAGAATTTATAGCAAAAATTTACAGTGTGATGTAACTGATATTATACATTGAAGAATTGATTGTCTGTTAAGCCTTTCATCTGTTAGAATACAGTGATAGTTTCACTTCTTTCATGTGTAAATCACAAAACCCTTTTTTTTTAAAAGAAATTGGGTTAGCTGTTAACAATGGTGATAGCTAGACAATATGTTGAAAAGACAATTGAGCCCTCCACTACCACCTGATGAAGGAGCGTCGCTCCGAAAGCTAGTGTTTCCAATTAAACCTGTTGGACTATAACCTGGTGTTGTGTGATTTTTAACTTTGTAAACCCCAGTCCAACACCGACATCTCCAAATCATGACAGTTAAAAACAATCACAAGACAGACAGTTTGACCCAGATATAATGGGTGGGAAAAAGAAAATAGACTGGGATTGATTTCCTGCAGATCAAAAGATCCAACTTCAAAGGTGATTGAAATCATCTCACACGATGTGGGTGCCACTGGTTGGGCCAGTGTTTATTGCCCATCCCTAATTACCCACAGGGCAGTTAAGAGTCAGCCACATTGCTGTGGGTCTGGAGACACATGTAGGCCAGACCAGGTAAGGATGGCTGATTCCTTCCCATTGGTGAACCAGATGGGTTTTAAAAGAGCTGCCAGTGGTTTCATGATCCTCGTAACTCTAGACTTTTATTGAATTCAAATTCTACCCTTTACTGTGGCGGGCTTCAAACCCAGAACGTGACCTGGGTCTCGAGATTAACAGTCCAGTGATAATACCATTAGGCTATCATATCCTCTGACCATAAAGTATTTAACTTCCTACCATCTCGAAAGTACTCTGATCTAGCGTTTATCAGGCCACGATGGATAACCTTTACTTGCTCAGATTGACCTCTGTCTGCCACAGTTTAGCCCACTCAGAAAAACCCTTGGACAATGTGCGTGTGTCTGGAGTACACTTGCCAACCGGAGAGAGTGGCATTGTATCACAGAGGTGCTCCCCCCTGTGTGTGAGAGGGAGGAGCGATGTGGAGTTATCTGTGTCGGGCTGGGGCAGGCAAGGTCAGAACTCAGACGACACCAGGTTATAGTTCGACAGGTTTATCGGAACTGACTTCACCTGAGGAAGGAGCAGTGCTCTGAAAGCTTGTGATTTCAAATAAACCTGTTGGACTATGACCTGATATTGTGTGACCTCTGACCTTGAGTGTTAGGAGGACTAACAGGAGAGTTATTCTGGATCTTGTTGGCTGATCTCTGTGTGCTTTGTTGCTCAGGTCAGCGAGCCTTCAATTTTCGCTCAGGGGTTAAACGTTCCCTCACCAAATGTTTCCAATTTTCTTCCCTCGCCTTCAGGTTCGAACACACATTTGAGGTGTTCACAGACTCTGAACGTCTGTTCATGTTCGGGACAGACAACGCACAGTCCAACAAAGCCTGGGTCAAATCCATTGCCAAGGTAACGCACCGTCGGAACGGTGGGGGGGTCCAAAAGCTGAATTTGGGCAGCGCCTTTCAGATTGAGCCAAGTCCCCTCCCAGCCCATGAAGTGCTGTCTGTGATGTAGCTGATGTTACAACGCAGGAAATGTCACTTACTGCACAGCAAGATCCCACAAACAGCAACCCGACCCGATGATTGGTTTTTTAAAATTTGTGTGTGATGTTGATTAAAGACCATGGCACTCGTGAGGCCTTACCAACAGACAGCATTCCCCAGCACTCCAGCAGCCTCTCAGTATAGCACTGCAGCATGGACCATGGATACACATAGACACATGGGAACTCACTCTCACATGGACACACACACACACACACACAGAGTCTCTCTCTCTCTCTCTCTCACTCACACACACACACACACACACACACACACACACATTCTCACTCATGCATACACTTACATACACACACACAGAATCTCTCCCTCACAGTCTCTCTCTTTCCCTCTCTGTGTCTGTGTCTCTCTCACTCACTCACTCACTCACTCACTCACTCACTCTCTCACACACACACACTCACTCATACACACACGGAGTCTCTGTCTCACACACTCACTCATGTACATTCTCATACATAAGCACACACACTCTCTCACTCATACGTAAACTCACTCATACACACAAACACAGTCTCTCTCTTTCATACAGAGTCTTTCTCACACACACACACACACTCATGTCTTACACTCACTCATGTACACACTCATACACAAGCAACACAGAGTCTCTCTCACTCATACATAAACTCTCTCACACACACACAGTCTCTCTATCTCTCTCACACACACACACACATACGTGTGCTTGCATGTATACACGCACTCTCACATGTCCGTGCACACATGTTCACCCTTACAGGTACAGGCATTCCTCAGGCGGTACCATGGAGCACATGGACTCGGTTCCATGTGAGCAGCTGGCCCCTTGTGGCTGCTCATTGCTGTGTGGTCGTGTGTGCCCCTTGTTGGAGATGCAGGTATTTTCCAGGTGGGGTTAGTGAACAGCAACCCCTGACCTGGATTCTCCATCTCCAAACGCTCCTGTTGGGGATTCTGGACCCCACTGTCGTTTTCCTGATTTAAGAGTGACTGTCTCCTCTTCTGTTCTCTCTGCAGTCCTTCCTCCCGGCTGGGATTGACCTCCTGAACCACGAGTTTGAGCGGATCGGGCGTTTACAATACAAGGACGGTCTGAATCTGGAGCAGGTGAAGGTGGGCTGGTTTGCGCTGGTGAGCTCCACGCTCTACGTCTGGTTCCAGGATTCCGACAAAGAGGAGGCCATTAACCTGAGGAAGCTACAGGAGTTGTGTAAGGCGGTATCTTCCATCTTCACCCTGTGTTCATCCCTTCCAATCCTTCCAAGTCCATTCCCAGCCCCTGTTCCTCCCAAACCCTTCCCCGGCTCTTATAGTTCTTAGAGCTAAAGGATCACAGGTTATGGGGGGAGAGCAGGGCCAGGGGCTTGAGCTGGATGAGAATGGTGGAGCAGGCCCGAAGGGCTGAATGGTCTACCCCTGTTATTTTTGATGTTCCTCTGTCTCCTGTTGTGTTGCTCACTCCTGGTCATCTTGCGCTTGTGTGCAGTGAGCAATTTGGCAGAGTCGGGGAAGGACATTGTTCACCAGAACCTCAGGATTTCTCAATTCACGTTCCACCCACCACACAGTCCCCCTTAACACGTCATTTCATTCCCGAGACCTGGGGGGGGGGCGGGGGTAGCAGGGAATCAGGAAGGATCATGGGATGTTGGCCCTTATTTCAAGGGGGTTGGAGTTTAAGAGTAGGGAGGTCTTACTGCAACTGTACAAGGTGCTGGGGAGGTCACTGATGGAGCACTGTGAGCTGTTCCCATCCCTTATTTAAGGAAAGATATCATTTCATTGGAGGTAGTGGAGAGAAGGTTCACTAGGATGGTCCCTGGGATGGGGAGGGATTGTTTTCTGAACAAAGGTTAAACAGGTTGGGACACTACTCCCTGGAGTTTTGAAGAATGAGAGGGGATCTCATTGAAACATCCAGGATTCTTAAGGGGCTTGAGTGGGTCAATGCTGTGAGGATGTTTCCCCTCATGGGAGAGTCTAGGACCAGAGGGCACAGTCTCAGAATAAAGGGGCACCAATTTCAGACTGAGATGGGGAGGAATTTCTCCTGAGGTTTGAGAGTCTTTGGAACTCCTCGTCACAGAGAGCTGTGTGGGCAGAGTCCTTGTGGATATTTAAGGCTGAGAGAGATTTTACATCAGTCGGGGAATGAAGGGATACAGGGAAAGGGCAGGAAAGTGGATGTGAGGAATGTGGGATCAGCCATGATCCTATTGAATGGGGGAGCTGGCTCGAGGGGCTGAATGGCCTGCTCCTGTTCCTCTTCCTGATGGTCTTTCTCATCCCAATATTCCAAAGGTCATAAATACAAAACAAAAACCGTTTTTCCCTGTTACCGAGGTTACTATTAAAATACCCAAACACAATTATTAACAAAGGAAACTTTAATAAAGATGCAGTAATTGCTTAACGTACACAATTAGTAATAAATGCTTATCTCTGTATATAACTGCAATACACACATGTGCACACCATACGCACCTGTACACACGTACACGTACACACATGCACCACGTACACGCACATACGTACACAGCAGACCCACACACATACATGGACATGCCCTTGTGTACTTACATAAACAAATACACACACACACACACACACACACACACACACTACGTGCGGGCATACATGCACATGCTCACGTGGATGTGTGTACTTACACAGACACAGGAAACAGTAACAGATTTGACTTGAGTAATTGACTTTCTCAGAGTTTGCCAGTGGGTCATTCTGAAGCAAAAGGACAATGTGTAGTATGTGCTGGAATCTCATGGTCTGGCAGGGTTGGTCAAATCACTCATCAGACAAGATTATAGGTTAGAAAACGTAGAAATATAGAAAATAAGAGCAGGCCATTCAGCCCTTTGTGATCATGGCTGATCATCCAGCTCAGTCCCCTGTTCACTCTTTCTCCCCCACATCCTTTCATCCCTTTCGCTCGAAGAACTGGATCATTCTTGAAAACATTCAGTATTTTTGCCTCACCGGTTTTGTGTGGTAGTAAATTCTGCAGTGGCAGGGTCAGGCAGAGTGGGTAAAAGGGACATTGTGCTCGACAAATCCACTGGGATTGGTAAAGGATGTAACCAGCAGTGATGGTAAGGGGAGCCAAAGGATGTGGTTCACTGGGACTTTGAGAAGGTCCCTCAGGAGAGATGAGAGTCCATGGCATTGGCTGCTGTGGCCTAAAGTGAATAGAGAACTGGTCATGATTTGGAGACGCTGGTGTTGGACTGGGGTGTACAAAGTTATAAATCTCACAACACCAGGTTACAGTCCAACAGGTTTAATTGGAAGCACCAGCTCTCGGAGCGTCGCTCCTTCATCAGGTGGTTGTAGAGAATAAGATAGTAAGAGACAGATTTATAGCAAAAGTTTACAGTGTGATGTAACTGAAATTATATATTGAAAAAGACCAGGAGTGATTCCGGGTAAACCTGTTGGACGATAACCTGGTGTGGTGTGATTTATAACCTGGGAGAACGGCTGGCAGACAGGAAACAAAGCCTGGGATTATCCAGGTCTCCCACCCAGTGGCAGCCAGTGGCAAGTGGAGGAGCCCAGGGCTCATTGCGAGGTTACCAGCTCTCCCAATATATATTCATGATTCACCACTGCACCCTGGTGTTCCAGTAGTTCCCCAATGGTCTGGGCGTGGGAATACAGGAAATACCTTCTGCATGGCAAGATCCCACAAACAGTAAGGTGACGAGGGGTCCGAGAGCCTGTTTCAGTGATGGATGGGCCCTGAGGACACGGAGGGGAAACACACCCCAGTTCTTCCTCCGAGAGGCATGCTGTGGGATCTTGCCATGCCAGCTGAGGGGGCGGGCAGCGTGTCAGTCTGATGACAGCTGTTTTTGGTGATGTAACCTGACCGGACAAAGTGGGAGGGGCTCATCAATGATGTTGTTGTTTTTACAGCGGAGCAGCCTGACCACGATGTCCTGGTGCTGGTGGAGAAGAGACGGTAAGACCCAAGGAAGGAGGCCACTCTGCCCACAGGCCTGCACTGCTATCCCATACAATTGTGGCCTCAGCTCCATCCTCCTGTCTGCCAATGCCACCCCCTCCTTAATTAATTCTGGTACTCCCTCAGCACTAACCCTCCGACAGTGCGGCCCTCCCTCAGCACTGACCCTGTGACAGTGCGGCACTCCCTCAGCACTGACCCTCCGACAGTGCGGCACTCCCTCAGCACTGACCCTCCGACAGTGCGGCACTCCCTCAGCACTGACCCTCTGACAGTGCGGCACTCCCTCAGCACTGACCCTCCGACAGTGCGGCACTCCCTCAGCACTGACCCTCCGACAGTGCGGCACTCCCTCAGCACTGACCCTCCGACAGTGCGGCACTCCCTCAGCACTGACCCTCCGACAGTGCGGCACTCCCTCAGCACTGACCCTCCGACAGTGCGGCACTCCCTCAGCACTGACCCTCCGACAGTGCGGCACTCCCTCAGCACTGACCCTCCGACAGTGCGGCACTCCCTCAGCACTGACCCTTTGGCAATGTGGGACACCCTCAGCACTGACCCTCCGACAGTGCGGCACTCCCTCAGCACTGACCCTCCGACAGTGCGGCACTCCCTCAGCACTGACCCTCCGACAGTGCGGCACTCCCTCAGCACTGCCACTCCGACAGTGCGGCTCTCCCTCAGCACTGCCCCTCCGACAGTGCGGCTCTCCCTCAGCACTGACGCTCTGACAGTGTGGCACTCCCTCAGCACTGACCCTTTGGCAATGTGGGACACCCTCAGCACTGACCCTCCGACAGTGCGGCACTCCCTCAGCACTACCCTCCGACAGTGTGGCACTCCCTCAGCACTGACCCTTTGGCAATGTGGGACACCCTCAGCACTGACCCTTTGGCAATGTGGGACACCCTCAGCACTGACCCTCCGACAGTGCGGCACTCCCTCAGCACTGACCCTCCGACAGTGCGGCGCTCCCTCAGCACTGACCCTCCGACAGTGCGGCGCTCCCTCAGCACTGACCCTCTGACAGTGCGGCACTCCCTCAGCACTGACCCTCCGACAGTGCGGCACTCCCTCAGCACTGACCCTCCGACAGTGCGGCACTCCCTCAGCACTGACCCTCCGACAGTGCGGCACTCCCTCAGCACTGACCCTCCGACAGTGCGGCACTACCTCAGCACTGACCCTCCGACAGTGCGGCACTCCCTCAGCACTGACCCTCCGACAGTGCGGCACTCCCTCAGCACTGACCCTCCGACAGTGCGGCACTCCCTCAGCACTGACCCTCCGACAGTGCGGCACTCCCTCAGCACTGACCCTCCGACAGTGCGGTGTTCTGTGTGAGTGTGATTTTTGTGGTAGGTGTGATTTGAAGCTGGAACCTGGTTAGTGCCGAGAGATGTGATGTGGTGAGCGGAGATGATAATAAGGTGTTGACGCCGTTATGTCACAGTGCCTCCCCTCCTCTTCCCCCCCCTGCAGGACCCTGTACATTCAGGCAGAGAGGAAGCTGGACTTTATCGGCTGGAACAGTTTGATCCAGCGAGCCGCGGCCAGTGCGGGCAACACTCTGTCTGAGCAGCAACTCACCGATGAGGACATCCCTGTCATTGTCGACCGATGCATTGCCTACGTCACCCAGTACGGTGAGTCACCTCTGCCCCCGCGCACCATGCTGGGTCAGCTCCGCCATCTTGGGTTGGTGGGTGGTGGGGATCATGTGACCTCTGTGTTTGTCCTCGTACGTGGTCCCAGCACCTGTTCCCAGGGAACGAGGAGATCTGGTGGTGCGATGGGGATTTTGGAAACAGTTGCACGTGAGAGGTAGTTGGCCTCTCGAGCCTGCTCCAGTGTTCATTTGTGAGATGGTTGAGCTTTCACTTCAACACCATCTTCTCCCATTGTCCCTCAATCTGTTTAACTGGAACACCACCCCAAGCAAGTTTCCCCCCCAAGCCGCTCATCATCTTGACTTGGAAATATATCCTTCAGTGTCGCTGGGTCAAAATCCTGCAGTTCCCTCCCAAAGGCAGCTCACCCCAACCTTCTCAAGGGGCAACTAGGGACGGGCAATAAATACTGGGCACCTACATCCACAAATGAATAAAGAATAATGTTGAGAAATGCCTCGCGGTATACTCGCTGGACTGTTAATCCAGAGACCCAGGGAATGCTCTGGGGACCCAGGTTCAAATCCTGGCACAGCAGATGGTAGAATTTGAATTCAATGAAAATAACGTGGAAGTAAGAGTCAGATATTTTAGGGATATTTACGCGACTCTTGGATTGGCACATGGGTGATAGTAAAATAAAGGGTATGTAGGTTCGTCTGATCCCAGAGTAGGACTCGGATTTCACCAGTTTCCTCATTTCCCCTCCCCCCAGCCTGTCTCAGTCAAATCCATCAAATTCAGCACCGCCTTCCTAACCTGCAATCGTCTTCCCGACCTCTCCGCCCCCACCCCAGCCTGACGTATCACCCTCACCTTGACCTCTTTCCACCTATCACATTTCCGACGCCCCTCCCCCAAGTCCCTCCTCCCTATCTTTTATCTTAGCCTGCTGGACCAACTTTCCTCATTCCTGAAGAAGGGCTAATGCCCGAAACGTCGATTCTCCTGTTCCCTAGATGCTGCCTGACCTGCTGCGCTTTTCCAGCAACACATTTCCATCTCTGATCTCCGGCATCTGCAGACCTCACTTTCTCCTCCCAGAGTAGGATCAAGGTTGGCACAACATCGAGGGCTGAAGGGCGAGTGAGGTTCTAATGATAACCATTGTTGGGAAAAGCCCACCCAGTTTACTTTAGAGAGGGAAACTGCCATCCTTACCCAGTCTGACCTACATGTGACTCCAGACCCACAGCAATGGGGTTGACTCTTCAACTGCCCTCTGGGTAATTCGGGATAGGCAATAAATGCAGGACCATCCAGTGACGCTATTGTCCAATGAGTGAAGAACTAGTTCACGTCTCACTGAGGCTGAACCTGGTTCCTCCAATTTCCTGATAACCTTTCACCCCCTTCCCAGATGATCAAGTCGCTTCCGAGCTCTGCTTGAAAAAAACATTCTAGGCCTTTGCTCCCAACATCCTTCCAGGAAGAGCTTTCCGAAGACTCACGACCCTCCGTGAGAACGGTTCTCCCTTCATTGTTGTCTTAGATCGGAGACCACCTCATTTTTAAACCCATCGAAGACAGAGATGAGGAGGACCGTCCTCTTTCAGGGGGGAGTGAATCTGTGGGTCTCCTTGCTACACAGGGCTGTAGGGGCTGGGTCATTACGCAGACTCAAGGCTGAGAGACCGAGGTTGTGAATCAGGAAGGGGCATTGATGGTCATGGGTGGGGAGGGGGAAGGCAGGAAGGTGGAGCTGAGGATTATCAGATCGGCCACAATCTCCTGGAATGGGGGAGCAGACTCGATGGGCTGAATGGCCTCCTTCTGCTCCCATGTCTTTAAAATCATGGGCCTACCTGGGGGGTTGACAGATGGAGGTAAGGGGGGCAATGCTGGAGGGTTAATTGAATATTTTGCATCTATGTTTACCAATGGGGCAGGCCATGTTAACAGGGGAGGAGGGGGAGTTAGTGGGTAAAGAAGTGGGATTGGATAATATAGAATCTAGGAGCAGGAGTAGGCCATTCAGCCCTTCAGACCTGCTCCACCATCCCATATGATCATGGCTGATTATCCGACTCAGTCCCCTCTTCCCGTTTTCTCTCCCATTCCTTTTGATCCCTTTATCCCCAAGAACTCTATCTAACCCCATCTTGAAAACATTCAATGTTTTGGCCTCAAACGTTGTCTGTGATAGAGAACTCCCCAGGCTTCGCACTCACTGGGCGAAGACATTCCTCCCCATCTCGGTCTTACCCTGTATCCTCATCCTGTCCCAGTCACCAGGAATATCCTTCCTGTGTTTGCCCTGCCTGCTGTGGCTGGGACGTTCCAGGTATTTGGTGTGATGGTGGCTGAGGCCCTGTCGTTGTAATCCCTGATTTGCTGTCCCGCAGGTTTGACCTCCGAGGGGATTTACAGGAAGAGTGGACAGAAGTCGAAGACCACCAGCCTGCTGGAGATGTTCTTGAAGGACGCTCGCAGCGTGCGGCTGAGGGAAGGGGAGCATCAGGTCGATGATGTCTCCAACACTCTGAAACGGTTATTCAGGGAGAGTATCGGAGAGAGCGTTTTCACCGACCAGATCTACCAGGACTGGCTGCACGCTTCGAGTATGTGAGGAATCTAGCTGCCCTTTCTGAAGCGTACACGGTCGCTCTCTCCTGAAGCTGCCAAGCTTTAAACTGCTCCGGAAGGACAGTCATTGGACCCGAGATATTAAACGCTGTTTTTCTCTCTCTCCTGCTAGCAGACCTGCTGAGTTTCTCCAGCACTCGGTGTTTCAGTCCAAAACTCAGGGTTGGGGTGGGGGGGGGGGGGGGGGGGGCGGGGCGGGGTTTGGCCAAGTTGCTGCGACAAAGAGAGGCTGTGACAGGATGTAACGCAGAGAGACACTGATCTAAAACCATCAGCTAACTGAGCTAAGGAAAGGTTCTTGGACAGCAGTGAGTAATGAAGATGCTGAATTGAATTGGCCTTATTGTCCCCATGTATTCACGTGAGAATAATTGAATCCCTATACTGTGAAAACAGGCCATTCGGCCCATTGATTCCATACCCCACTACCCCCCACCCAAAGGTCCAGCGCACCCTATCCCTGGAACCCTGCCTTTCCCATGGCCAATCCACTGAGCTCCACATCCCTGGCACTCTGGGCTAATTTCCCATGGCCAATCCACCCTAACCTGCACATCTTTGGACTGTGAGAGGAAATTGGAGCATTTGGGGGAAACCTACCCAGACACGGGGAGAATGTGCAAACTCCACACAGACAGTAGCCCGAGACTGGAATTGAACCCGGGTCCCTGGTGCTGTGAGGTAGCCGTGCTAGCCACCGTGCCACCCCAGATGAGTACAGTGAAAAGTTTACAAGTCACCACTTACACCAGCATCTTGGGTACGTGGGTATTGCTTCTTCAGTTTGTAACAATGTCACTGACACACTGCGCTATCTTGGGTACAATCTTTACGTACAGGATTGAGAAATGGATGCAGGTCCGTTTGTGATGTTGAATTGAGGGATTGGTTGAGGTTTGGGCTTGGCCAGTGGGGATTGACATCCAGCAGCAGGAGGTAGGGGGGAGGGGGTGGAGTGGTCTGGTGAAAATGGGAACCTCACACCCAGCCCCCATTGCATGTCAGGCCATTGAGCCCTCTTCGCAAATGGGACTAACCCCCCCCCCCCCACCTCCTAAAGGCCGCGTCAGTGCGAGGAACTCCAGTGTCATGGCCGCCCAGACGACTCATGAGTAATCCCGCTCCTTCTCGAAGGAAGGGCGGGTAGGGTACCAACGCAGCAATGAAACTGTCGCAGTCGTTCTGTAAACCCTTGGTTTTCCTGTATTTCTCAGTGATTCCTGAAGAGAAACAGAAGATCCTGCAATATCAGAAGCTGTTCATGTGTCTACCCAAAGTCAACCGGGCCACGCTGAAAGCCTTGATCAACCACCTGTACTGGTAAGACCATGGTTCCCACTCACTCAACCCTGCACCAGCACCTCCTGCACCCCAAAGGGGTCACCCGCATCTGGGCTGAGAGTCCTGACATCCATTAGGGTGGTGAAACCCCTGAGCCCCAGGGAAAACCTTGATTGGTTGGCTCTCTGATCGATTATTATAATCACACAATGACGCAAGATGCAGACATTTCAAGTGCTTGCAGTTTCAGCCACTAATGCTTTAAGCAGTCTGGACGACTGACACTTTTCTTGGTGGATTTGTGAAAGGAATTTTGTTTTAAGAATACGGAGAGTTATGGATTTTATTTTAAAGCTTATTTTTAATTTTTTTTAAACACGTTCTTTTGTCACTTGACCCATGTTCTAATCTGACCACAGCAGATGGTGGAATTTAGTTTTGATAAAAATCCAGAATTAAGGCTCTACTGATGACGTGTAACCACTGTCAATTGTTGTTAAGAACCCATCTAATGCCCTCTGAGGAAGGAATTCTACCATCTTTACCCAGTCTGACCTCCATGTGACTCCAGACCCACAGTAAATGTGGGTGACACTTAACTGCCCCCTGAAGTAGCAGGGTGAGGCACTCAGTTCGAGGGCAGTTAGGGCTGGGGTGATGGATGCTGGCCTTACTCCATATCCCATGGAGGAATACAGAGAAAAGGGCTTTCCTTTCTCTCTTTGAGAGTGTGTCAGGGGCCAGTTTACACCCACCCAGCCTCAACGCATCACCCCATTTAAAAGGTGGCATCGCTGGCAGTGAGGCACTCCCGTGCTGGACCATTCCCCCTCCCTTGTGATTCCAGGCTGTCAGTGCCACCCCTTGAGCTCTGGGCAGTTGGTTGTGCCTCAGGTTCTCATCCTTTGCCAGCTGCAGAGTCGTCACGATTCTACATAGAACATTTCAGCACAGTACAGGCCCTTCGGCCCTCGATGTTAACGTAGAACATTCCAGCACAGTACAGGCCCTTCGGCCCTCGATGTTGCACCGACCTGTGGAAACAATCTGAAGCCCATCTAACCTGCGCTATTTGATTTTCATCCATATGTTTGTTCAATAACCATTTAAATGCCCATAAAGTTGGTGAGTCTACTACAGTTGGAGGCAGGGCATTCCACGCCCTTACTACTCTGAGAAAACAACCCACCTCTGTCCTGTATCTATCACCCCTCAATTTAAAGCTATGACCCCTCGAGCTGGCCATCACCATCCAAGGAAAAAGGCTCTCCCTGTCCATCCTATCTAACCCTCTGATTATCTTGTATGTCTGTGTTAAGGTGCCTCTTAACCTCCTTCTCTCTAACGAATTCTTGAAGAGACCTGCAGAGCTGTGCAGTGGGGAAGGAGTGTCCATGGTGGTTGGAGTGTTGGCGGTTAATGATTTGTTTGTTTTTTGGGCCTCCCCCAGTGTCCAGAGGCTGTCAGACAAGAACCAAATGACAGTGCACAACCTGGCCATTGTGTTTGGGCCAACGCTGTTCCAGATGGATGGACAGGACAATAAGGCTGGCCGTGTGGTGGAGGATCTCATTAATCACTTCATTGACCTCTTCAACGTAAGTTGCCCCCGGGGGAAACCGAAGGGGTCAGTTAGCTCTGTTGGCTGGATAGTGATGCAGTGTGGCGCTGACAGCGTAAGTTCAGTAGCTGCACCAGACTCTCCTCCTTAACCTTTCCCATTGCCTGATGCATGGTGACCGTCACCAGTTAAACCACCGTCGGTCTCGTGTCCCGTCATTTATTGCCTTGTGCACCGTGAAACATCTTGTGGACAAGCAGATCATAGCAAACAAGGGTTTACAGATCAAAAAGATTTAGACAGAGGTATACAATTATATTGCACAGGGTGTGTCTTTGGTGAGAGCAACGTTAGCAAGATCAGCATTACTTGAAGCTAAAGAGTCGATTCATCAGTCTTAATAATCGGGAAGAAGCTGTTCCTGAACCTGCTGGTGTTCTGCCAGACCGAAGAGGTTGTCGGAGATTATCGGAGTGTGATAAGTCTTTGATGATGTTGGCAGCCTTTCCAAGGCAATGAGAGGTGTAGACTGAGTCCACGTATGGAAGGTTGGCTCCCATGATGGTCTGGGCTGCGCACTTCACCTTCTGTAGTTTCTTACAGTCTGGGGCACAGCAGTTGCCGTACCAGGCCGTTATGCACCCAGACAGTAAGCTCTCAATGGTGCATCTGTAGATGTTGGTGAGGGTCCATACGGACATGCTGAATTTCCTGTGCCGCCTGAGGGAGAAGAGGCGTTGTTGTGCTTTCTTGACCATCTCCCTCTGTCTCATGAGGGAGCAGCCCCACAGCCCCTTAGGACTGTGGCAAGTTAACTTTTATACCTCAGATAAAACCCTTCCTCCGATACTGTCTGCTGTCACCACCTCTTCACATCCCCATTACACACCTCACTCCCCCCAGTCCCTGACCCCTCATCTGCCTATGTTTAGGACACGGGGCAAAACATTAAGTTCTTCATTGCCAAGGGGGTCAAGGGTTACAAGGTAAAAGTGGGAAAATGGGGTTGAAAAACCTATCAGCCATGATTGAATGGCGGAGCAGACTGGATGGGCTGAATGGCCTAATTTCTGCTCCTATATCTTATGGGGTATTGTCTTATTTATGAAGGACAATCATAGACTGAGAATTAGGGCCAGACTGTTCAGGAGAGATGTTAGAAAGCAATTCTACACACGAAGGGTGGGAGAGGTTTGGAACTCTGTCCCACAAACCATAGAGAATGCTGGATCAGTTGATAATTTTAAATCTGAGACAGATACATTTTTTTTGTTAAGCAAAGATATTAAGGGACATGGGCCAAAGGCAGGGATGTGGAGTTAGGCCACAGGTCAGCCATGATCCCATTGAATGGTGGTACAGGCTCAAGGGGCTGAATGGCCTCCTGCTGCTCCTACGTTCCTATTACACACTCGCCAATAACAGGAAATGAGTGGCCATTCAGCCCAAAGATAATGGCCCACATGAGTTGTCTTAGTGTGAAATGAGGGTGTAGTGTGGGATAATGATGACTCTTAACCCAATATAAAGGGTGACTGTGGACTGTCTGATGGGGAGAGGGTGAGCAGGTTGGGCCTAAACTCGTCGGAGTTTAGGAGATTGAGAGGTGACCTCATAGAGACACACCCGACTCTTCGGGGACTTGACAGGGGGGAGATGTGGAGAGGTTGCTTCCCCCTGTGGGGACCCAGAATAAAGAGTTTCCCATTTAAGACAGGGATGAGGAGGAATTTCCTCTCTCCGCGGGGAGTGAATCTGGGGAATCCTTTACCACGGAGGGCTGTCGAGGCTGGGTCACTGAGGATATTCAAGGCTCAGAGAGAGAGAGATTGTTAATCAGGAAGGGAATCGAGGGAATAGGCAGGAAAATGGTGTTCGCCATGATCTCAGCGAATGGGGGAACAGACTCAATGGGCTGAATGGCCTCATGTTATTGGGGTGAGCAGGAATACACAAAACAAATTTTTGAAAAGTCACAAAAGTAATGAGGAAACCTCCCTACGGAGTCTGTTGGGTTTAGGGATACACCGCGCTGGATGCCTGGTGGATTTGGGAATACTCTGTTCTGGGAGCCTGGGGGATTTGGGAATACTCCGTTCTGGGAGTCTGATGGGTTTGGGAATACAGTGTGGTGGGAGTCTCTCGGAGATATTTAACATCCAGCTTGGAAGAGATGGAGTGTGGGTCTCAGAGTAATAATTTAAACTTGAATATGGGCAGCTACATGATCTGAAGTAAGTTGGGATTCTAAGCTAGAGAGAGAGAGTGTGAGTGAGTGAGTGGTCGGCATTGAAGGGGATCTCTGCACATACTTGGGTAAGTGTACTCTTACTGTGAAGAAACATTGTGAAGAGAAGACCTGCTATTGGTGATTTAACCAACAGACATTAAATAAAACTTCCAACTTCAGGAAGGATGTAAATACATTGGGAAGCAGCTCCGAGCAGGTTTACGGGATTGCTACCACGGTGAGTGGGTTGTTTTCTGAGGAACGGTGATACAGACTGGATTTGTTGCCCCTGGCGTAAGGGGCTGACTGGATTGAGACGTGTAAGGTCCTGAGTGGAAGCAGGTTCCCTCAAGGAATCTCCGAGAGCATTTGGCGGTGATTAGTAAAGGAACAGGGAGCAGGTGCTCACTCAGAGAGCTACCACAGACACAATGGCCCGAATGACCTCCTGCATTGTAATGATGCAGAACCTTAGAATCCCTACAGTGTGGAAACAGGCCCTTTGGCCCAACAAGTCCATACTGACCCGCCGAAGCGCAACCCACCCAGACCCATTCCTCTACATTTACCCCTTCACCTAACACTACGGGCAATTTAGCCTGGCCAATTCACCTAACCTGAACATTTTTGGACTGTGGGAGGAAACCCACGCAGACACGGGGAGAATGTGCAAACTCCACCCAGACAGTTGCCCGAGGCTGGAATCGAACCCGGGTCTCTGGTGCTAACCACTGAGCCACCGTGCCACTTTACACCTGTGACCTCTCTCTGTTTTGACTCCACAGGTGGATGAACAGCAGATTAAGAAGCAACTTGATGAAATTGTCAGCATCATTAAACTGAGGGATGCGTGCCTGGTCCAATCCAGCCAGGTAGGCCGGGTTATTCCTTATAGCCCTGGTTACCAACAAGAGCTACAAACCTGAGATCCCCAGCATCCCCTCCCAAAATCTCCAGCGTTCCCTGTGTGTCATTCCAGAGTTACTGATGGTCAGTCTCGGAGCCTTGTGGAAGACAATGCACTCTGAGACGCGCTGCGGCCCTGCGCTCAGCAATACTGACCAGTTCCGTTTGCAACACAAGCCCCAAACAGACCTCAATACCACGGCCCCAAAGCTCCCCACACAAACCAGAAACCGGTGTACCGCACGCCAAAACTGCCGCTGTTGGAAATCAGAAACAAATAGAGAAATTGTTAGAAAAACTCAGCAGGGTCTGGCAGCTTCCATGGAGAGAGAAAGCAGGATTAACGTTTCGGGTCCAGTGACCCTCCTTCCGAACTACAAACTGCAAATCAGTTTGTTAGATGTTAAAAAGACTGCTTGGATCTAAAGGCCTCGAAAAGCCCTAAAAAGGACTTGTACCTTGTACGGTTCTGTTTAGTCTGACAGCTGGTATGTGACAGACCTTTAATACTGTCCTCATTATATCCTGGCAACTGACCTCATGGGGGGGTTATGGATCAGATCAGCCCAGCCCCCCCCCTCAGAATATTTTGGGAAGGTAAAGTAGACTCTAACCTTGTTTTAAAGGGTGATGTGATGTGGTGTGTTCCAGAAAGGGTGCGACTTGATGTTAAACGAAACACGACGGTTAAAATACAAACAAAAGGAGGAATTTAGAATAGCTTAACTCCATCGGAAAACTTAACCGAGTACTGGATCCGGTACCTATTACTACCCGAGTACTGACTCCAGTACCTATTACTAACCGAGTACTGGCTCCAGTACCTATTACTAACCGAGTACTGACTCCAGTACCTATTACTAACCGAGTACTGGATCCGGTACCTATTACTAACCGAGTACTGGCTCCAGTACCTATTACTAACCGAGTACTGACTCCAGTACCTATTACTAACCGAGTACTGGATCCGGTACCTATTACTAACCGAGTACTGGCTCCAGTGCCTATTACTAACCGAGTACTGGCTCCAGTACCTATTACTAACCGAGTACTGACTCCAGTACCTATTACTAACCGAGTACTGGATCCGGTACCTATTACTAACCGAGTACTGGATCCAGTGCCTATTACTAACCGAGTACTGGCTCCAGTGCCTATTACTATCCGAGTACTGGATCCGGTACCTATTACTAACCGAGTACTGGCTCCAGTACCTATTACTAACCGAGTACTGACTCCAGTACCTATTACTAACCGAGTACTGGATCCGGTACCTATTACTAACCGAGTACTGGATCCAGTGCCTATTACTAACCGAGTACTGGCTCCAGTACCTATTACTAACCGAGTACTGGCTCCAGTACCTATTACTAACCGAGTACTGACTCCAGTACCTATTACTAACCGAGTACTGGCTCCAGTACCTATTACTAACCGAGTACTGACTCCAGTACCTATTACTAACCGAGTACTGGCTCCAGTGCCTATTACTAACTGAGTACTGGCTCCAGTGCCTATTACTAACCGAGTACTGGCTCCAGTACCTATTACTATCCGAGTACTGGCTCCAGTGCCTATTACTAACCGAGTACTGGCTCCAGTACCTATTACTAACCGAGTACTGGCTCCAGTGCCTATTACTAACCGAGTACTGGCTCCAGTGCCTATTACTAACTGAGTACTGGCTCCAGTACCTATTACTAACCGAGTACTGGCTCCAGTACCTATTACTATCCGAGTACTGGCTCCAGTGCCTATTACTAACCGAGTACTGGCTCCAGTGCCTATTACTAACCGAGTACTGGCTCCAGTGCCTATTACTAACTGAGTACTGGCTCCAGTGCCTATTACTATCCGAGTACTGGCTCCAGTGCCTATTACTAACCGAGTACTGGCTCCAGTACCTATTACTAAGTAATTTGCTGTGTTACGGTAACATCCCATAAACACACCCCTTTGACAAAAAGGCAGTTTCAGAAAGCGATTCTCCAATCCAGGAGGAAAACAAACATCATGAGCAGATTCTGGGAGAGTCGCAGCGAGGAGACCCTCTGTTGAGACACAAAGACCTCAAATCTAAACCTACAAATTTAAAGAAAGTCAGAAACGCTGGTGTGGGGAGAGCTGGCCGGACCCAGGCTGCTTCTGCTGTTCCAACTTCTCAAAAGTAACCCCAAGGCCTCCCAAATTGTTGACCTTCTCCGAGACAGCTCGGAGCCCCTGGCCTTTCAACCTACTTTCCAAAACAAACCCAGCACAGAGTAACCTCACAGAGTGACAGCATCATCATCGGGTAAAGGTCTTAGTCTCTGTCTTACTGGGGCCACTTGCAGTATGACAGTCTGAGGGAAGGCTGCCTCAGTATACCTCAGGATTGGCCCGGACACCCAAATACCTGCTTCGGCAAAAATATACTCAGATACAGGAACAGGACCAAACATCTATTGAATCCTGCAGTTGCTACTTTACCTATCTCCTGTTGTTATGTTACGGGAGCAAATCCAAGTCCCACCTCATCGGGTATGAATACTCTATCAAAGACTGATCACAAAGGCAAGACTAACCAGGAATTACCATGCTGAGGTAAAGATGCTGTGTCCCAGGGGATCACAGGGGATACTCTCTCATTACAGCGAGAGAGAGAGAGATTGGTGGAGGTTTAACGTGAGGGTGACAGTGCCTCAAGTGAGGGGAGAGATTGAGAAGGAGAGTCCTTCCTGGTAACCTCAGCTGATGCAGGAATCGAACCCACGCTGTTGGCATTGCTTTAGCTCAGTTGGCTGGTCAGCTGGTTTATGAGGCAGTGTGATGCTAACAGTGTGGGTTCAATTCCCCGCACTGGCTGAGGTTACCAGGACGGAGTCTGCTCCTCAATCTCTCCCCTCGCCTGAGGCACTGTGACCCTCAGGTTAAACCCTCAGCAGTTCTCTCTCTCTCTCTCTCTCTCTCTCTCTCTCTCTCTCTCTCTCTCTCTCTCTCTCTGTGATAACAGAGCAGCCCATGGTCTAGTAAAAATGGGATCCGTTTAGAAAGAAACAACTCTCAGATTAAAGATATCGCATTGGGTCAGAGATTCCTATTGCACAGAGACAGGCCCTTCCAGCCCAAACCCCATTTCCCTGCACTTGACTCATCTCTTTCTACCCAGGTGATTGTCCAAATTCCCTTTAAATGTTGTTAATGTACCCACCTCAACCACTTCTGGCAGCTCATCCCATGTGCAACCCACCCTCTGAGTAAAAAAAAGTTGCCCCTCAGGTTCCCTTTTATTCTTTCCCCTCTAACCTTTGCCTGATGCTCTCTAGTCCTTGATTCCCCAACCCTGGGGAAAAGCCTGAGTGCGCTCACCCTATCCGTGCCTCTTATGATCTTATACACCTCTATAAGATCCCCCCTCAGTCTCCTACGCTCTAAAGACCAAAGTCCAACCTCTCCCTATAACTCAGACTGTTGAGCCCTGGCAATATCATTGTAAATTTCTTGTGCAGTCTTTCCAGTTTAAAAACATCCTTCCTGTAACAAGGTGACCAAAATTGAACAATACTCCCAAGTGCGACCTCACCAACGTCCTGTACAACCACAACATAACTTCCCAATTTCTGTACTCGATTCCCTGAACACTATGGGCCAGTCCACCATAACCTGCACACCTTTGGACTGTGGGAGGAAACCCGTGCAAACACGGGGGAGAATGTGCAAACTCCACACAGACAGTCGCCCGAGGGTGGAATCGAACCCAGGCCCCCGGCGCTGTGAGGCTGCAGTGCTAACCACTGAGTCACCATGAATTTGTAACATAAGCAATGTTGGAACTGGCTTGAGGGGCTGAATGGCCTACTCCTGCTTGTTTTTTTTTTAATTTGATGAGGGAATGTGGGTGTCACTAGCTGGGCCAGCGTTTATTGTCTGTCCCTAATTGCCCAGGGGGCAGTTAGCTGTCAATCACATTGCCATGGGTCTGGAGTCACATGTAGGCCAGACCAGGTAAGGATGGCAGATTTCCTTCCCTAAAGCACATTAGTGACCCAGATGGGCTTTTCCAACATTTGCCAATGTTGACACGGTCATCGATAAGACACCTTTTAAATTCCAGATTTTTAAAAATTATTGTATTTAGATTTCACTGTCTGCTCCGGTGAGATTTGAACTCGTGTCCCCAGGACATTAGCCTGGGGTTCTGGATGACAATGCCCAGAGACGTTGGACACTTATGTCAGCATCTCCATCTGGGGCCATGAGGGATGCTCAGGGAACCCTGTCCTAGTCTGTGTTGCTGACTCACAGACAAATGGGCATGTAATTGGACAAAGACCTGTTCCTGTTGGGTCAGAATGAGAGGGTAGGGTTGGACTCTGAAAGGTTGTGGAGCATGTTAACATCTGGCTGTGCTCTCTCCTCTGTAGAACGCGGGAGACTTCATCTGCACGGTGTATTTGGAGGAGAAGAAACCAGAGTGTGAGCTGAGCTTGAAGGTAGGTAGGGAAGAAACAATTCCCTTTGTTGGTCTGCTGTGTGTGTGTGTGTCTGTGTGTGTGTGTGTATGTGTCTGTGTGTGTGTATGTGTCTGTGTGTGTGTGCGCGCGCGTGCACGTGTGTGTGTGTGTGTCTGTGTGTGTCTGTGTGTGTCTGTGTGTGTCTGTGTGTGTCTGTGTGTGTCTGTGTGTCTGTGTGTGTATGTGTCTGTGTGTGTGTATGTGTCTGTGTGTGTGCGCGCGTGTGTGCGCGTGTGGGTGTGTGCGCGTGTGGGTGTGTGTGTGTGTGTGTGTGTTCGTGTGTGGGTGTGTGTGTGGGTGGGCGCGCGCATGTATATACAGACCTCCTGTGCTCCCTAACTCTCTCCTCGTCCCCCACACCCCAGGTTCCTGCTGCAATGACAGCCCAGGAGCTGACTGAGGAGATCCTGTACCTGCGGAAACTCATTACCAAGGAGAAGGACAACTGGTGCTGCTTCGAGGTGATCGAGAGGGACGAGATGGGTCAGTTCCAACCCTTCGCTTAACCCCACCCCTCCCCACCCCTCCTCTATCTCTGAAACTCTCTGTATGCCCCTCCCTCAACTGATGCACACATTGCCCCCTGGGAGACCCCAGAGATGGGTTGGAGTGGTCAGGGCTGCTGTCTTCATGGAGAGAAGATTTGATCATGGGCTTCAAAATCACGAGGGGTCCAGGCAGAAGCGATAGGGAGGGTCTGTCCCTTTTGGTAGAAGATTTGAGAGCAAGAGAATGGAGGTGGAATGTAATTTACCAACAGGCAACACAGTGAGGGGTTAGGGTCTGGGGTGTACTGTTAGGGTCTGGGGTGTACCGTCTGAGGGTGTGGGGGAGGGAGGGTCACTCGAGGGGTTAGGGTCTGGGGTGTACCGTCTGAGGGTGTGGGGGAGGGAGGGTCGCTCGAGGGGTTAGGGTCTGGGGTGTACCGTCTGAGGGTGTGGGGGAGGGAGGGTCGCTCGAGGGGTTAGGGTCTGGGGTGTACTGTCTGAGGGTGTGGGGGAGGGAGGGTCACTCGAGGGGTTAGGGTCTGGGGTGTACTGTCTGAGGGTGTGGGGGAGGGGGAGGGTCCCTCGGGGGGTTAGGGTCTGGGGTGTACTGTCTGAGGGTGTGGGGGAGGGAGGGTCACTCGAGGGGTTAGGGTCTGGGGTGTACTGTCTGAGGGTGTGGGGGAGGGGGAGGGTCCCTCGGGGGGTTAGGTCTGGGGTGTACCGTCTGAGGGTGTGGGGGGAGAGGGAGGGTCCCTCGGGGGGTTAGGGTCTGGGGTGTACTGTCTGAGGGTGTGGGGGGAGGGAGGGTCACTCGAGGGGTTAGGGTCTGGGGTGTACAGTCTGAGGGTGTGGGGGGAGGGAGGGTCCCTCGGGGGGTTAGGGTCTGGGGTGTACTGTCTATGATGTTACCTGTTGCTGTGCGGGGTAGAGGGAACACTGCTCTCTGACTGTTATTTGAAGGTGGACAGTGTGGAGGGTTATGGGGCTAAAGTGGATGGTTAGATGGAAAGCACACACTAAATGGGCAGACTGGCCTCTAAATTGTCACTATTATAAAATCATGAGGGGCATGGTTAGGATAAATAGACAAAGTCTTTTCCCTGGGGTGGGGGAGTCTAGAACTAGAGGGCATAGGTTTACGGTGAGAGGGGAAAGATATAAAAGAGACCTCAGGGGCAACGTTTTCACACAGAGGGTGGTACGTGTATGGAATGAGCTGCCAGAGGATGTGGTGGAGGCTGGTACAATTGCAACATTTAAAAGGTATTTGGATAGGTATATGAATAGGAAGGGTTTGGAGGGATATGGGCCGGGTGCTGGCAGGTGGGACTAGAATAGGTTGGGATATCTGGTTGGCATGGACAGGTTGGACCGAAGGGTCTGTTTCTGTGCTGTACATCTCTGTGACTCTATGACTCTATCCAATGAATCTTGGATGATTCAAGCTCTCTGTGTTTTAAAAAGTCTTGGGAACACTTTCTGTTTTAAAAATGCCCTTCCCATTAGTCTGTCCTCTCCCATGCTGTCTCCCCAGCTCCTGAATGTGGATAATCTGAGGAGCCGGTCTGTCAGGGCTGGTCAGGTATATGCTGTATCGCTGAACACTATGGGGCAATTTCCCTTGGCCACTTCACCTGACCTGCACATTTTTGGACTGTGGGAGGAAACCCACGCAGACACGGGGAAAATGTGCAAACTCCACACAGACAGACGCCCGAGGCTGGAATCGAACCTGGGTCCCTGGTGCTGTGAGGCAGCAGTGCTAGCCACTGTGCCACCGTGCCACCCCATGTGGGCCGTGCAGTTTAGCGGAAGTGGGTAACACTTAATCACCTCAATAAAAACCGAAAGAACAGAATGCTTTAAATCAGAAACAAAAACGGAAATTGCTGGAAAAGCTCAGTAGGTCCGGCAGCATCTGAGGAGAGAAATCAGAGTTACGTTGCAGGTGGAGGGACCCTTGCACCCTGCATAGATAGTACCAGAGCTGCTCATTCGTGAATGCAGGGGCATCACTGACAAATGTTTCCCATCCCTACCTGCCCCTGAACTGAGTGCCTCACTCTGTCATTTCAGAGTTAACCACATTGCTGTGGGTCTGGAGTCACGTGGAGGCCAGGCAGGGTAAGGTTGGCAGATTTCCTTTTGAACCTTCACGGTTCCTAGTCCAGTAACATGACCACCCAGTCACTGCAATACCAGGACAGCATTATTCAGTACCAGTGCAGCCCACCTGAGGGCAGTGGTGTACCACTATTGAGGACAGACTGAGTGTGTCACCATCACCCAGTGCAGGCTGAGACAGAGAAGGAGAACACCAAGGGAGCTGGGGATATGGAACAGAGTTCAGGGTTCGGGCAGCCAGTGAGCACGATGTGTCTGTGTAACAGGAGTTCATTGAGAAAAATGAGCAGTTGTGCAGCTGTGTGCAGTCAGAGCTCAGGAAGAGGTTCCGGGAGTGAGCAGTCACTGGTGCAGCCCTGACTCTAGGGCTTGTGTTAGAGACTGGGATTGCAGGAACACTCAGAGCTCAGGGGATTCAGAGAGGCTGAGGGGCTTCTGAGCATGTGGGTCAGGCTGGAATCGATAACAGAGATCGTGAGGGACTGACTGCACGCAGATATTTAAGAATAAAGATGTGGATTTAACAATAGACAATGGGAATCCAACAGCAGGAAAACACAGGACAGACACTGCTGAGGGAGTGCTGCACTGCCGGAGGGTCAGCGCTGAGGGAATGCTGCACTGCCGGAGGGTCAGTGCTGAAGGGGCGCCGCACTGTTGGAGGGTCAGTGCTGAGGGAGTGCCGCACTGTCGGAGGGTCAGTGCTGAGGGAGTGCTGCACTGCCGGAGGGTCAGTGCTGAAGGGGCGCCGCACTGTTGGAGGGTCAGTGCTGAGGGAGTGCCGCACTGTCGGAGGGTCAGTGCTGAGGGAGGGCTGCAGTGTGGGAGGGTCAGTGCTGAGGGAGGGCTGCACTGTGGGAGGGTCAGTGTGAGGGAGTGTCGCACTGTCGGAGGGTCAGTGCTGAGGGAGGGCTGCACTGTGGGAGGGTCAGTGCTGAGGGCGCGCCGCACTGTCGGAGGGTCAGCGCTGAGGGAGTGCCGCACTGTCGGAAGGTCAGCGCTGAGGGAGTGCCGCACTGTCGGAGGGTCAGCGCTGAGGGAGTGCCGCACTGTCGGAGGGTCAGTGCTGAGGGGGTGCCGCACTGTCGGAAGGTCAGTGCTGAGGGAGTGCCGCACTGTCGGAAGGTCAGTGCTGAGGGAGTGCCGCACTGTCGGAGGGTCAGTGCTGAGGGGGCGCCGCACTGTCGGAAGGTCAGTGCTGAGGGAGTGCCGCACAGTCGGAGGGTCAGTGCTGAGGGAGTGCCGCACTGTCGGAGGGTCAGTGCTGAGGGGGCGCCGCACTGTCGGAAGGTCAGTGCTGAGGGAGTGCCGCACTGTCGGAGGGTCAGTGCTGAGGGAGTGCCGCACAGTCGGAGGGTCAGTGCTGAGGGAGTGCCGCACAGTCGGAGGGTCAGTGCTGAGGGAGTGCCGCACAGTCGGAGGGTCAGTGCTGAGGGAGTGCCGCACTGTCAGAGGGTCAGTGCTGAGGGAGTGGGCACTGTCAGAGGGTCAGTGCTGAGGGAGCGCCGCTCTGTCGGAGGGTCAGTGCTGAGGGGGCGCCGCACTTTCGGAAGGTCAGTGCTGAGGGAGTGCCGCACTGTCAGAGGGTCAGTGCTGAGGGGGTGCCGCACTGTCGGAAGGTCAGTGCTGAGGGAGTGCCGCTCTGTCGGAGGGTCAGTGCTGAGGGAGTGGGCACTGTCAGAGGGTCAGTGCTGAGGGAGCGCCGCTCTGTCGGGGGGTCAGTGCTGAGGGGGCGCCGCACTGTCGGAGGGTCAGTGCTGAGGGAGGGCTGCACTGTGGGAGGGTCAGTGCTGAGGGAGGGCTGCACTGTCGGAGGGTCAGTGCTGAGGGAGGGCTGCACTGTGGGAGGGTCAGTGTGAGGGAGTGTCGCACTGTCGGAGGGTCAGTGCTGAGGGAGGGCTGCACTGTGGGAGGGTCAGTGCTGAGGGCGCGCCGCACTGTCGGAGGGTCAGTGCTGAGGGAGTGCCGCACTGTCGGAGGGTCAGCGCTGAGGGAGTGCCGCACTGTCGGAGGGTCAGTGCTGAGGGAGTGCCGCACTGTCGGAAGGTCAGCGCTGAGGGAGTGCCGCACTGTCGGAGGGTCAGTGCTGAGGGGGTGCCGCACTGTCAGAGGGTCAGTGCTGAGGGAGTGCCGCACAGTCAGAGGGTCAGTGCTGAGGGAGCGCCGCACTGTCAGAGGGTCAGTGCTGAGGGAGCGCCGCACTGTCAGAGGGTCGGTGCTGAGGGAGTGCCGCACTGTCGGAGGGTCAGTGCTGAGGGAGTGCTGCACTGTCGGAGGGTCAGTGCTGAGGGACCGCCGCACTGTCGGAGGGTCAGTGCTGAGGGGGCGCCGCACTGTCGGAAGGTCAGTGCTGAGGAAGCGCCACACTGTCGGAGGGTCAGGGCTGAGGGTGTGCCGCACTGTCGGAGGGTCAGTGCTGAGGGAGTGCCGCACTGTCGCAGGGTCAGTGCTGAGGGAGTGCCGCACTGTCGCAGGGTCAGTGCTGAGGGAGTGCCGCACTGTCGCAGGGTCAGTGCTGAGGGAGTGCCGCACTGTCGGAGGGTCAGTGCTGAGGGAGTGCCGCACTGTCGGAGGGTCAGTGCTGAGGCAGTGCCGCACTGTCGGAGGTTCGGTGCTGAGGGAGTGCCGCACTGTCGGAGGTTCGGTGCTGAGGGAGTGCCGCACTGTCAGAGGGTCAGTGCTGAGGGGGTGCCGCACTGTGGGAGGGTCAGTGCTGAGGGAGAGCTGCACTGTCAGAGGGTCAGTGCTGAGGGAGTGGGCACTGTCAGAGGGTCAGTGCTGAGGGAGTGCCATGCTGTCGGAGGGTCAGTGCTGAGGGAGTGCCATGCTGTCGGAGGGTCAGTGCTGAGGGAGTGCCGTGCTGTCGGAGGGTCAGTGCTGAGGGAGTGCCGCACTGTCAGAGGGTCAGTGCTGAGGGAGTGCCGCACTGTCAGAGGGTCAGTGCTGAGGGAGTGCCGCACTGTCAGAGGGTCAGTGCTGAGGGAGAGCCGCACTGTCAGAGGGTCAGTGCTGAGGGAGTGCCGCACTGTCGGAGGGTCAGTGCTGAGGGAGAGCCGCACTGTCAGAGGGTCAGTGCTGAGGGAGTGCTGCACTGTCAGAGGGTCAGTGCTGAGGGAGTGCCGCACTGTCGGAGGGTCAGTGCTGAGGGAGTGCCGCACTGTCAGAGGGTCAGTGCTGAGGGAGTGCCGCACTGCCGGAGGGTCAGTGCTGAGGGAGAGCCGCACTGTCGGAGAGTCAGTGCTGAGGGAGTGGGCACTGTCGGAGGGTCAGTGCTGAGGGAGTGCCGCACTGTCGGAGGGTCAGTGCTGAGGGAGTGGGCACTGTCGGAGGGTCAGTGCTGAGGGAGTGCCGCACTGTCGGAGGGTCAGTGCTGAGGGAGTGGGCACTGTCGGAGGGTCAGTGCTGAGGGAGTGCCGCACTGCCGGAGGGTCAGCGCTGAGGGAGCGCCGCACTGTCGGAGGGTCAGTGCTGAGGGAGTGCCGCACTGTCGGAGGGTCAGTGCTGAGGGGGATGGAGTATGATGTGAAACTGGTCACTGAGTCTGGAAGAGTGAGAAACTGAGAACGGCTTTGAATTTCCGAGGAACAGACAGATTGCAGTATTGAGAGACAGTAATTGTGAATCGAGGGGTACCATCTATTAATAGGTTGCTGCCCTTTCTTCCAGGAGGGAATAGGAGTGTTGTTTTTATTCTGTGATGGGATGAGGGTGTTTGTGGCCAGGCTTGTATTTATCGCCCCTCTCCGAATGCAGCGATGAGTCAGGCCCATTGATGTTGCTCTGCATTCTGTGAGGATTGCTGCTTCCGATGGGTTTTTATAACAATCGGCAACAGACTCTTAATTCCAGTTTTTTTTATTGAATTAAAATTCCACCGTCCGCTGTGGTAGGATTCGGACCTGGGTCCCCGGAACATGAACCGGATCTCTGGATTAATCGCCTCCCAAAAGTTGCCTTTCCCATACGCTTCAGTCAGAGAGGCCTTTGTGAGCGGGTTTGGACTCCTTGTTTCCGGGAGGATTTTAAATATATTGGAGCTGTTTTCCAATTGATATCTGGAGGGAGTGGGATTTCTTTGCCCAGTGTTTCAGGTGGGGTTCAGAGAGGGTGGGGGGGGCCAGATTGGAGTGTGTCTGACCCAGAACAGTCTGGATGTGGAGGATGTGGGAGGGATGTTTCCTCTTGTGGGTCAGCCCAGGACCAGGGGGCGCTGTTTTACAGTTAGGGGGTCGCCCTCCCAGGTCAGAGATGAGGGGTATTGTCGATTTCCAGAGGGCTTGGGTGCCTTTGGAAGTGAAGGGGCGATGTGGAGAGACGCCTGTCAGTCAGGGAGTCGAGGATTTTCGGGGGAATGGTGCCGTCTGGAAGAGGCGGGTGTTGGAATCTCGGGCTGGGAGGTCAGTGCCCGGGAATTGCCCCCCACAAAGCCGGGGGTGAATGGTGGGGGTGGGGGGTTGTCACCTGTCTCCTCATGTGGTTGGCCACAGGACAGGACAAATGTTTCTCATTCGGCCATGGGAACGTGGCACTGACAAACAATCCAGCCCCGTCATTGGCTGCTCTGTCGTTCACTGAGGTCACGTGTCACTGAGTCATAGAGATGTACAGCACGGAAACAGACCCTTCGGTCCAACCCATCCATACTGACCAGATATCCCAACTCAATCTAGTCCCACCTGCCAGCACCGCCCCATATCCCTCCAAACCAAGTATCCGACCATTAGCCCAGTACCCCATCTTTTTATTACTCTTACCAAAGTGAATCACCTCACACTTAGCTACATTGAACTCCATTTGCCACCTTTCTGCCCAGTTCTGCAGCTTATCTATATCCCGCTGTAACCTGCCACATCCTTCCTCACTGTCGTGCCTCACAAACCTTATTGAATTCTTTGAGAAGGTGACTAAGGAGGTGGACGAGGGGAAAGCGGTAGATGTGGTGTATATGGATTTTAGTAAGGCGTTTGATAAGGTTCCCCATGGTAGACTACTGCAAAAAATACGGAGGTATGGCATTGAGGGTGAGTTGGAGGTTTGGATTAGGAGTTGGCTGGCTGGAAGAAGACAGAGGGTAGTAGTTGATGGCAAAGTTTCTTCATGGAGTGCCGTCACTAGCGGTGTTCCGCAAGGATCTGTTTTGGGACCATTGCTGTTTGTCATTTTTATAAATGACCTGGAAGAGGGGTTAGAAGGTTGGGTGAGCAAGTTTGCGGATGATACGAAAGTCGGAGGAGTTGTAGACAGTGAGGAAGGATGTGGCAGGTTACAGCGGGATATAGAGAAGCTGCAGAGCTGGGCAGAAAGGTGGCAAATGGAGTTCAATGTAGCTAAGTGTGAGGTGATTCACTTTGGTAAGAATAACAAAAAGATGGGGTACTGGGCTAATGGTCGGATACTTGGTAGTGTGGATGAGCAGAGGGATCTTGGTGTCCATGTACACAGATCTTTGAAAGTTGCCACCCAGGTAAATAGTGCGGTGAAGAAGGCATATGGCGTACTGGCTTTTATTGGTAGAGGAATTGAGTTGCGGAGTCCTGAGGTCATGATGCAGTTGTATAAAACTCTGGTGCGGCCGCATCTGGAATATTGTGTGCAGTTTTGGTCGCCATACTATAGGAAGGATGTGGAGGCATTGGAACGGGTGCAGAGGAGGTTTACCAGGATGTTGCCTGGTATGGTAGGAAGATTGTATGAGGAAAGGCTGAGGCACTTGGGGTTGTTTTCATTAGAGAAAAGAAGGTTTAGGGGTGACTTGATTGAGGTGTACAAGATGATTAGGGGGTTAAATAGGGTTGACAGTGTGAACCTTTTCCCGCGTATGGAGTCGGGTATTACAAGGGGGCATAGCTTTAAATTAAGGGGGGGTAGATATAGGACAGATGTTAGGGGTAGGTTCTTTACTCAGCGAGTCGTGAGTTCATGGAATGCCCTGCCAGTAGCAGTGGTGGACTCTCCCTCATTATGGGCATTTAAGCGGGCATTGGATAGGTATATGGAGGATAGTGGGCTAGTTAGGTTAGGTGGGCTTGGATCGGCGCAACATCGAGGGCCGAAGGGCCTGTACTGCGCTGTATTCTTCTATGTTCTATGTTCTAAACCCTTCCTATTCATATACCCATCCAGATGCCTCTTAAATGTTGTAATGGTACCAGCCTCCACCACATCCTCTGGCAGCTCATTCCATACACGTACCACCCTCTGTGTGAAAAAGTTGCCCCTTAGGTCTCTTTTATATCTTTCCCCTCTCACCCTAAACCTATGCCCTTGTGTTCTGGACTCCCCGACCCCAGAGAAAAGACTTTGTCTATTTATCCTATCCATGTCCCTCATAATTTTGTAAACCTCTATAGGGTCACCCCTCAACCTCCGACACTCCAGGAAAACAGCCCCAGCCTGTTCAGCCTCTCCCTATAGCTCAAATCCTCCAACCATAGCAACAGCTTGTAATTCCTTTCTGAACCCTTTCAAGTTTCACAACTTCCTTCCGATAGGAAGGAGACCAGAATTGCACGCAATATTCCAACAGTGGCTTAACCAACATCCTGTACAGCTGCAACGTGACCTCCCAACTCCTATTGGGAGAGAGGGTGGAACGTTGTCTCTAACTGAGAGGGGCTTGAGGGACCCCAGGGAGAAAGGAATCGAAGGTTACGCTATTGGGGGGGGGGGTGAAAGTGAGGGAAAGTGGGAGAAGGCTACAGTGGAGCCGAAACAGCAGCATGGAATAGATGGGCCAAATGGCCTGTTTTTGTGTTACCAGCACTGTGATGTTGCTATGCTGTGCCCGTTAGTTTGATACATTAATTCCTGGGTTTTAACAATGTCCGTTTCTGTTTCAGAACGACCACTACATTACACTGAGAAGGTTTTACCCATCCTACACTCGCTGGGCACTGACAGTTACCTGGTGGTGAAGAAGAACATGGCCATTGAGAACATGTTGATGTATCTGGGTATGTGCTCCACCTGCAGTGACCTGACCACCGGGTCTCAGCATGAGGGAGGAGGCTGGGGGACAGTCACTGCCCATACACCGGCCTGGGGAGAGGGAGCTGGGAGCTAGGGCCTGGGGAGAGGGAGCTGGGGCCTGGGGAGAGGGAGCTGGGGCCTGGGGAGAGGGAGCTGGGGCCTGGGGAGAGGGAGCTGGGGCCTGGGGAGAGGGAGCTAGGGCCTGAGGAGAGGGAGCTGGGAGCTAGGGCCTGGGGAGAGGGAGCTGGGAGCTGGGGCCTGGGGAGAGGGAGCTGGGGCCTGGGGAGAGGGAGCTGGGGCCTGGGGAGAGGGAGCTGGGGCCTGGGGAGAGGGAGCTGGGGCCTGGGGAGAGGGAGCTAGGGCCTGAGGAGAGGGAGCTGGGAGCTAGGGCCTGGGGAGAGGGAGCTGGGAGCTAGGGCCTGGGGAGAGGGAGCTAGGGCCTGAGGAGAGGGAGCTGGGAGCTGGGGCCTGGGGAGAGGGTGCTGGGAGCTGGGGCCTGGGGAGAGGGAGCTGGGAGCTAGGGCCTGGGGAGAGGGAGCTGGGAGCTAAGGCCTGGGGAGAGGGAGCTGAGGCCTGTGGAGAGGGGAGTGGGAATGGGGCCTGGGGCCTGGGGAGCGGGAACTGGGGCCTGGGGAGCGGGAGCTGGGGCCTGGGGAGCGGGAGCTGGGGCCTGGGGAGAGGGGAGTGGGAGCTGGGGCCTGGGGAGTGGGAGCTGGGGCCTGGGGAGTGGGAGCTGGGGCCTGGGGAATGGGAGCTGGGGCCTGAGGAGAGGGAGCTGGGAGCTAGGGCCTGGGGAATGGGAGCTGGGGCCTGGGGAATGGGAGCTGGGGCCTGGGGAATGGGAGCTGGGGAATGGGAGCTGGGGCCTGGGGAATGGGAGCTGGGGCCTGGGGAATGGGAGCTGGGGCCTGGGGAGCGGGAGCTGGGGCCTGGGGAGCGGGAGCTGGGGCCTGGGGAGCGGGAGCTGGGGCCTGGGGAGCGGGAGCTTGGGCCTGGGGAGCGGGAGCTTGGGCCTGGGGAGCGGGAGCTTGGGCCTGGGGAGCGGGAGCTTGGGCCTGGGGAGCGGGAGCTTGGGCCTGGGGAGCGGGAGCTGGGGCCTGGGGAGCGGGAGCTGGGGCCTGGGGAGCGGGAGCTGGGGCCTGGGGAGAGGGAGCTGGGGCCTGGGGAGAGGGAGCTGGGGCCTGGGGAGAGGGAGCTGGGGCCTGGGGAGAGGGAGCTGGGGCCTGGGGAGAGGGAGCTGAGGCCTGGGTAATGGGAGCCGGGGCCTGGGGAGAGGGAGCTGGGGCCTGTGGAGAGGGGAGTGGGAATGGGGCCTAGGGCCTGTGGCCTGGGGAGCGGGAGCTGGGGCCTGGGGAGCGGGAGCTGGGGCCTGGGGAGTGGGAGCTGGGGCCTGGGGAGAGGGAGCTGGGGCCTGGGGAGTGGGACTGGGGCCTGGGGAGAGGGAGCTGGGGCCTGGGGAGTTGGAATGGGGCCTGGGGAGGTGTGTGCTGGGGCCTGGGGCGAGGGGAGTGGGAATGGGGCCTGGGGCCTGGGGCCTGGTGAGTGGGAATGTGGTCTTGGGAGAGGGAGCTGAGGCCTGGGGCCTGTGGAGAGGGAGCTGGGGCCTGTGGAGAGGGAGCTGGGGCCTGTGGAGAGGGAGCTGGGGCCTGGGGAGAGGTAGCTGGGGCCTGGGAAGAGGGAGAGGGGAGTGGGAATGGGGCCTGGGGAGAGGGAGCTGGGGCCTGGGGAGAGGGAGCTGGGGCCTGGGGAATGGGAATGGGGCCTGGGGAGAGGGAGCTGGGGCCTGGGGAGAGGGAGCTGGGGCTGGGGAGAGGGGAGTGGGAATGGGGCCTGGGGAGAGGGGAGTGGGAATGGGGCCTGGGGAGAGGGAGCTGGGGCCTGGGGAGAGGGAGCTGGGGCCTGGGGAGAGGGAGAGGGGAGTGGGAATGGGGCCTGGGGCCTGGGGAGAGGGAGCTGGGGCCTGGGGAATGGGAATGGGGCCTGGGGAGAGGGAGCTGGCGCCTGGGGAGAGGGAGCTGGGGCCTGGGGAGAGGGAGAGGGAGCTGGGGCTGGGGAGAGGGGAGTGGGAATGGGGCCTGGGGAGAGGGGAGTGGGAATGGGGCCTGGGGAGAGGGAGCTGGGGCCTGGGGAGAGGGAGCTGGGTCTGGGCATTCCCATGTCTAGATTGGGAGGGGTGTATTTCTGGAACACACTAGGGGGTGGAGAGACAGTGGGAAAAGAGAAATATGAAGAGGGGAGGAGTGTGAGTAGGGGGGGTGGGGGGGGTGGCGGGGGGGTGTATGGGGAGGGAGAATGTGAGGAGGGGAATGGTTCCATCGATGAGGATTGTCATTTCCGTGGTTGGAGTTGGGAGGCCGGGTTCAGTAAAGAGAAATCTGAGGGAAGATTTGATCAAAATCCTGAGGCAACTGAGCAGAACAAATTGGGAGAAACAGTTTCAGCTTCTGCCAGGACTGAGTAAGAGAGGCACAGACTGAAGGAGTGACATTCGGGTCTGGAATGTTCCGCCTGAGAGAGTGGGGGAGGTTAGCTTCACTCGTGAAGGGGTCGTTATTGAAAGTTCATGCATTTAAGATTGGAGCGACTGGGCTTGTATACTCTATGCTACTCTCTCCCCACCCCCACCCTCCTCTAGCTTATCTCTCCACGCTTCAGGCTCTCTGCCTGTATTCCTGATGAAGGGCTTTTGCCCGAAACGTCGATTTTCCTGCTCCTCGGATGCTGCCTGAACTGCTGTGCTCTTCCAGCACCACTAATCCAGAATCTGGTTTCCAGCATCTGCAGTCATTGTTTTTACCTTGTATACCCTTGAGTTTAGAAGACTGAAAGGGGATCTGATTGAGACATATAAGATTATTAAAGGATTGGACACTCTGGAGGCAGGAAACATGTTTCCTCTGATGGGTGAGTCCCGAAGCAGAGGACACAGCTTAAAAATATGGGGTAGACCATTTAGGACAGAGATGAGGAGAAACTTCTTCACCCAGAGAGTGGTGGCTGTGTGGAATGCTCTGCCCCAGAGGGCAGTGGAGGCCCACTCTCTGGATTCATTTAAGAAAGAGTTGGATAGAGCTCTCAAAGATAGTGGAATCAAGGGTTATGGGGATAAGGCAGGAACAGGATACTGATTAAGGATGATCAGCCATGATCATATTGAATGGTGGTGCAGGCTCGAAGGGCAGAATGGCCTACTCCTGCACCTATTGTCTATTGTCTATTTATTGTAAGAGGGTGAGAGGGTGGCACTGATTCAGTTGTTATTACAGAGAGCCAGGAGAGCCAGCATGGAGATGATGGGCTGAATGGCCTCCTGAGCTGTCACCATTCTGTAACTCTAGTTCCGGGGATTGGGGAAGATCGCGGGGAAAGGCTGATTTGGGGTGACTCAGGAACATGGGAAGAGAAGGTTGGAATGTGGGCCAGTTAACAGCAGCACGTTGGCCGAGTGGGGAACGTTGGCGCAAAACAAGACAAGTGATCCCAGCTTTGTTTACTCCCCCGTGGTCTGTAATTGTCACTGGCTGGGCCTATGCCGTGAGGGAGGGGATTCCAGGATTGTGACCCAGCGACACTGAAGGAATGGCGATGTATTTCCAAGTCAGGATGATGAGGGGCCCGGAGGGGAACTTGCAGGGGGCTGGTGTTCCCATGTATCTGCTGCCCCTTGTCCTTCTAGATGGAAGTGGTCATGGGTTTGGAAGGAGCTGCCTGAGGATCTTTGGTGAATCTCTGCAGGGCATCTTGTAGATGGTACACCCTGCTGCTACTGAGCGACGGTGGGGGGGGGAGGGGATGTTTGTGGATGTGGTGCCAATCAAGTGTGGGCTGCTTTGTCCTGGATGGTGTCAAGTGTGACCACTTATTTCTCAGGTGAAACCTTATCAAAGATGGTGCTAACTAGAGAGAGTCCAAATGGTGGGATTTGGATAATCCTGTTATGGTATCCCTCTGAAAGCTGCCTGGGGGGCGCGATGGCCCACTGATATTATCCAGAGACCCATCCTTACCGAGTCTAGCTGACGTGTAACCCCAGACCCACAGCGATGTTGGTGACTCTTAACTGCTCTCTGGGGATGGGCAATAAATGGTGACCTCACCAGCGCGCCCTCGTCCTGTGAATGAGTGAAGAAAAAATCTCTGGTGAGACACCAAATGATCCCAAGAATGAAAGGCCTAACATATGAGGAAAGTTGGAGGACTCTGGGTATATACTCAATGGAGTTCAGAAGGATGAGGGGGGATCTAATTGAAACATACAGAGTACTGAATGGCTTGGACAGAGTGGATGTTGGGAAGATGTTTTCATTGGTAGGAGAGACTAGGACCTAAGGGCACAGCCTTAGAGTAAAGGGAAGACCTTTCAGAATGGAGATAAGGAGAAACTTCTTCACCCGGAGAGTGGGGAATCTATAGAATTCATTCCAACAGAAGGCTGTCGGGGCTGGGTCACTGACGATATTCAAGATGGAGATAGAGAGGTTCTTAAGTTATCAAGGGGGTCAAGGGTTATGGACTGAAAGGGGGAGAATGGGGATGAAAAACATATCAGTTGTGATTGAATGGTGGAGCAGACTCGATGGGCTGAACGGCCTAATTTCTGCTCCTTTGGTTTATGGTCTTATGGCACAGGAGGATCCCAGGCTGATATTGTCCAGGTTCTCCCCTTGTTGAGGAGGAGAGTGCTTCATATTCCCTCCCGATTGGGGACAGATGGGAAATGATCTCAGATACATCATCGTGGGTTAGACTGATGTACTCATCTCTCTCTCTGTCTCTCTCTCTCTCTGTCTCTCTCTCTCTCTCTTCTATCTCAAACCCTTCCCCTCCCTCATAACTATTCTTCATCTCTCTCCCTTCCAACCTTTCTCCCTCTCCTCTGACAAACCCCTCTCTCACCTTCCCTCCCCTCCCCCAACTTTCCGCCCCACTCCCCTTCCCCCTCTCTATCTGCCCTGCCCTTCCCTCTCTCCCCTTCCCCCCTCCCCTTCTGTCTCCCTCTCTATCTCTTCCTCTCCCCTTCCCCCCTTCCCCTCTCCCACCCTCCCCTTCTGTCTCCCTCTCTATCTCTCCCTCTCCCCTCCCCCCTCCCTCTCTCTCCCTCTCCCCCTCCCCTTCTGTCTCCCTCTCTATCTCCCTCTCTCCCTTTCCCCATCCCTCCCTCTCTCTCCCACCCCTTCCTCTGCCCCCCGGGTGTGTTCCCTATGCCCCCCCCACAGCCAGTAAGGTGGCGGATCAGAAACACGGCATGGTGAGATTCCGGGAGGAGAGGAAGCTGGGATTGGGAGTGGGCAGTTTCAGTGACCGTTACTTCATGCTGACCGGCTACACCCTGCGGCTCTATAAGGAAGTGCGGGTAAGTGGGCACTCCGTCCCAGGACACAGCCAGGCCATTCGTCCCAACGGTTCCTGCTTGCCCCTGACCCAGCCACCCCTCACCCAATCCTGATGTACAGCTCAAACCCACCCGCCTGGTACCCAGTCAGTGTCCAGGCCCCTGGGGGATGGGTGTGGGGAGAGACCAGTCAGTGTCCAGGCCCTGGGGGGGGTGGGGGTGGGGAGGGACCGGTCAGTATCCAGGCCCCAGGAGGGGTGGGGGTGGGGAGAGACCGGTCAGTGTCCAGGCCCCTGGGGGTGGGGGTGGGGGTGGGGAGAGACCGGTCAGTGTCCAGGCCCCGGGGAGGGGGGGTGTTGGGAGGGACCGGTCAGCGTCCAGGCCCCTGGGGGTGGAGAGTGGGGAGGGACCGGTCAGTGTCCAGGCCCCGGGGAGTGTGGGAGTGGGGAGAGACCGGTCAGTGTCCAGGCCCCTGTGGGTGGGGGTGGGGAGAGACCGGTCAGTGTCCAGGCCACTGTGGGTGGGGGTGGGGAGAGACCGGTCAGTGTCCAGGCCCCGAGGGGGTGTGGGAGTGGGGAGGGACCGGTCAGTGTCCAGGCCCCTGTGGGTGGGGGTGGGGAGAGACCGGTCAGTGTCCAGGCCCCGGGGGTGTGTGGGAGTGGGGAGGGACCGGTCAGCATCCAGGCCCCGGGGGGTGGGGCTGGTGAGGGACCGGTCAGTGTACAGGCTCCGGGGGGTGGAGGTGGGGGTGGGGAGGGACCGGTCAGTGTCCAGGCCCCCTGGGGTGGGGGTGGGGGTGGGGAGAGACTGGTCAGTGTCCAGGCCCCTGGGGGTGGGGTGTGGAGAGACTGGTCAGTGTCCTGGCCCCTGGGGGTGGGGGTGGGGGTGGGGAGGGACCGGTCAGTGTCCAGGCCCCTGGGGGTGGGGGTGGGGGTGGGGAGGGACCGGTCAGTGTCCAGGCCCTGGGGGGGTGGGGAGGGACCGGTCAGTGTCCACGTCCCGTGGGGGGGTGGGGAGGGACCGGTCAGTGTCCAGGCCCTGGGGGTTGGGGGTGGGGGAGGGGACAGTCAATGTCTGTGCCCTGGGGGTGGTTTTGTCCCGCTCCAAGCCCCAGGAACCCCCCCTCATCGGGAATTGTCTCCTGGAACGTGGTCACTCCGGTGTAGACATCCTCAGCATCGACACAGGCCCTTCGGCCCTTCGAGTCCAAGATATCTCTCTGCTTTGCAGCCAGCCATATCAGAGTGAGATCCTTTTCCTGAGTCAGGGACAGACTCCAGACCAACTCCGGGGGTCAGTGCTGGGACAGCTCAGCATTATCAGGAGACGTACTGCTCAGTTCACATGATCAACTGTGTGTGATACAGAGTAAAGCTCCCTCTACACTGTCCCCATCAAACACTCCCAGGACAGGGACAGCATGGGGGTAGATACAGAGTAAAGCTTCCTCTACACTGTCCCCATCAAACACTCTCAGGGACAGGGACAGCACGGGGTTAGATACAGAGTAAAGCTCCCTCTACACTGTCCCCCATCAAACACTCCCAGGGACAGGGACAGCACAGGGTTAGATGCAGAGTAAAGCTCTCTCTACACTGTCCCCCATCAAACACTCCCAGGACAGGGACAGCACGGGGTTAGATCCAGAGTAAAGCTCTCTCTACACTGTCTCCCCCATCAAACACTCCCAGGGACAGGGACAACACAGGGTTAGATACAGAGTAAAGCTCCCTCTACACTGTCCCCATCAAACACTCCCAGGGCAGGGACAGCACGGGGTTAGATACAGAGTAAAGCTCCCTCTACACTGTCCCCATCAAACACTCCCAGGGCAGGGACAGCACGGGGTTAGATACAGAGTAAAGCTCCCTCTACACTGTCCCCATCAAACACTCCCAGGACAGGGACAGCATGGGGTTAGATACAGAGTAAAGCTCCCTCTACACTGTCCCCATCAAACACTCCCAGGACAGGGACAGCATGGGGTTAGATACAGAGTAAAGCTCCCTCTACACTGTCCCCATCAAACACTCCCAGGACAGGGACAGCATGGGGTTAGATACAGAGTAAAGCTCCCTCTACACACTCCCAGGACAGGGACAGCATGGGGTTAGATACAGAGTAAAGCTCCCTCTACACTGTCCCCCATCAAACACTCCCAGGACAGGGACAGCACGGGGTTAGATACAGAGTAAAGCTCCCTCTACAATGGGCGAGAGCTGGCGTGTTAGTTTCTCCTTGCTGTGCTCTAACTGGGGGAGGTTTGTTTTGTAACAGAGCAATAAACCTGAGAAGGAGTGGGCAGTGAAGAGTTTGAAAGTCTATCTTGGAGTGAAGAAGAAACTGAAACCACCAACATGGTGAGTGAAATGTTGCTGTTAACTCTTTCCCGGGGTGTGGGCATCACTCACAAGGCGTACCTGACCGTCCCTACTTGCCCCCCCCCCCGACTCTGTGGCTCGCCCAGCTGCTTCAGGGGCAGTTAATAGTCAAACGCTTTACTGTTGGTTTGGAGTCACGTGTGTGTCTGAGTTCCAACCCGAAATGATGTCATTACGTTAGCTTCTTACACAGGATTTCTACAGAATTCCGATTTCACCATCTGCTGATCTGTCACTGGGGAAATATATGGATCTATCATAAAGGACACAATAACAGGACGTTCAGAAATATGTAACATAATCACAAAATGGAGATGCCGATGTTGGACTGGGGTGGACAGAGTTAAAAATCACACACCATCAAGTTATGGTCCAACAGGTTTAATTGGAAGCACTAGCTTTCGGAGCACTGCTCCTTTTTCCACATCCACCTGATGAAAGAGCAGTGCTCCGAGAGCTAGTGCTTCCAAATAAACCTGTTGGACTATAACCTGGTGCTGTGTGATTTTTAATATAACATAACCAAGCAGAGTCCCTGAGGCTTCATAAAGGGGAAGTGATGGCTGACGTTTTGACTAGAGCTCGCTGAGGAAGGAACAAATGGGTTAAATATTAGATTTTTTTTAGATTAGATCACATTACAGTGTGGAAACAGGCCCATCGGCCTAACAAGTCCACACCGCCCCGCTGAAGCGCAACCCACCCATACCCCTACATTTACCCCTTACCTAACACTACGGGCAATTTAGCGTGGCCAATTCACCTGACCTGCACATCTTTGGACTGTGGGAGGAAACCGGAGCACCCGGAGGAAACCCACGCAGACACGGGGAGAATGTGCAAACTCCACACAGACAGTCGCCCAAGGCCAGAATCGAACCCAGGTCTCTGGTGCTGTGAGGCAGCAGTGCTAACCACTGACCCACTGTGCTGCCCTTAAATATGGTACCACATAGAGTCATACAGTATGGAAGCTGACCCTTCGGCCCACCCAGTCCATGCTGACCATAATCCCAAACTAAACTAGTCCCACCTGCCTGCTCCTGGCCATATCCTACCAAACACTTCCTCTTCATGTATCCATCCAAATGTCTTTTAAGTGTTTTAATTGTACCCACATGCCCCACTTCCTCAGGAAGTTCGGCCTGAGTCAGGGACAGACTCCAAGCCAACTCCGGGGCTCAGTGCTGGGACAGCTCAGCATTATCAGGAGACGTACTGCTCAGTTCACATGATCAACTGTGTCTGATAGAGAGCAAAGCTCCCTCTACACTGTCCACACCAAACACTCCCACACACGAACCACCCTGTGTATAAAACATTTGCCCCTCATGTCTTTTTAAAACTCTCTTCTCTCACCTTAAAAATGTGCCCCCAGTCTTGAAATCCCCCATCCTAGGGAAAAGACACCTACCATTAACTCTATCTATATGCCTCATAATTTTATAGACCTCTATCATGTTGCCTCTCAATGCCCCACGCTCCAGTGAAAAAAGTCCCAGCCCATCCAGCCTTTTTTTAATATCTCAAACCCTCCGTACCCAGTAACATCGTGATAATTCTCTTCTGAACCCTCTGCAACTTAATCATATTCTTCTGATCACACATGAGACTCCTTCATAAAGACGCGGTCATGGTGTTGGAGATGGTGTGTTAGTGTGGAGAGAGGATTGGTGAACAAGTCAAAGTTGGGATTCAGGGGAAGGGAGCATTGAAAGGAGGGAACCCTGTATCTTGTGTGCCACAGGGATCAGTGTTGGGGCTGCAATTCTGAACAATCTACTGTATATTAATGACTTGGATGGGGAAAGTGAATGTATTACAGGCATGTTGGTGGATGAAGCCAAAATAGGTGGGAAGGCCAGTAGGGAGACTGATGGAGTCTGCAGAGGGAGATAGATAGATTTGGCTAAAATAAGATGGAATATAATGTGGGGAAATGATTATGTAATAATGTTATAAAGATTATGAAAAACAGAATATTATTAAAATGGAGGAAGACTGCGTGAACCTGTATTATTGGGTGATATGGGAATCCTCGTGTTAAATACAGCTAGCATCCAAGCTCAGTGGGTAATAGGGAAGGCATAGGGACTGTTGGCCTTTAGTACCAAGGGAATGGAAGATAAAAGAAGGAAGGTTTTACTAAAATTATTAAGGCACAGGTCAGACCCCAGCTGGAATACTGTGAATGGTTTTGGGCCCTGTATCTAAGGAGAGACATCCTGGCATTGGAGACAGTCCAGAGAAGGAGCACTCAGCCGATCCTGGGGATGGAGGGACTGTCTGATGGGGAGAGGGTGAGCAGGTTGGGCCTGTACTCGTTGGAATTTAGAAAAATGAGAGGTGACCTTGTTGAAACATGTCAGATTTTTCAGGGACTTGACAGGGGGAGATGTGGAGCGGTTGTTTCCCCTGGTGGGAGTGTCTAGGACCTAGAGGGCACCATCTCAGAATAAGGGGTCATTTACAACAAAGACAGGGAGGAATTTCCTCTCTCCGCGGGGAGTGAATCTGGGGAATCCTTTACCACAGAGGGCTGTCGAGGCTGGGTCACTGAGGATATTCAAGGCCGAGAGAGAGAGATTTTTAATTGGGAAGGGAATCGAGGGTTATGGGGAAAAGGCAGGAAAGGGGAGTTGAGGATTATCAGATCAGCCATAACTTTATTCACTTATGGGATGTGGGTGTCACTGGCTGGGCCCAGCATTTGTTGCCCGTCCCTAGTTGCCCCTTCAGAAGGTGGGGGTGAGCTGCCTTCTTGAACCACTGCAGTCCATGTGCTGTGGGTTGACCCACAATGCCCTTAGGGAGGGAATTCCAGGATTGTGACCCAATGACAGTGAAGGAACGACGATATATTTCCAAGTCAGGATGGTGAGGGGCTTGGAGGGGAACTTGCAGGGGGTGGTGTTCCTATATTTTGATGTAGATGATGTGAGCCTGATCTTCCACGGAGAATACGTTGATTGATCGAGCCACATGTTGCCATGACACCCGGTTGTGGTAGACAATATCTGACAATAAACTGTGTTCTCTGTTCCAGCTGGGGGTTCACCATTGTTTATGAAAACAAGGAAAAGCACGAGAAGCAGCATTGGTGAGTACTCCTGGGGATTCTGGGGGTAATTGTGGGATTCTGTGGGTAATTGCTGGGATTCTGTGGGTAATTGCTGGGATTCTGGGGGTAATTGCTGGGATTCCAGGGGGTAATTGCTGGGATTCTGTGGGTAATTGCTGGGATTCTGGGGGTAATTTCTGGGATTCTGGGGGGTAATTGCTGGGATTCTGGGGGGTAATTGTGGGATTCTGGGGGGTAATTGCTGGGATTCCAGGGGATAATTGCTGGGATTCTGGGGGTAATTGCTGGGATTCTGGGGGTAATTGCTGGGATTCCGGGGGTAATTGCGGGGATTCCGGGGGTAATTGTTGGGATTCCGGGGGTAATTGCTGGGATTCTGGGGGGTAATTGCTGGGATTCTGGGGGGTAATTGCTGGGATTCTGGGGGTAATTGCTGGGATTCTGGGGGTAATTGCTGGGATTCCAGGGGGTAATTGCTGGGATTCTGTGGGTAATTGCTGGGATTCTGGGGGTAATTTCTGGGATTCCAGGGGGTAATTTCTGGGATTCTGTGGGTAATTGCTGGGATTCCGGGGGTAATTGCTGGGATTCGGGCGGTAATTGCTGGGATTCTGGGGGGTAATTGCTGGGATTCTGGGGGTAATTGCTGGGATTCTGGGGGTATATGCTGGGATTCCGGGGGTAATTGCTGGGATTCGGGCGGTAATTGCTGGGATTCTGGGGGGTAATTGCTGGGATTCTGGTGGGTAATTGCTGGGATTCTGGGGGGTAATTGCTGGGATTCTGGGGGTATATGCTGGGATTCCAGGCGGTAATTTCTGGGATTCTGGGGGTAATTGCTGGGATTCCGGGGGTAATTGCTGGGATTCTGGGGTGTAATTGCTGGGATTCTGGGGGGTAATTGCTGGGATTCTGTGGGTAATAGCTGGGATTCTGGGGGGTAATTGCTGGGATTCTGGGGGGTAATTGCTGGGATTCTGGGGGGTAATTGCTGGGATTCTGGGGGGTAATTGCTGGGATTCTGGGGGTATATGCTGGGATTCTGGGGGTATATGCTGGGATTCCAGGCGGTAATTTCTGGGATTCCGGGGGTAATTGCTGGGATTCTGGGGTGTAATTGGGATTCTGGGGGTAATTGCTGAGATTCTGGGGGTAATTGCTGGGATTCCAGGGGGTAATTGCTGGGATTCCAGGGGGTAATTTCTGCGATTCCGGGGGTAATTGCTGGGATTCCGGGGGTAATTGCTGGGATTCGGGGAGTAATTGCTGGGATTCTGGGGGGTAATTGCTGGGATTCTGTGGGTAATTGCTGGGATTCTGGGGGGTAATTGCTGGGATTCTGGGGGTAATTGCTGGGATTCCAGGGGATAATTGCTGGGATTCCAGGGGATAATTGCTGGGATTCTGGGGGGTATATGCTGGGATTCTGGGGGGGTATATGCTGGGATTCTGGGGGGTAATTGCTGGGATTCTGGAGGCTAATTGCTGGGATTCTGGGGGGTAATTGCTTGGATTCCGGGGGGTAATTGCTGGGATTCTGTGGGTTATTGCTGGGATTCTGGAGGCTAATTGCTGCAATTCCGGGGGTAATTACTGGGATTCTGGGGGGTAATTGCTGGGATTCTGGGGGGCAATTGCTGGGATTCTGGGGGGTAAATGCTGGGATTCCAGGGGGTAATTGCTGGGATTCTGGGGGTAATTGCTGGGATTCCAGGGGGTAATTGCTGGGATTCCAGGGGGTAATTGCTGGGATTCCGGGGGGTAATTGCTGGGATTCTGGGTGGTAATTGCTGGGATTCTGGGTGGTAATTGCTGGGATTCTGGGGGTAATTGCTGGGATTCCAGGGGATAATTGCTGGGATTCCAGGGGGTAATTGCTGGGATTCCAGGGGGTAATTGCTGGGATTCCGGGGATAATTGCTGGGATTCCAGGGGATAATTGCTGGGATTCTGGGGGGTATATGCTGGGATTCTGGGGGGGTAATTGCTGGGATTCTGGGAGTTAATTGCTGGGATTCTGGGGATAATTGCTGGGATTCTGGGGGGTATTTGCTGGGATTCTGGAGGCTAATTGCTGGGATTCTGGGGGGTAATTGCTGGGATTCTGTGGGTAATTGCTGGGATCTGGGGGTAATTGCTGGGATTCTAGGGGGTAATTGCTGCGATTCTGGGGGTAATTGCTGGGATTCCAGGCATAATTGCTGGGATTCTGGGGGGTAATTGCTGGGATTCTGGGGGTATAATTGCTGTGATTCCAGGATTTCTCCATGTCTGCGTTAGTCTCCAGGCACAGATGTGCTCCTCGATTAGATTCAAGACTGTCACTCAATCCTGGGTGTCTGTCAGTCTATGTTTAAACCAACCTGAAACCTACTGATTAGATTCCAGTCAGTCAAGCAATTCAGGAGTATATGATGGGGACAGTGGTGAATGAACTTTACTTTCAGTTTACTTTCAGTTTAAAAAGGTAGAGAGAGCTTTACTCTTATGTCCAACCCGGTGCTATCCTTGTCCTTGGAATGTTTGATGGGGGACAGTGTAGAGGAAGCTTTACTCTGTATCTGACCCTGTCTGTCCCTGTCCTGGGAGTGTTTGATGGGGGACAGTGTAGAGGGAGCTTTACTCTGTATCTAACCCCGTGCTGTCCCTGTCCTGGGTGAGTTTGATGGGGGACAGTGTAGAGGGAGCTTTACTCTGTATCTAACCCCGTGCTGGTGCTGGGTACGGCCTGGTGAGTTGGATCCCATGTATAGGTGTTGTGTGTTGGTTTTTGTTTAGGTATGTGTGCTGTGACACTCAGATGGAGCAGCGAGAGTGGTTTGCGACCTTCCTGTATATCCAGGTAATTTCTTTAAATTTACATTCAAGTTGTAAACGTTAAGGAAAGCAATGCCAGTTGTGTGTCCTCCACCTCGTTGTCTCATTCCCCAACCCGCCCCAGTTTGATTGTGCTGCTCTGAAGGTGTGGGTGTCAATGGGTAGACCTCGAAGAAGCTGGTCATGACCCACATTATTGAAGCATTTACTGGGGCACTTCACAGGGCAGTGAAGGGTTAATCCCACTGTGTGGGCCTGGAGTCACGTGGAGGTCAGACTGAAGGACCTTATTGAACCGATGGAGTGCTGCACTGTCGGAGGGTCAGTGCTGAGGGAGTGGGCACTGTCGGAGGGTCAGTGCTGAGGGAGTGGGCACTGTCGGAGGGTCAGTGCTGAGGGAGTGGGCACTGTCGGAGGGTCAGTGCTGAGGGAGTGCCGCACTGTCGGAGGGTCAGTGCTGAGGGAGTGCTGCACTGTCGGAGGGTCAGTGCTGAGGGAGTGAGTGTGGGGGGCAGAGGGTGTGAGTGCAGGGGTTAGAGGGTGTGAGTGCGGGGGTTAGAGGGGGTGAGTGCGGGGGGTAGCGGGGGTTAGCGGGAGTGAGTGCGGGGGTTAGCGGGAGTGAGTGCGGGGGTTAGCGGGAGTGAGTGCGGGGGTTAGCGGGAGTGAGTGCGGGGGTTAGCGGGAGTGAGTGCGGGGGTAATAGGAGTGAGTGCGGGGGTAATAGGAGTGAGTGCGGGGGTAGAGGGAGTGAGTGCGGGGGTTAATGTGAGTGAACGCGGGGGTTAATGGGAGTGAGTGCGGGGGTAGAGGGAGTGAGTGCGGGGTGTAAAGGGAGTGGATGAGGGGCCTAGAGGTAGTGAGTGCGGGGGTTAGCGGGAGTGAGTGCGGGGGTTAGCGGGAGTGAGTGCGGGGGTTAGCGGGAGTGAGTGCGGGGGTAATAGGAGTGAGTGCGGGGGTAGAGGGAGTTGGTGAGGGGTAGAGGGAGTGAGCAAGGGGGTTAATGTGTGTGAACGCGGGGGTTAATGGGAGTGAGTGCGGGGGTAGAGGGAGTGAGTGCGGGGGGTAGCGGAGTGAGTGCGGGGTAGAGGGAGTGGGTGAGGGGGTAGAGGGAGTGAGCGCGGGGGTTAATGTGAATGAACGCGGGGGTTAATGGGAGTGAGTGTGGGGGTAGAGGGAGTGAGTGCGGGGTAGAAGGAGTGAGTGCGGGGGTAGAAGGAGTGAGTGCGGGGGTAGAAGGAGTGAGTGCGGGGGGTAGAGGGAGTGAGGGGGTAGAAGGAGTGAGTGCGGGGGGTAAAGGGAGTGGATGAGGAGCCTAGAGGTAGTGAGTATGGGGGCTAGACCGAGTGAGTGCGGGGGGGCTAGACCAAGTGAGTACGGGGGGCTAGAGGGAGTGAGTGCGGGGGGGCTAGAGGGAGTGAGTGCGGGGGGTAGAGGGAGTGAGTGTGGGGGGTAGAGGGAGGCAGGGTCCCTTACATGGAGGGTTATGGACTGGGCTGGAGAATGGGAGGGGGGGGGTGGGGCTCTGAGGTTATTAAAGTTTCTCGAACCTGCCATCGCTCAGAATATGGAGGGGGTCAGGATTCTAACATCAGGCACAGCCGGTCAGTGGGTAACTATGGCAATGGATGTGGGCACCGTCAACACAGGACTGAGGGTGTTGTCCTGAAATACACACAGTGTAGGAAACAGGGCAAATGGGCTTCGAGCACAGATTGACGTTGGTGGGTACAATGTTGTGGGGTCTCACAGAATCAGGGCCGCATTGGGGATCAGGGCTGGGGATTAAATATCCCAAGGGATACATGTCCTATTGGAAGGTCAGGGGGATGGGCAGAGGGGGAGGGGTTCCCTTGTGAGTAAGACGTGTAGGTAGATCAATAGCACAAAGTGACCGCGTTGGAAGGTGTCGTATCTGTGTGGGTCGAGTTGAGGAACTGCTAAAGGAAAAAGCCCCTGATGGGAGTAAACACAGGACTGCCCTCCCCCCCCCCTCCACCCCCCTCCCCTCCCCCACCCCCCGAGCTGTGGTCGGGGTGTGGGGTCGATAATAAACCCGCAGTTAGAAAAGGCAGGTCAGAAAGACACTATTACAATAATCCTGAGGGACTTCAATATGCAGGGGGCCCGGAAAATCAGGGTGGGAGCAGATCATAAGGGAAGGAATTTGTGGAATGCCTATGAGATGGATTTTTTTGGAGCAGCTTGTGGTTGATTCCTGAAGGAACAGGTAGGTCTGGATTTGGTGATGTGTAATGAGACAGACCTGATTCGGGAGCTTAAGGTGAAGGAACCCCCTCCCCCTCCAAGGGGGCAGTGACCATAATATGACCATATTCACCCTGCAGTTTGAGAGGGAGAAGCTGGGATCAGAGAACAGAATTACAATTGGGAAAAGGGAACGAGATGAGGGAGGAGCTGGCCAGAGTTGATTGGAAGGGGAGCCCAGCAGGGTGGAACAGCAACGGCAGGAGTTTAGACCATAGACCATTGAATATTACAGCGCAGTATAGGCGCTTCAGCCTGTGATGTTGCACCGACCTGAGAAATTAATCTGATGCCCATCTAACCTACACCGTTCCATTATTATCCATAAGTATGTCCACTGTCCATTTAAATGCCCTTAAAGTTGGTGAGTCTACTACTGTTGCAGGCTGTGCGTTCCACACCCCTCCTACTCTCTGAGTAAAGAAACTACCTCTAATATCTGTCCTATATCTATCACCCCTCAATTTAAAGCTATGTCCCCTCACCGTCCGAGGAAAAAGGCTCTCCCTGTCCACCCTATCTAACCCTCTGATTATCTTGTATGTCTCTGTTAAGTCACCTCTCAACCTTCTTCTCTCCAATGAAAACAGCCTCAAGGCCCTCAGCCTTTCCCCATAAGACCTTCCCTCCAAACCAGGCAACATCCCAGTAAATCTCCTCTGTACCCTTTGCAAAGCTTCCACCTTCTTCTTATAATGCGGTGACCGGAACTGTACACAATACTCCAAGTGCGGCCGCACCAGTGTCTTTTACAGCTGCAGCATGACCTCACGGCTCCGAAACTCAATCCCCCTGTCAATAAACGCCAACACACCATATGTCTTCTTAACAACTCTATCAACCTGGGTGGCAACTTTAAGGGATTTATGCACCAGGACACCGCCAAGGATTTTACCATTAGCCCAATACTCTGCATTCCTGTTACTTCTTCTGAAGTGAGCTACCTCACACTTTTCTGCATTAAACTCCATTTGCCACTTCTCAGTCCAGCTTTGCATCTTATCTACGTCCCTCTGTAACCCACAACATCTTCGGCACTATCCATAACTCTGCCTACATTAGTGTCAATCCCAAATTTATTAACCCATCCGTCTACATCCACCCCCAGATAATTTATAAAATGACAAACAGCAGTGGCCCCAGAACAGATCCTTATGACACACCACTAGTAACTGAGCTCCAGGATGAACATTTCCCATCAACCACCACCCTCTGTCTTCTTTCAGCGAGCCAATTCCTGATCCAAACAGCTAAACCTCCTAAATCCCCAAACTTCATATTTTCTGCAATAGTCTATTGTGTGGAACCTTACCAAACACCTTACTGAAGTCCATATCCACCACATCAACTGCTTTACCTTCATCTACCTGTTTACCTTCCTGAAGAACTCAGTAAGATTTGTGAGGCACGACCTACCCTTCACAAAACCGTGTTGACTATCTCTAATCCAATTATTCCTTTTCCTGATGATTATAAATCCTATCTCTTATGATCTATTTCAACACCTTACCCACACCTGAAGTAAGGCTCACTGGTCTATAATTACCAGGGTTGTCCCGACTCCCCTTTGTAAACAAGGGAACAACATTTGCTATCCTCCAGTGTTCTGGCACTACTCCTGTAGACAACAATGACATAAAGATCAAAGGCTCTGCAATCTCCCTGGCTTCCCAGAGAATCCGAGGATAAATCCCATCCGGCCCAGGGGTCTTATCTATTTTCAGATCTTCCAAAATTGCTAAAACTTCCTCTTTGTCAACCGCATTTCCATCTAATTTTGTAGCCTGTATCTTTGTATTCTCACTAACATTGCCCTTTTCCAATGTGAATACTGATGAAAAGTATTCATTGAACACTTCCCCTATATCCTCAGGTTCCACACACAATTCCACTACTGTCTTTGATTGATCCTACTCTTACTCTAGTCATCTTTTATTCCTGATCTACCTACAGAAAGCTTTAGGGTTTTCCTTGATCCTATCCGCCAACAACTTCTCATGTCCCCTCCTGGCTCTTCTTAGCTCTCTCTTTAGATCGTTTCTGGCTAACTTACCCTAACTGAGCCTTCACGCCTCATCCTTGGGAGGTGCAGCTGAAACTCATCCCGAGGTGGAAGAAACACACTCGAGGGAGGAGGGGCCGACCCTGGCTGGCCGGGGAATCCAGGGACAGCTTAAAGCCAAAGGAAAAGTGGACAATGTGGTGAAGATTAATGGGAAGGAGCGGATTGGGAAACCTTCAAAAATCAGCAGAGGGTCGTGATAAATGCTGTCGGTGGGAGGGGATGAAATATGCGAGTAATCTGGTTTGTAATATCGAAGATTCGAAAAGAAGGTAACAGAGGCGTTGGTGGTGATCTGTCAGGAATCACAGAAGGTGGGGAGAGTCCCAGAGAACTGGAAGGTGGTTAATGTAACACCCCTGTGTGAGAAGGGGGGGAGGTAGAAGACAGGAGACTATCGGCTGGTTAGTCTGACCTCAGTCATTGGGAAGGTTTTAGCATCCATTATTACGTATGAGATTGCAGAGTACGTGGAAGTGCACGGCTTCATCAAGGAGAGGGTCATGCCTGACAAATCTGTTTGAATTCTTTGAGGAGGCAATGAGCAAGTTAGACAAAGGAGAGCCAGTGGATGCGATCTATTTGGATTTCCAGAAGGCCTTTGACAAGGTGCCACACAGGAGGCTGCAAAATAAGGAAGAGCCCAATGTGTTAGGGGCAAGGTACTGGCATGGATACAGGATTGGCCGACTGGCAGGAGGCAGACAGTGAGGATAAAGGGGTCTGTTTCAGAATGGCAGCCAGTGACTGGTGGAGTTCTGCAGGGGTCTGTGTTGGGACCAGAGCGATTCACATTATACATTAACAGTCTGGACGGAGGAACTGAGGGCACTGTTGCTCAGTTTACAGATGACACAAGGGTAGGTGGAGGGACAGATAGTGGTGAGGAAGTGGGGAGGCTACAGAAGGACTGGGACAGGCTGGGAGAGTGGGAAAGGAAGTGGCAGATGGAATACAATGTGGGAAAGGGAGAGGTTATGCCCTTTGGTAGGAAGAATAGAGGCGCAGACTATTTTCTAAAAACTGAAAGGCTTCAGAAATCCAAAGCACAAAGGGACTTGGGAGTCCCAGTTCAGGATTCTCTGAAGGTGAACATGCAGGTTTAGGTGGCAGTTCGGAGGGCAGATGCAATGTAAGCATTCATTTCAAGAGGGCTGGAATACAAGAGCAGAGCTGTACTGCTGAGGCTGTATAAGGATCTGGTCAGACCACATTCAGAATCTTGTGAGCAGTTTTGGGCCCGTATCTAAGGAAGGATGTGCTGGTCTTGGAGGGGGGGGGCAGAGGAGGTTTACAAGAATGATCCCAGGGATGAAGGGATTGTCATATGAGGAACAGGTGAGGACCCTGGGTCTGTACTCGATGATGAGGGAGGTATCTCACGGAAACTTCCAGAATACTGAGAGGCCTGGATAGAGAGGATGTGGAGAAGATGTTTCCACCAGGAGGCGAGACTAGGACCCGAGGGCCCAGCCTCAGGGTGAAGGGGCGACCCTTTAGAACTGAGATGAGGAGGGGTTTCTTCAGCCAGAGGGTGGGGAATCTGTGGGACTCATTACCGCAGGGGGCTGTGGAGGCCAAGTCACTGAGTGTATTTAAGACAGAGATAGATAGGTTCCTGATTAGTAAGGGGGTCAAAGGTCACAGGGTGAATGGGGTTGAGAAACGTATCAATCATGATCGAATGGCAGACTAGACTCAATGGGCTGAATGGCCTAACTCAGCTTCTATATCTAATAGTCTGATGGACACAGTGAGGGATTCTGGGGTTATCAGGGTGAGGGGTGTGGGGTGGGGGAGATGGGCATGTGCTCTTGTTTCCAGGTGTGTGTGTGATGGGGTTTCTCACTCTCTCTGTCTCTCTTTCTCTCTCTTCCCCCCTCCCCCTGTCTGTCTCTCTTTGTGTGTCTCTCTCTCTCTCTCTCTCTCTCTCTCTGTCTCTCTCCCCCCCCCCTCTCTCTCTCTCTCTCTCCTCTCTCTCTCTCCTCTCTCTCTCCCTCTCTCTCTCTTCCCCCACTCTCTCTCTCTCTCCTCTCTCTCTCTCTCTCTCTCCTCTCTCTCTCCCTCTCTCTCTCCCCCACCCTCTCTCTCTCTCTCTCTCTCTCTCACTCTGTCTCACTCTGTCTCACTCTGTCTCACTCTGTCTCACTCTGTCTCACTCTGTGTCTCTCTCTCTGTCTCTCTCTGTGTCTCTCTCCTCTCCCTCTCTCTCTCCTCTCTCTCTCTCCTCTCTCTCTCTCCTCTCTCTCTCCTCTCTCTCTCCTCTCTCTCTCCTCTCTCTCTCCTCTCTCTCTCCTCTCTCTCTCCTCTCTCTCTCTCTCTCTCTCCTCTCTCTCTCCTCTCTCTCTCCTCTCTCTCTCCTCTCTCTCTCCTCTCTCTCTCTCCTCTCTCTCTCTCTCTCTCTCTCTCTCTCTCTCTCCTCTCTCTCTCCCCACCCTCTCTCTCTCTCTCTCTCTCTCTCTGTCTCTCTCTCTCTGTCTCTGTCTCTCTCTCTCTCTCCGCCCCCACCCCCCTGTGTTTGTTTTCCTCAGCACGACGGGGATGTGTGGCCAATGAACCCTTCCAGCTCACGGACCTCGCGGTCACCTCCAGACTCCAGGTTTAATAACGTCTCCCTGATCCCTCTGCGAGGCAATGCCAGTGAAATGAGGAACAGTGTGGCTGCCTTTACTGCTGACCCTCTCTCAGTGAGTGCTCGTCAAACACGTGTCCATCACTAGCACGTTACCCTGTACACCCAGGCAGGGGTGGGAGCAGGGGGCTGGGTGGGGGGGCGGTTACTGAGGGGGTTGGTGAGGGCACAGGTGATAGGACTGAGCTGTGATGCCTCCGACCCTGGTTCCACACATTAGTTTTGCTGGACTGGACGTTGTGTCAGTCATTCCTGCCCCGCTCACTGTGTTGGAACTGACCGAGGGGCAGCGTGAAGTGAAGATCTCCCTCCACTATCTTGAGGATGAGTGGTCAAACTGAGGATCCCTCCAGGGGGGACTCTAAGGGTCATCCCAGCCAGTTGGCATCCGCTGAAGGCACTGGGCAGATGAGGTTGGCATAGAACGGGCAGCTCATGTACACAGGTCCCAGACACCTTCAATTCTCGTTTACCCCAAACTTCCCATCCCTCATCCAACACCCAGCTGGGGGCAATCTCACTGAAACAGGAGAAACCCTCGAGCAAAACCTCATGTCTCACTCTCGTCAGGATCAACACAAGAATGCCACGTCTCAAACCGTCACCAGCATCTCCATCTCAAAGGGGAAGGGTGCTGATTGGTTGACAACTCAACTCTGATTGGCCGGGCTGAGAAAACAATAGGTAGCAATAGGCGCTCCAAGGTCCTTCAAGAAAAAGATGAGAGGCTTGAGCTGATTCCTTTTGTTTTCAGAGGATGGATCCTTGCGTCTGATATGAAGCAATGCTCACAGAGGGAGGTGTTTTGACACTGGTTGCCGTAATCCTGAAGTGGGGCTCTGAACTCTGTTGGGTGGTGGTATCTGATGGAGCTCTGAAGGAAAACAGGTGCCCTCCCAGCAGAACAGTATCCCGCTCCCTGAGTCTCTCAGTACCAGCTCCCTGCTCTCTCACTGAGGAATGGCCATCATTTTCAAGCCTTGAGATAGGGTCATAGTGGGAATAGGTTTGAGGAGGACTGTTTCAGACTGAGTTGGGAGGTCATGTTGCAACTGTACATTGAAGAAGGCGTGTAGTATGCTTTCCTTTATTGGTCAGAGTATTGAGTACAGGAGTTGGGAGGTCATGTTGCGGCTGTACAGGACATTGGTTAGGCCACTGTTGAATATTGCGTGCAGTTCTGGTCTCCTTCCTATCGGAAAGATGTTGTGAAACTTGAAAGGGTTCAGAAAAGATTTACAAGGATGTTGCCAGGGTTGGAGGATCTGAGCTACAGGGAGAGGCTGAACAGGCTGGGACTGTTTTCCCTGGAGCGTCGGAGGCTGAGGGGTGACCTTATAGAGGTTTATAAAATCATGAGGGGCATGGATAGGATAAATAGACAAGGTCTTTTCCCTGGGGTGGGGGAGACCGGAACTAGAGGGCATAGGTTTAGGGCGAGAGGGGAAAGACATAAGAGAGACCTAAGGGGCAACTTTTTCACACAGAGGGTGGTACGTGTATGGAATGAGCTGCCAGAGGATGTGGTGGAGGCTGGTACAATTGCAACATTTAAGAGGCATTTGGTTGGGTATATGAATAGGAAGGGTTTGGAGGGATATGGGCCGGGTGCTGGCAGGTGGGACTAGATTGGGTTGGGATATCTGGTCGGCATGAACAGGTTGGACTGAAGGGTCTGTTTCTGTAATGTACGTCTCTGTGACTCTATGACTCTAATTGATGGAGTTTAGAAGGTCGAGGGGAAATCTCATGGAAACTTCCAGAACACTGAGAGGCCTGGATAGAGAGGATGTGGAGAAGATGTTTCCACCAGGAGGAGAGGTTAGGACCCGAGGGCCCAGCCTCAGGGTGAAGGGGCGACCCTTTAGAACTGAGATGAGGAGGGGTTTCTTCAGCAATAGAGTGCTGTGGAGGTCATCACTGAGTGTATTTGAGACAGAGATAGTTAGGTTCCTAATTACTAAGGGGGTCAAGGGTTACAGGGAGAAGGTGGGAGAATGGGATTAAGAAACCTTTCAGCCATGATTGAGTCTGCTCTGCCATTCAATGGGCTGAATGGCCTAATTTTGCTCCAATATCTTGAGATCTATTGTGACCTCTCTTCCTCCTCTAATACACTTTTGAAAACCTGCCTCAGTGTGGTGCATCCGGGGAGCAGGAGATGAAGGGCTTATGCCTGAAACGTCGATTCTCCTGCTCCTCGGACGTTGCCTGACCTGCTGTGCTTTTCCAGCACCACACTCTGGACTCTGATCTCCAGCACCTGCAGTCCTCACTTCCTCCTTCTTGGTAAAGCGGTCAGTCACCTGTGTAAATAACCCCTCTGTTAGTAATTATGTTTTGATAATTGTTCACGTCAAGTACCTGGGAATGTCTTTCACAACTAAAGGTGCTACATGAATGCAGATGTTGCATGTATAGCAAGTAGTGGTCTGTACATATCCTGTACATTTACCAAAGGAATTTCTAATTTTGGAACAAAGTTGGTGATGTGAATCAGTTGGCCAAACGTGCGATGGGGTCTGAGATGAAGGCAGTAAGATGGGTCCCGCACTGTTTAGCTCAACAGGTGAAGCCTGTTAAAGATTAATGACTGAGCTGTAACAGTGCTGATTCATCAGACAGTAATACAGTACAGACGAAACCCTTCAGCCCATTGAGTCTGTATTGTCAAACTGTAGTAGTGTCCTGCATTCATTCCACTTTCACACACTTGGCCCATAGCCTTGAATTTATGACACTTCAGATACCCACCCATTGCTGATTGAAGTGGGGAAGTGATGTTTGTGATTGCTGTATGACTTCACAGTGTCCCTGATCATCTCCCATTGGTGTACGGGGCGGCATGGTGGCTCAGTGGTTAGCGCTGCTGCTTCATAGCGTCAGGGACCCAGGTTCGATTCCAGCCTCGGGCAACTGTTGGTGTGGAGTTTACACAATCTGCGTGGGTTTCCTCCGGGTGCTCCAGCCTAAAGATGTGCAGGTTAACTGTATTGGTCATGGGAATGCAAGGTTACAGAGATAGGCTGAGGGGATAGGATGCTCTTCAGAGGGCTGAATGGCCTGCTTCCACACTATGATATAGTTCTTAGGGATCAATGGATATGGGGAGAAACCAGGAGCAGGGGATTGAGTTGGATGGCCCACCATCATCATATTGAATGGTGAAGCAGCCTTGATGGGCCGAATAGTCTTTAGGGCGGCACGGTGGCTCAGTGGTTAGCACTGCTGCCTCACAGCACCAGAGACCTGGGTTCAATTGCCACCTCAGGCGACTGTCTGTGTGGAGTTTGCACATTCTCCCCGTGTCTGTGTGGGTTTCCTCCGGGTGCTCCGGTTTCCTCCCACTGTCCAAAGATGTGCTGGTTAGGGTGAATTGGCCATGCTAAACTGCCCATAGTGTTAGGTGCATTAGTCAGAGGGAACTGGGTTACTCTTCAGAGGGTCGGTGTGGACTGGTTGGGCCGAAGGGCCTGGTTCCACACTGTAGGGAATCTAATCTAATCTAATTCACTAATGTGTCACTAATGAGCTCCCGTGTCAACAGTCACTGGCACCTCCTGTGGGTTTTTTGGGTTATTTGTCCATGTGGGTGTTGCTGGTAAATCCAGCATGTGTTTTCCATCCCTAATTGCCCCAGGGTGGCTCTCTCAGCTATCTCTGAGATCAGTAAGAGATTAATCTGAGACTGGAGTCACGTGTAGGCTGGACCAGGAAAAGGTGGCAGATTTCCTTCTGTGGTCCACAGGGTGCTAGGGCTGGGGTAGCAGAGAGAACAGAAGCTTTTGATTAGCCATGATCGTATTGAATGGCAGGGCAGGCTCGATGGGCTGAATGGCCTCCTCCTGTTCCTGTGTTAGCGTGCTGGGTGGGCTTTTGCACCAGTTGTCAATGGCAACCATTCGACTGGCTTTTAATTCCAGATTTTTATTGAATTTGCATTTCACTCAGCCACAATGGGGTTCGAAACCACCCCCTCCCAGACAGAATTGACCTGGGGCCCTGGATCTCTCACCCAAACATCCGAACTACATCATAGAATCCCCACAGTGTGGAAACAGGCCCTTCAGCCCAACAAGTCCACACTGGCCCTCTGAAGAGTAACCCACCCAGACTTGTTCCCCTACTGCTCTGCATTTACCCCTGAATAATGCATCTACCGTACACATCCCTGGACACTACGGGCAATTTAGCATGGCCAATTCACCTGACCTGCACATCTTTGGACTGCGGGAGGAAACCGGAGCACCTGGAGGAAACCCACGCAGACAGTCACCCGAGGCTGGTGTCGAACCCTGGTCCCTGGCGCTGTGAGGCAGCAGTGCTAACCACCGAGCCACCATGCCGCCCAGATTATTGAGTGGGCTTTTGCTTTTTAATCATGTGATATGGGTGTTGCTGACTGGGCCTAGTATTTATCACCCATCCCTAGTTGCCCCCTTGAGAAGGTGGGGGTGAGCTGCCTTCTTGAACCGCTGCAGTCCATGTGCTGTGGGTAGACCCACAATGCCCTTAGGGAGGGGATTCCAGGATTGTGACCCAGTGACAGTGAAGGAACGGTGATATATTTCCAAGTCAGGATGGGGAGTGGGGAATGGCTGGGATGGAACTTGCAGGGGGTGGTGTCCCCCAGCCTCTCCTACCCCACTCCTCTCCTACCCCCCTCCTCTCTCCTGGGGCAGTGGAGTGTCTGCTCGGGTTGGAGGGGGGGGAGTGGGGGCCTGAGAGGCTGGTGTTTGTTTTGCCTATTCCTTGTCGAAGGTTATTGCAGAGGAGGGCAGTGACTCTACAACATGTTGCATTAGTGAAGACAGCAGCAAGTGAGGCAATAAATCTTCACTCGTGATTTTGTGTCTAATTCTAATTTGCTGTTTTCTAGATCTTTAAGCAGCAGTGAAAGCCTGGACTCCAGTCAAGGTGAGGACAAAAAGTGGGACATGTACTACCCTAACCCTGACCCAGACTGACCTGGATCCCTGACCCCTAACCCCCACAGGTGCCTTAAACTGTGTGCCCACGACACCTGATCCATGTCCAGGTTACTGACCCCAAGTTTGGCTCAGACAGAATCATAGAATCTTTACTGTGTGGAAGCAGACCATTCGGCCCATCGAGTCCACACTGACCCTCCGAAGGGCAACCAACCCAGACCCAGCCCCCCCTTACTCTATCCCTGTAACCCTGAATTCCCCATGGCTAACCCACCCTAACCTACACATCCCTGGGCACTATAGGACAATTCCCCATGGCCAATCCAACCTAACCTACACATCCCTGGACATGATGGGACAATTTAGCAGGGCCAATCCACCGTAACCTACACATCCCGGGCACTATGGGACAATTTCCCATGGCCATTCCACCCTAACCTACACATCCTTGGACACTATTGAACAATTTCCCATGGCCAATCCAACCTAACCTACACATCCCTGGACATGATGGGACAACTTAGCATGGCCAATCCACCCTAACCTACACATCCCTGGGCACTATGGGACAACTTAGCATGGCCAATCCACCCTAACCTGCACATCCCTGGGCACTATGGGACAACTTAGCATAGCCAATCCACCCTAACCTACACATCCCTGGGCACTATGGGACAACTTAGTATGTCCAATTCACCCTAACCTGCACATCCCTGGACACTATGGGACAATTTAGCATGGCCAATCCACCCTAACCTACACATCCCTGGGCACTATGGGACAACTTAGCATAGCCAATCCACCCGAACCTGCATATCCCTGGACACTATGGGGAAATTTAGCATGGCCAATCCACCCTAACCTGCATATCCCTGGACACTATGGGGAAATTTAGCATAGCCAATCCATCCTAGCCTGCACATCGCTGGACACTATGAGACAATTAAGCATGGCCAATCCACCCTAACCTGCACATCCCTGGGCACTATGGGACAATTTCCCATGGCCAATCCACCCTAACCTGCATATCCCTGGACACCATGGGACAATTTCCCATGGCCAATCCACCCTAACCTACACATCCTTGGACACTATGGGACAATTTAGCACGGCCAATCCACCCTAACCTACACATCCCTGGACACCATGGGACAATTTCCCATGGCCAATTCACCCTAACCTACACATCCCTGGACACTATGGGACAATTTCCCATGGCCAATTCACCCTAACCTACACATCCCTGGACACTATGGGACAATTTCCCATGGCCAATTCACCCTAACCTGCATATCCCTGGACACTATGGGACAATTTCCCATGGCCAATCCACCCTAACCTACACATCCTTGGACACTATGGGACAATTTAGCGCAGCCAATCCACCCTAACCTACACATCCCTGGACACTACGGGACAATTTCCCATGGCCAATTCACCCTAACCTACACATCCCTGGACACTATGGGACAATTTCCCATGGCCAATTCACCCTAACCTACACATCCCAGAAACTATGGGACAATTTCCCATGGCCAATCCACCCTAACCTACACATCCCTGGGCACTATGGGACAATTTAGCATGGCCAATCCACCCTAACCTACACATCCCTGGGCCATATGGGACAATTTCCCATGGCCAATCCACCCTAACCTACACATCCCTGGGCTCTATGGGACAATTTCCCATGGCCAATCCACCCTAACCTACACATCCTTGGACACTATGGAACAATTTAGCGCGGCCAGTCCTCCATAAATTACACATCCCTGGACTCTATGGGACAATTTTCCATGGCCAATCCACCCTAACCTACACATCCCTGGGCACTATGGGACAATTTAGCACGGCCAATCCACCCTAACCTACACATCCCTGGGCACTATGGGACAATTTCCCATTGCCAATCCACCCTAACCTGCACACCCCTGGAAACTATGGGACAATTTCCCATGGCCAATCCACCCTAACCTGCACATCCCTGGACACTATGGGACAATTTCCCACGGCCAATCCACCCTAACCTGCACATCCCTGGACACTATGGGACAATTTCCCATGGCCAATCCACCCTAACCTGCACATCCCTGGACACTATGGGACAATTTCCCATGGCCAATCCACCCTAACCTGCACATCCCTGGACACTATGGGACAATTTCCCATGGTCAATCCACCCTAACCTGCACATCCCTGGGCACTATGGGACAATTTCCCATGGCCAATCCACCCTAACCTACACATCCCTGGGCACTATGGGACAATTTAGCACGGCCAATCCACCCTAACCTACACATCCCTGGGCACTATGGGACAATTTCCCATTGCCAATCCACCCTAACCTGCACACCCCTGGAAACTATGGGACAATTTCCCATGGCCAATCCACCCTAACCTGCACATCCCTGGACACTATGGGACAATTTCCCATGGCCAATCCACCCTAACCTGCACATCCCTGGACACTATGGGACAATTTCCCATGGTCAATCCACCCTAACCTGCACATCCCTGGGCACTATGGGACAATTTCCCATGGCCAATTCACCCTAACCTACACATCCCTGGACACTATGGGACAATTTCCCATGGCCAATTCACCCTAACCTACACATCCCAGAAACTATGGGACAATTTCCCATGGCCAATCCACCCTAACCTACACATCCCTGGGCACTATGGGACAATTTAGCATGGCCAATCCACCCTAACCTACACATCCCTGGGCCATATGGGACAATTTCCCATGGCCAATCCACCCTAACCTACACATCCCTGGGCTCTATGGGACAATTTCCCATGGCCAATCCACCCTAACCTACACATCCTTGGACACTATGGAACAATTTAGCGCGGCCAGTCCTCCATAAATTACACATCCCTGGACTCTATGGGACAATTTTCCATGGCCAATCCACCCTAACCTACACATCCCTGGGCACTATGGGACAATTTAGCACGGCCAATCCACCCTAACCTACACATCCCTGGGCACTATGGGACAATTTCCCATTGCCAATCCACCCTAACCTGCACACCCCTGGAAACTATGGGACAATTTCCCATGGCCAATCCACCCTAACCTGCACATCCCTGGACACTATGGGACAATTTCCCACGGCCAATCCACCCTAACCTACACATCCTTGGACACTATGGGACAATTTAGCACGGCCAATCCACCCTAACCTACACATCCCTGGACACCATGGGACAATTTCCCATGGCCAATTCACCCTAACCTACACATCCCTGGACACTATGGGACAATTTCCCATGGCCAATTCACCCTAACCTACACATCCCTGGACACTATGGGACAATTTAGCGCAGCCAATGCACCCTAACCTACACATCCCAGAAACTATGGGACAATTTCCCATGGCCAATCCACCCTAACCTACACATCCCTGGGCACTATGGGACAATTTAGCATGGCCAATCCACCCTAACCTACACATCCCTGGGCCATATGGGACAATTTCCCATGGCCAATCCACCCTAACCTACACATCCCTGGGCTCTATGGGACAATTTCCCATGGCCAATCCACCCTAACCTACACATCCTTGGACACTATGGAACAATTTAGCGCGGCCAGTCCTCCATAAATTACACATCCCTGGACTCTATGGGACAATTTTCCATGGCCAATCCACCCTAACCTACACATCCCTGGGCACTATGGGACAATTTAGCACGGCCAATCCACCCTAACCTACACATCCCTGGGCACTATGGGACAATTTCCCATTGCCAATCCACCCTAACCTGCACACCCCTGGAAACTATGGGACAATTTCCCATGGCCAATCCACCCTAACCTGCACATCCCTGGACACTATGGGACAATTTCCCACGGCCAATCCACCCTAACCTGCACATCCCTGGACACTATGGGACAATTTCCCATGGCCAATCCACCCTAACCTGCACATCCCTGGACACTATGGGACAATTTCCCATGGCCAATCCACCCTAACCTGCACATCCCTGGACACTATGGGACAATTTCCCATGGTCAATCCACCCTAACCTGCACATCCCTGGGCACTATGGGACAATTTCCCATGGCCAATCCACCCTAACCTACACATCCCTGGGCACTATGGGACAATTTAGCACGGCCAATCCACCCTAACCTACACATCCCTGGGCACTATGGGACAATTTCCCATTGCCAATCCACCCTAACCTGCACACCCCTGGAAACTATGGGACAATTTCCCATGGCCAATCCACCCTAACCTGCACATCCCTGGACACTATGGGACAATTTCCCATGGCCAATCCACCCTAACCTGCACATCCCTGGACACTATGGGACAATTTCCCATGGTCAATCCACCCTAACCTGCACATCCCTGGGCACTATGGGACAATTTCCCATGGCCAATCCACCCTAACCCGCACATCCCTGGACACTACGGGACAATTTCCCACAGCCAATCCACCCTAACCTGCACATCCCTGGACAATATGGGACAATTTCCCACGGCCAATCCACCCTAACCTACACAAGTTCAGACTGTGGGAGGAAACCGGAGCACCCGGAGGAAACCCACACAGACATGAGTGTTCCACCTGGGGTCGGGCGCGTCACATCGAGAACTGTGGCCCGTATCCTAACTCAGCCGCTGTCTTTCTCTGACAGGAAGCTCAGGAGCTGGAAGCTACAGAGCAGAGAAACCGATAGGAGGGTGTGTTCAGCCGAGGGAGGAGGGAGGGAGGTGGAGGAGAAGGGGCAGGAGCGGCCCCTTCCACTGAGCGTCACTCCTCGTAGATCCTGTCGAGCTGAAGAACTGACACTAGCAATCCACCTGAGCCAGTCGTCGGTGTGGGAGCGGAGGATCGTGCCGGGGATCACCTGCTGATTTAAAGACTTTTAATGCATCGGTGTAAAACTGTTGTAGCATAGAGAATGTCCACTGAAAGCTTGTACATATTTTACAACCTGTACCCCCTTTCCCAAGCCCCTCCACCAGCTGAGAAAATGTTTATTTAATTTAACCCTGATTTCCTCATCTTCCAATCTGCCTCCGGTGTCTAGTCTGTACCACACTCGGACAAATGTGAGTAGATGCTGCAGAGAGAGGCTGAGGGGTGAGAGATAAAAGTGGATCAGATCTTTCTCCTGATTCTGCTGTCCTGTGGAAGTTTAATGAGGGGTGGGGAGGGAGCTGCATTGGCCACTGATAATGTCAAATGGGCCCAGCCTACTCCTGTTTGATCATAGAATCCCCACAGTGTGGAAACAGGCCCTTCGGCCCAACAGGTCCACACTGACCCTCCCAAGAGTAACCCTCCCAATCCCAGAAGCCCTGCATTTCCCGTGGCTAATCCACCTAGCCCACGTGCAACTTTAACGTGGCCAATTCACCAAACCTGCACGTCTTTGGACTGTGGGAGGAAACCGGAGCACCCGGAGGAAACCCACGCAGACACGGGGAGAATGTGCAAACTCCACACAGAGAGTCGCCCGAGGCTGGAATCGAACCCTGGTCCCTGGTGCTGTGAGGCAGCAGTGCTAACCACTGTGCCACCGTGCCGCCCTGATAACACTGTCACCCTAGCTGGGAGGTGGGAGGGTGAGCCGTGAGAGTGGGTGGGGCTGGGGTGGTAGTGCTGGAAGGGTTGGTGGTGGGGGAAGGTGGCACAGAAGATTTGGGGAGTGGGTAGCAAATGGAATCAGCACGTTCTCCCAGCAGCAGATGGCTGTGTGGTACAGTTACACCACAGAGTACCGCGGGGCTGGAGCAGGCAGAGTACAGCCTGATCGCTGTGAGCGACCAGTCACTTGTGGTGTACCACAGGGATCGGTGCTGGGATCACCATCGGGTACAAGCGCGAGGGAAGACGTGGCACAATCACAGTGAACATCCCAATGGTGACAACTAACTGGGCAGCAGGTGAGGGTGACAGACCCGGGAGGGCAGGAGGTGAGGGGTAAAGACCCGTGGGGAAGGGGGACAGACCCAGAGAGGGAGTGAGGTGGGAGACCTGTGAGGAGGGGGCAGGGGGTGAGGGTACAGACTCCTGGGGGGGTGAGAGGAATCAGACCTGTGGGGGGGTGGCAGGGGGTGAGGGGATAGACCCGTAGGGGGGTGGCAGGGGGTGAGGGGGGGAGACCCGTGGGGAGGGGACAGATGCCTGGGGGGGGTGGGGGAACAGATCCATGGGGGGTGGCAGGGGGTAAGAGGGGAGACCATGGGGAGACCTGTGAGGAGGGGGCAGGGGGTGAGGGGACAGACCCCTGGGGGATGACAGGGAACAGACCCGTGTGGGGTGGCAGGGGGTAAGAGGGGAGACCCATGGGGAGGGGCAGGGGGTGAGGGGGGGAGACCCGTGAGGAGGGGGCAGGGGGTGAGGGGACAGACCCCTGGGGGGGTGTGAGAGGGAACAGACCTTGGGGGGGGGGGGGGGGATAGGGGGTGAGGGGACAGATCCCTGGTGCGTGAGGGGGAACAGACCTGTGGGGGGGATGCAGGTGTGAGGGGGAGACCCATTGGGGGTGAGTGGGAACAGAGCCATGGGGGGAGTTGGTAAGGGGACAGATCCCTGGGGGTTAGAGGGGACAGACCCATTGGGGAGGGTGGCAGGGGGTGAGGGGACAGGGATAATGACAGGGTGGGTGGGTAAGTGAGTAAACCTTTGGCAGGTGGGATATTGTGTGGGTAAATGTGAGAGGGTCACACACCTCCAGGTTCCAGTCCGACAGGTTTGGGGGAAATGACAAGCTATCAGGGCGCTATCCCCTTGGTCAGGTAAAGTGGAGGATAGTGCGCACGTTCTGTGACTGTGCCCTTCCCTCTGCCTCACCTGACCAAGGGGATAGCGCCCCGAAAGCTTGTCATATCCCCCAAACCTGTCGGACTGGAACCTGGAGGTGCGTGACTTCCTGATGAAGGGCTTTTGCCCGAAACGTCGATTCTCCTGCTCCTCGGATGCTGCCTGACCTGCTGGGCTTTTCCAGCGCCACACTCTCATCTTGGCTCTGCCTTTGTCCACCCCATTCTAACACCGACACCTCCACATTGTGGTAAATGTGCACTTGGCAGGGAGAATAGAGAAAAATATAGTTTAAATGGGGAAATGCTGCAGCTACAAGGGGGGGGGCTTCCCATAAATCACAGGACACTAGTGAGCTAGATCAGCGGGGAAGGTAGATGGGACATTGGCTTAAACTTCAAAGGGAATGGAGTTAACAATAGAGAGTGTACGGTCTTGTTATAATGACACAGGGCACTACTCAGACGCCAGCTGGAATACTGTGAACAGTTTTGGGCCCATTATCTAAGGGGAGCCTGTCCAGAGAGCTTCACTCGACCGATCCCAGGTCTGAGGGGACTGTCTGATGAGGAGAGGGTGGTGAGGTTGGGCCTGTACTCGTCGGAGTTTAGAAAAATCAGAGGCCACCGAATTGAAACAGACGAGATTCTTAAGGGACTTGACAGGGGCGGGAACGCCGAAAGGTCATTTCCCCTTTTCTGGGACCCAGAGGACATCGACTCAGAATGAGGTAGTTGACGACCGAGATGAGGAGGAATTTCCTCTCTCCGAGGGGAGTGAATCTGTGGAATCCTTTACCACGGAGGGCTGTCGAGGCTGGGTCACTGAGGATGTTCAAGACTCAGAGAGAGAGAGATTGTTAATCAGGAAGGGAATCGAGGGTCATGGGGAAAAGGCAGGAAAGGGGAGTTGAGGATTATCAGCCATGATCTCATTGAATGGGGGATGCAGACTCGATGGGCTGAATGGCCTACTCCTGTTACTTGGTCTAACGCTGGGAGTCTGGTTAACGATTGTGAGGTTTAGTGGGTGAGGGCAGTTGGTGAAGGAGGGGAAAAACAGAAATAACTACCTGGGAGTGTTGCTACGGTGATCTTCTCGTGATGTGGTCCCTTCAATGCGTGATGAAGTTGTGAACTCCTCGATTTGACCAATGCAGGCGGTTACCATAACTACCAGCTGGTGTTGCTATGGGGACCAATGCTGAGCAAAAAAAAAAGCCACAAGGTAAAGAATGTGACTGAAAATACAAAAATAGTGGAAATTTGACCTCGCTTCTGAACGTCTTGGGATTTTCGAGGTGGGGGTGGGTATCAAGTTAATATATACTTCTCGTTACAACTCGTCAGTTGAAAGTTCCTGAGAATAATTGTGAAAGACGGGACAGGGTGGGGGCTGAAGGAGGGATTGTTTTGGAAGGCTTTCTTCCTGGATTGTCAGGGGCAAGGGAATAAAACGCAGTGTGCAGAGCTGACCGCTGAGGGTGATGGGAATGTCAACAAGGAAACGGACTGGCTTACCTGGATCTGGAGCTAGTTACCCTGGTAGCAAGTGACTGCCCTGAAGAGGTGAGGTAACTTTGTCAATGGGATCCAGCTGAAAGTTTGTGAGGTTGACTGCCCACCCCAATTGCCCAGAGGGCCGTGTAATAGCCGACCATGTTCACTCTGGCTCTGGAGCCCCATGTTTGGCCTGGGGCAGGGGGAAGGCAGGAGAGGCAGCCGGGAAGTGTGAGATATAAGTGTGCTGGAGAAACTCAGCAGGTCGGGCAGTATCTGTGCAGAGAGAGAAACCAGGTCAGCGTGAAGGGTCCGCTATGACTTGTTCACCACGCCTGACACTCTCAGCAGGATCTTCAAGGGGGTTGAGTGATATTGGCACAAGTGGGCATGGAGACCCATCTCTGTTCAAGAAAGACTTTGCCTCATTCTGTGTTATTTTGACAATTGGGACGTTGAGGTTCTTGCTTGGCACCATCACGCTGCCAATTAAAGGGGACTATGCATTTTGGTAAAACAAAGATGGGCAGAATGTACACAGTTCGTTGCAGGGCCTTGGGAAGTGTTGTAGGACAGAGAGACCAACAGTTTCAGGGACATAATATTCTTTCAAGTTGCTTTATATGTAGACAGAGTGGTTAAGAAGGTGATTAGCTCACTTGCCTTCATTGCCTTTGAGTGTAAGAGTTGAGGTTGTACAGGACATTGGTGAGGTCTCTTCTGGAATACTCTGTCCAGTTCTGGTCACCCAGTTATCGGAAGGAAATTATGAAGCTGGAGAGGGTTTGGAATGGATTTCCCAGGATGGTGCCGGGTGTGGAAGGTTGGATTGAGAAAGAAGGGCTGGACACATTGGGACCTTTATCACCGGAGCGTAGCAGGTCAAGAGTTGACCTGATGGAGGTTTATAAAATCATGAGGGGGTTAGATAGAGAGGTTGTCCTTTCCCTAGAATGGGGGATTTCAGGACTGGGGACTCATTTTTTAAGGCGAGAGAAGAGAGATTTTAAAAAGACATGAGGGGCAAATTGTTTACACGCAGGGTGGTTTGTGTGTGGAATGAGCTTCCGGAGGAAGTACGATTACAAATGTGTAAAAGACATTTGGATAAGGACATGAATAGGAAAGGATTTGGAGGGACATGAGCCAGGAACAGGCAGATGGGACTAGTTTAGTTTGGGAATTATGGTCAGCATGGACAGGTTGGGCTGAATGGTCTGTTTCCGTGCTGTATGACTCTATTGTCTGCGAAATGCTTCATTGGTTAATAACCAAAATTGTTGCTTTAATATTCAGCTTCCAAACTTGCCAGAAAAGGCTGAATTGGACACAAATCAACATGGAAGCCAGCCTGGGCACTTGGCCAATTTGTCTCACCCCCTGACCCAGATGGCCTCCCTGTTAGGCCCTGGGCACCAACATCTCCAGGCAAATACAACCATTTCCATAGAGCGCACCGGGCACCTCACCAGATGTCAGGATGTTTCTGCACATCAGCACTTCCCCGGGAACCCGACTGGAAAGCTGCAGCAGGGAGACGATGTGCTCACCGGAGACCCAGACTCTCCCAGCTCGGGGGCTCCAGGCTCCTCACTCACTCTCACCGCGCTCACTCACCGCGCTCACTGTCACCGCGCTCACACTCACCGCGCTCACTCTCACCGCGCTCACTGTCACCGCGCTCACTGTCACCGCACTCACTCTCACCACGCTCACTCACCGCGCTCACTCTAACCGCGCTCACTCACCGCGCTCACTCTCACCACGCTCACTCTCACCGCGCTCACTCACCGCGCTCACTCACTGCACTCACTCTCACCGCCCTCACTCTCACCGCGCTCACTGTCACCGCGCTCACTGTCACCGCGCTCACTCTCACCGCGCTCACTCTCACCGCGCTCACTCTCACCGCGCTCACTCACTGCGCTCACTCTCACCGCGCTCACTCACCGCGCTCACTCTCACCGCGCTCACTCACTGCACTCACTCTCACCGCGCTCACTCTCACCACTCTCTCACTGCGCTCACTGTCACCGCGCTCACTCACCGCGCTCACTCTCACCGCGCTCACTCACTGCGCTCACTCTCACCGCGCTCACTCTCACCACTCTCTCACCGCACTCACTCTCACTGCGCTCACTCACCGCGCTCACTCTCACCGCGCTCACTCACCGCGCTCACTCTCACTGCGCTCACTCACAGCGCTCACTCTCACCACTCTCTCACCGCGCTCACTCTCACCGCGCTCACTCACCGCGCTCACTCTCACCGCGCTCACTCACTGCGCTCACTCTCACCGCGCTCACTCTCACCACTCTCTCACCGCGCTCACTCTCACCGCGCTCACTCACAGCGCTCACTCTCACTGCGCTCACTCTCACCGCGCTCACTGTCACCGCACTCACTCTCACCGCGCTCACTCACCGCGCTCACTCACCGCGCTCACTCACTGCGCTCTCTCTCACCGCGTTCACTCTCACAGCACTCACTGTCACAGCGCTCACTCTCACTGCACTCACTCTCACTGCGCTCACTCTGCGCTCACTCTCACTGCGCTCACTCTCACCGCACTCACTCTCACCGCGCTCACTCACAGCGCTCACTCTCGCCGCGCTCACTGTCACCGTGCTCACTCTCACTGCGCTCACTCTCACCGCGCTCACTCACAGCGCTCACTCTCACTGCGCTCACTCTCACTGCGCTCACTCTCACTGCGCTCACTCTCACTGCGCTCACTCTCACCGCGCTCACTCTCACCGCGCTCACTGTCACCGTGCTCACTCTCACTGCGCTCACTCTCACTGCGCTCACTCTCACTGCGCTCACTCTCACCGCGCTCACTCTCACCGCGCTCACTGTCACCGCGCTCACTCTCACTGCGCTCACTCTCACCCCGCTCACTCACAGCACTCACTGTCACAGCGCTCACTCTCACTGCGCTCACTCTCACTGCGCTCACTCTCACTGCGCTCACTCTCACCGCCCTCACTGTCACCGTACTCACTGTCACCGCACTCACTCTCACCGCGCTCACTGTCACCGCACTCACTCTCACCGCGCTCACTCTAACCGCGCTCACTCACCGCGCTCACTCTCACCGCGCTCACTTACTGCGCTCACTGTCACCGCGCTCACTGTCACCGCACTCACTCTCACCGCGCTCACTCACCGCGCTCACTCACTGCACTCACTATCACCGCACTCACTCTCACCGCACTCACTCTCACCGTGCTCACTCTCACCGCGCTCACTCTCACCGCGCTCACTCTCACCGCGCTCACTCTCTGCACTCACTCTCACCCCACTCACTCACCGCGCTCACTCTCACCGCGCTCACTCACTGCACTCACTCTCACCGCACTCACTCTCACCGCGCTCACTCACCGCGCTCACTCTCACCGCGCTCACTCACTGCACTCACTCTCACCGCGCTCACTCACTGCACTCACTCTCACCGCGCTCACTCTCACCACTCTCTCACCGCACTCACTCTCACTGCGCTCACTCACCGCGCTCACTCTCACCGCGCTCACTCTCACCACTCTCTCACCGCACTCACTCTCACTGCGCTCACTCACTGCACTCACTCTCACCGCGCTCACTCTCACCACTCTCTCACCGCACTCACTCTCACTGCGCTCACTCACCGCGCTCACTCTCACCGCGCTCACTCACTGCGCTCACTCTCACCGCGCTCACTCTCACCACTCTCTCACCGCACTCACTCTCACTGCGCTCACTCACCGCGCTCACTCTCACCGCGCTCACTCTCACCACTCTCTCACCGCACTCACTCTCACTGCGCTCACTGTCACCGCGCTCACTCACCGCGCTCACTCTCACCGCGCTCACTCACTGCGCTCACTCTCACCGCGCTCACTCTCACCACTCTCTCACCGCACTCACTCTCACTGCGCTCACTCACCGCGCTCACTCTCACCGCGCTCACTCACCGCGCTCACTCTCACTGCGCTCACTCACAGCGCTCACTCTCACCACTCTCTCACCGCGCTCACTCTCACCGCGCTCACTCACCGCGCTCACTCTCACCGCGCTCACTCACTGCGCTCACTCTCACCGTGCTCACTCTCACCACTCTCTCACCGCGCTCACTCTCACCGCGCTCACTCACAGCGCTCACTCTCACTGCGCTCACTCTCACCGCGCTCACTGTCACCGCACTCACTCTCACCGCGCTCACTCACCGCGCTCACTCACCGCGCTCACTCACTGCGCTCTCTCTCACCGCGTTCACTCTCACAGCACTCACTGTCACAGCGCTCACTCTCACTGCACTCACTCTCACCGCGCTCACTCACAGCGCTCACTCTCACCGCGCTCACTGTCACCGTGCTCACTCTCACTGCACTCACTCTCACCGCGCTCACTCACAGCGCTCAGTCTCACTGCGCTCACTCTCACTGCGCTCACTCTCACTGCGCTCACTGTCACCGCGCTCACTCTCACTGCGCTCACTCTCACCCCGCTCACTCACAGCACTCACTGTCACAGCGCTCACTGTCACAGCGCTCACTCTCACTGCGCTCACTCTCACTGCGCTCACTCACTGCGCTCACTCTCACCGCGCTCACTCTCCGCGCTCACTGTCACCGCGCTCACTGTCACCGCGCTCGCTCTCACCGCGCTCCCTCTCACCGCGCTCCCTCTCACCGCGCTCACTCACTGCGCTCACTGTCACTGCGCTCACTGTCACTGCGCTCGCTCTCACCGCGCTCCCTCTCACCGCGCTCACTCTCACCGCGCTCACTCTCACTGCTCTCACTCTCACCGTGCTCACTCTCACCGCGCTCACTCTCACCGCGCTCACTCTCACCGCGCTCACTCTCACCGTGCTCACTCTCACCGCGCTCACTCTCACCGCGCTCACTCTCACCGCGCTCACTGTCACCGCGCTCACTCTCACTGCGCTCACTCTCACAGCGCTCACTCTCACCACGCTCACTCACTGCGCTCACTGTCACCGCACTCACTCTCACCGCGCTCACTCTCACCATGCTCACTCTCACAGCGCTCACTCTCACTGCGCTCACTCTCATTGCGCTCACTCTCACCGCGCTCACTCTCACAGCGCTCACTCTCACCGCGCTCACTCTCACCGCGCTCACTCACACTGCGCTCACTCACACTGCGCTCACTCACACTGTGCTCACTCACACTGCGCTCACTCACACTGCGCTCACTCTCACTGCGCTCTCTCTCACTGCGCTCTCTCTCACTGCGCTCACTCACACTGCGCTCACTCTCACTGCGCTCACTCTCACTGTCACAGCGCTCACTCTCACCGCGCTCACTCTCACTGCGCTCACTCTCACTGCGTTCACTCTCACCGCACTCACTGTCACAGCGCTTACTCTCACTGCGCTCACTCTCACAGTGCTCACTCACAGCGCTCACTGTCACAGCGCTCAGTCTCAGTGCGCTCACTCTCATGGCGCTCACTCTCACAGTGCTCACTCACAGCGCTCACTGTCACAGCACTCTCTCACAGAGCTCACTCTCACAGAGCTCACTCTCACTGTGCTCACTCTCACAGCGCTCACTGTCACAGCACTTAATCTCACAGCACTTAATCTCACAGCGGTCACTCTCACCGCACTCACTCTCACCGCGCTCACTCTCACCGCGCTCACTCTCACTGCGCTCACTGTCACAGTGCTCACGGTCACCGCGCTCACTCTCACCGCGCTCACTCTCACCGTGCTCACTGTCACTGCGCTCACTGTCACTGCGCTCACTGTCACAGCGCTCACTCTCACAGCGCTCACTGTCAGTGCGCTCACTCTCACAGCTCTCACTCTCACAACGCTCACTGTCACAACGCTCACTGTCACAGCGCTCACTCTCACTGTGCTCACTGTTACTGCACTCACTCTCACCGCGCTCACTGTCACCGTGCTCACTGTCACCGTGCTCACTGTCACCGTGCTCACTGTCACCGCGCTCACTGTCACCGCGCTCACTGTCACAGCGCTCACTGTCACCGTGCTCACTGTCACCGCGCTCACTGTCACAACGATCACTGTCACAGCGCTCACTCTCACAGCGCTCACTCTCACTGCACGGTCACCGCGCTCTCTCTCACTGCGGTCTCACCGCGCTCACGGTCACCACGCTCCCTCTCACCGCGGTCTCACCGCGCTCACTCTCACTGCGCTCTCACGGTGCTCACTCTCACCGCGCTCTCACGGTGCTCACACTCACTGCGGTCACTCTCACAGCGCTCACTCGCATAGTGCGCACTCTCACTGCGCTCACTGTCACTGCGCTCACTCTCACCGCGCTCACTCTCACTGCTCTCACTGTCACAGCGCTCACGGTCACAGCGCTCACGGTCACTGCGCTCACGGTCACTGCGCTCACTCTCACCGCGCTCAATCTCACTGCGCTCACTGTCACTGCGCTCACTGTCACTGCGCTCACTCTCACCGCGCTCACTCTCACTGCTCTCACTGTCACAGCGCTCACGGTCACAGCGCTCACGGTCACTGCGCTCACGGTCACTGCGCTCACGGTCACTGCGCTCACTCTCACCGTGCTCACTCTCACTGCGCTCACTCTCACAGCGCTCACTGTCAGCACGCTCACTCTCACAGCGCTCACTCTCACAGTGCTCACTCTCGCAGCGCTTTCTCTCACAACGCGCACTGTCACAACGCTCACTCTCACTGCGCTCACTGTCAGTGCGCTCACTCTCACAGCGCTCACTCTCACTGCGCTCACTCTCACTGCGCTCACTCTCACTGCGCTCACTCTCACTGCGCTCATTGTCACTGCGCTCACTGTCACCGCGCTCACTGTCACATCGTTCACTGTCACATCGCTCACTGTCACAACGATCACTGTCACAGTGCTCACTCTCACAATGCTCACTGTCACCGCGCTCACTCTCACCGCGCTCACTATCACACCGATCACTCTGACAGTGCTCACTCTCACAGCGCTCACTGTTACAATGCTCACTCTCACAGCGCTCACTCTCACTGCGCTCTCTGTCACGGCGCTCACTGTCACAGTGCTCACTCTCACTGCACTCACTGTCACGGTGCTGCTCACTCTCGCAGCTCTCACTCTCACGGCGCTCACTCTCACGGCGCTCACTCTCACGGCGCTTACTCTCACGGCGCTCACTCTCACGGCACTCATTCTCACTGCGCTCACTCTCACTGTGCTCACTGTCTCGGCGCTCACTGTCTCGGCGCTCACTGTCTTGGTGCTCACTGTCACGGTGCTCACTCTCACTGTGCTCACTCTCACGGCGCTCACTCTCACGGTGCTCACTCTCACAGCGGTCTCTTTCGCATCGCTCACTCTCGCATCGCTCACTCTCGCGGTGCTCACTCTCTCAGCACTCACTGTCACCGCGCTCACTCTCACCGCGCTCACTCTCACAGCGCTCACTCTCACCGCGCTCACTGTCACCGTGCTCACTGTCACAGCGCTCACTCTCACCGCGCTCACTCTCACAGCGCTCACTCTCACAGCGCACACTCTCACCGCGCTCACTCTCACCGCGCTCACTGTCACCGTGCTCACTCTCACTGCGCTCACTCTCACCCCGCTCACTCACAGCACTCACTGTCACAGCGCTCACTCTCACTGCGCTCACTCTCACTGCGCTCACTCTCACTGCGCTCATTCTCACAGCGCTCACTCTCACAGCGCTCACTCTCACCGCGCTCACTGTCACCGTGCTCACTGTCACAGCGCTCACTCTCACCGCGCTCACTCTCACAGCGCTCACTCTCACAGCGCACACTCTCACCGCGCTCACTCTCACCGCGCTCACTGTCACCGTGCTCACTCTCACTGCGCTCACTCTCACCCCGCTCACTCACAGCACTCACTGTCACAGCGCTCACTCTCACTGTGCTCACTCTCACTGCGCACACTCTCACAGCGGTCACTGTCACAGCGCTCACTCTCACTGCGCTCACTCACTGCACTCACTCTCACCGTGCTCACTCTCACTGCGCTCACTCTCACCGCGCTCACTCTCCGCGCTCACTGTCACCACGCTCACTCTCACCGCGCTCACTCTCACCGCTCTCGCTCTCACCGCGCTCACTCACCGCGCTCACTCTCACCGCGCTCACTGTCACCGCGCTCACTGTCACCGCGCTCACTGTCACCGCGCTCACTGTCACCGCGCTCACTCTCACCGCGCTCACTCTCACCGCGCTCACTCTCACCCCGCTCACTCACAGCACTCACTGTCACAGCGCTCACTCACAGCGCTCACTCTCACTGCGCTCACTCTCACAGCGCTCACTCTCACCGCGCTCACTCACTGCGCTCACTCTCACAGCGCTCACTCTCACCGCACACACTCACTGAACTCACTCTCACCGCGCTCACTCACTGCGCTCACTCTCACCACGCTCACTCTCACTGCGCTCACTCACACTGCGCTCACTCACACTGTGCTCACTCACACTGCGCTCACTCTCACTGCGCTCACTCTCACTGCGCTCTCTCTCACTGCGCTCTCTCTCACTACGCTCACTCACACTGCGCTCACTCTCACTGCGCTCACTCTCACTGTCACAGCGCTCACTCTCACCGCGCTCACTCTCACTGCGCTCACTCTCACTGCGCTCACTCTCACTGCGCTCACTCTCACCGCACTCACTGTCACAGCGCTTACTCTCACTGCGCTCACTCTCACAGTGCTCACTCACAGCGCTCACTGTCACAGCGCTCAGTCTCAGTGCGCTCACTCTCACTGCGGTCACTCTCACCGCGCTCACTCTCCGCGCTCACTGTCACCGCGCTCACTGTCACCGCGCTCGCTCTCACCGCGCTCCCTCTCACCGCGCTCCCTCTCACCGCGCTCACTCACTGCGCTCACTGTCACTGCGCTCACTGTCACCGCGCTCGCTCTCACCGCGCTCGCTCTCACCGCGCTCCCTCTCACCGCGCTCACTCTCACCGCGCTCACTCTCACTGCTCTCACTCTCACCGCGCTCACTGTCACCGTGCTCACTCTCACTGCGCTCACTCTCACCCCGCTCACTCACAGCACTCACTGTCACAGCGCTCACTCTCACTGCGCTCACTCTCACTGCGCTCACTCTCACAGCGGTCACTGTCACAGCGCTCACTCTCACTGCGCTCACTCACTGCACTCACTCTCACCGCGCTCACTCTCACTGCGCTCACTCTCACCGCGCTCACTCTCCGCGCTCACTGCCACCGCGCTCACTCTCACCGCGCTCACTCTCACTGCTCTCGCTCTCACCGCGCTCACTCACCGCGCTCACACTCACCGCGCTCACTCTCACCGCGCTCACTGTCACCGCGCTCACTGTCACCGCACTCACTCTCACCACGCTCACTCACCGCGCTCACTCTAACCGCGCTCACTCACCGCGCTCACTCTCACAGCGCTCACTCTCACCGCGCTCACTCACCGCGCTCACTCACTGCACTCACTCTCACCGCCCTCACTCTCACCGCGCTCACTGTCACCGCGCTCACTGTCACCGCGCTCACTCTCACCGCGCTCACTCTCACCGCGCTCACTCTCACCGCGCTCACTCACTGCGCTCACTCTCACCGCGCTCACTCACCGCGCTCACTCTCACCGCGCTCACTCACTGCACTCACTCTCACCGCGCTCACTCTCACCACTCTCTCACTGCGCTCACTGTCACCGCGCTCACTCACCGCGCTCACTCTCACCGCGCTCACTCACTGCGCTCACTCTCACCGCGCTCACTCTCACCACTCTCTCACTGCACTCACTCTCACTGCGCTCACTCACCGCGCTCACTCTCACCGCGCTCACTCACCGCGCTCACTCTCACTGCGCTCACTCACAGCGCTCACTCTCACCACTCTCTCACCGCGCTCACTCTCACCGCGCTCACTCACCGCGCTCACTCTCACCGCGCTCACTCACTGCGCTCACTCTCACCGCGCTCACTCTCACCACTCTCTCACCGCGCTCACTCTCACCGCGCTCACTCACAGCGCTCACTCTCACTGCGCTCACTCTCACCGCGCTCACTGTCACCGCACTCACTCTCACCGCGCTCACTCACCGCGCTCACTCACCGCGCTCACTCACTGCGCTCTCTCTCACCGCGTTCACTCTCACAGCACTCACTGTCACAGCGCTCACTCTCACTGCACTCACTCTCACTGCGCTCACTCTGCGCTCACTCTCACTGCGCTCACTCTCACCGCACTCACTCTCACCGCGCTCACTCACAGCGCTCACTCTCGCCGCGCTCACTGTCACCGTGCTCACTCTCACTGCGCTCACTCTCACCGCGCTCACTCACAGCGCTCACTCTCACTGCGCTCACTCTCACTGCGCTCACTCTCACTGCGCTCACTCTCACTGCGCTCACTCTCACCGCGCTCACTCTCACCGCGCTCACTGTCACCGTGCTCACTCTCACTGCGCTCACTCTCACTGCGCTCACTCTCACCGCGCTCACTCTCACCGCGCTCACTCTCACCGCGCTCACTGTCACCGCGCTCACTCTCACTGCGCTCACTCTCACCCCGCTCACTCACAGCACTCACTGTCACAGCGCTCACTCTCACTGCGCTCACTCTCACTGCGCTCACTCTCACTGCGCTCACTCTCACCGCCCTCACTGTCACCGCACTCACTGTCACCGCACTCACTCTCACCGCGCTCACTGTCACCGCACTCACTCTCACCGCGCTCACTCTAACCGCGCTCACTCACCGCGCTCACTCTCACCGCGCTCACTTACTGCGCTCACTGTCACCGCGCTCACTGTCACCGCACTCACTCTCACCGCGCTCACTCACCGCGCTCACTCACTGCACTCACTATCACCGCACTCACTCTCACCGCACTCACTCTCACCGTGCTCACTCTCACCGCGCTCACTCTCACCGCGCTCACTCTCACCGCGCTCACTCTCACCGCGCTCACTCTCTGCACTCACTCTCACCCCACTCACTCACCGCGCTCACTCTCACCGCGCTCACTCACTGCACTCACTCTCACCGCACTCACTCTCACCGCGCTCACTCACCGCGCTCACTCTCACCGCGCTCACTCACTGCACTCACTCTCACCGCGCTCACTCACTGCACTCACTCTCACCGCGCTCACTCTCACCACTCTCTCACCGCACTCACTCTCACTGCGCTCACTCACCGCGCTCACTCTCACCGCGCTCACTCTCACCACTCTCTCACCGCACTCACTCTCACTGCGCTCACTCACTGCACTCACTCTCACCGCGCTCACTCTCACCACTCTCTCACCGCACTCACTCTCACTGCGCTCACTCACCGCGCTCACTCTCACCGCGCTCACTCACTGCGCTCACTCTCACCGCGCTCACTCTCACCACTCTCTCACCGCACTCACTCTCACTGCGCTCACTCACCGCGCTCACTCTCACCGCGCTCACTCTCACCACTCTCTCACCGCACTCACTCTCACTGCGCTCACTGTCACCGCGCTCACTCTCACCGCGCTCACTCACTGCGCTCACTCTCACCGCGCTCACTCTCACCACTCTCTCACCGCACTCACTCTCACTGCGCTCACTCACCGCGCTCACTCTCACCGCGCTCACTCACCGCGCTCACTCTCACTGCGCTCACTCACAGCGCTCACTCTCACCACTCTCTCACCGCGCTCACTCTCACCGCGCTCACTCACCGCGCTCACTCTCACCGCGCTCACTCACTGCGCTCACTCTCACCGTGCTCACTCTCACCACTCTCTCACCGCGCTCACTCTCACCGCGCTCACTCACAGCGCTCACTCTCACTGCGCTCACTCTCACCGCGCTCACTGTCACCGCACTCACTCTCACCGCGCTCACTCACCGCGCTCACTCACCGCGCTCACTCACTGCGCTCTCTCTCACCGCGTTCACTCTCACAGCACTCACTGTCACAGCGCTCACTCTCACTGCACTCACTCTCACCGCGCTCACTCACAGCGCTCACTCTCACCGCGCTCACTGTCACCGTGCTCACTCTCACTGCACTCACTCTCACCGCGCTCACTCACAGCGCTCAGTCTCACTGCGCTCACTCTCACTGCGCTCACTGTCACCGCGCTCACTCTCACTGCGCTCACTCTCACCCCGCTCACTCACAGCACTCACTGTCACAGCGCTCACTGTCACAGCGCTCACTCTCACTGCGCTCACTCTCACTGCGCTCACTCACTGCGCTCACTCTCACCGCGCTCACTCTCCGCGCTCACTGTCACCGCGCTCACTGTCACCGCGCTCGCTCTCACCGCGCTCCCTCTCACCGCGCTCCCTCTCACCGCGCTCACTCACTGCGCTCACTGTCACTGCGCTCACTGTCACTGCGCTCGCTCTCACCGCGCTCCCTCTCACCGCGCTCACTCTCACCGCGCTCACTCTCACTGCTCTCTCTCTCACCGCGCTCACTCACAGCGCTCACTCACAGCGCTCACTCTCACCGCGCTCACTCTCACCGCGCTCACTCTCACCGTGCTCACTCTCACCGCGCTCACTCTCACCGCGCTCACTCTCACCGCGCTCACTGTCACCGCGCTCACTCTCACTGCGCTCACTCTCACAGCGCTCACTCTCACCACGCTCACTCACTGCGCTCACTGTCACCGCACTCACTCTCACCGCGCTCACTCTCACCATGCTCACTCTCACAGCGCTCACTCTCACTGCGCTCACTCTCATTGCGCTCACTCTCACCGCGCTCACTCTCACAGCGCTCACTCTCACCGCGCTCACTCTCACCGCGCTCACTCACACTGCGCTCACTCACACTGCGCTCACTCACACTGTGCTCACTCACACTGCGCTCACTCACACTGCGCTCACTCTCACTGCGCTCTCTCTCACTGCGCTCTCTCTCACTGCGCTCACTCACACTGCGCTCACTCTCACTGCGCTCACTCTCACTGTCACAGCGCTCACTCTCACCGCGCTCACTCTCACTGCGCTCACTCTCACTGCGTTCACTCTCACCGCACTCACTGTCACAGCGCTTACTCTCACTGCGCTCACTCTCACAGTGCTCACTCACAGCGCTCACTGTCACAGCGCTCAGTCTCAGTGCGCTCACTCTCATGGCGCTCACTCTCACAGTGCTCACTCACAGCGCTCACTGTCACAGCACTCTCTCACAGAGCTCACTCTCACAGAGCTCACTCTCACTGTGCTCACTCTCACAGCGCTCACTGTCACAGCACTTAATCTCACAGCACTTAATCTCACAGCGGTCACTCTCACCGCACTCACTCTCACCGCGCTCACTCTCACCGCGCTCACTCTCACTGCGCTCACTGTCACAGTGCTCACGGTCACCGCGCTCACTCTCACCGCGCTCACTCTCACCGTGCTCACTGTCACTGCGCTCACTGTCACTGCGCTCACTGTCACAGCGCTCACTCTCACAGCGCTCACTGTCAGTGCGCTCACTCTCACAGCTCTCACTCTCACAACGCTCACTGTCACAACGCTCACTGTCACAGCGCTCACTCTCACTGTGCTCACTGTTACTGCACTCACTCTCACCGCGCTCACTGTCACCGTGCTCACTGTCACCGTGCTCACTGTCACCGTGCTCACTGTCACCGTGCTCACTGTCACCGTGCTCACTGTCACCGCGCTCACTGTCACCGCGCTCACTGTCACAGCGCTCACTGTCACCGTGCTCACTGTCACCGCGCTCACTGTCACAACGATCACTGTCACAGCGCTCACTCTCACTGCACGGTCACCGCGCTCTCTCTCACTGCGGTCTCACCGCGCTCACGGTCACCACGCTCCCTCTCACCGCGGTCTCACCGCGCTCACTCTCACTGCGCTCTCACGGTGCTCACTCTCACCGCGCTCTCACGGTGCTCACACTCACTGCGGTCACTCTCACAGCGCTCACTCGCATAGTGCGCACTCTCACTGCGCTCACTGTCACTGCGCTCACTCTCACCGCGCTCACTCTCACTGCTCTCACTGTCACAGCGCTCACGGTCACAGCGCTCACGGTCACTGCGCTCACGGTCACTGCGCTCACTCTCACCGCGCTCAATCTCACTGCGCTCACTGTCACTGCGCTCACTGTCACTGCGCTCACTCTCACCGCGCTCACTCTCACTGCTTTCACTGTCACAGCGCTCACGGTCACAGCGCTCACGGTCACTGCGCTCACGGTCACTGCGCTCACGGTCACTGCGCTCACTCTCACCGTGCTCACTCTCACTGCGCTCACTCTCACAGCGCTCACTGTCAGCACGCTCACTCTCACAGCGCTCACTCTCACAGTGCTCACTCTCGCAGCGCTTTCTCTCACAACGCGCACTGTCACAACGCTCACTCTCACTGCGCTCACTGTCAGTGCGCTCACTCTCACAGCGCTCACTCTCACTGCGCTCACTCTCACTGCGCTCACTCTCACTGCGCTCACTCTCACTGCGCTCATTGTCACTGCGCTCACTGTCACCGCGCTCACTGTCACATCGTTCACTGTCACATCGCTCACTGTCACAACGATCACTGTCACAGTGCTCACTCTCACAATGCTCACTGTCACCGCGCTCACTCTCACCGCGCTCACTATCACACCGATCACTCTGACAGTGCTCACTCTCACAGCGCTCACTGTTACAATGCTCACTCTCACAGCGCTCACTCTCACTGCGCTCTCTGTCACGGCGCTCACTGTCACAGTGCTCACTCTCACTGCACTCACTGTCACGGTGCTGCTCACTCTCGCAGCTCTCACTCTCACGGCGCTCACTCTCACGGCGCTTACTCTCACGGCGCTCACTCTCACGGCACTCATTCTCACTGCGCTCACTCTCACTGTGCTCACTGTCTCGGCGCTCACTGTCTCGGCGCTCACTGTCTTGGTGCTCACTGTCACGGTGCTCACTCTCACTGTGCTCACTCTCACGGCGCTCACTCTCACGGTGCTCACTCTCACAGCGGTCTCTTTCGCATCGCTCACTCTCGCATCGCTCACTCTCGCGGTGCTCACTCTCTCAGCACTCACTGTCACCGCGCTCACTCTCACCGCGCTCACTCTCACAGCGCTCACTCTCACCGCGCTCACTGTCACCGTGCTCACTGTCACAGCGCTCACTCTCACCGCGCTCACTCTCACAGCGCTCACTCTCACAGCGCACACTCTCACCGCGCTCACTCTCACCGCGCTCACTGTCACCGTGCTCACTCTCACTGCGCTCACTCTCACCCCGCTCACTCACAGCACTCACTGTCACAGCGCTCACTCTCACTGCGCTCACTCTCACTGCGCTCACTCTCACTGCGCTCATTCTCACAGCGCTCACTCTCACAGCGCTCACTCTCACCGCGCTCACTGTCACCGTGCTCACTGTCACAGCGCTCACTCTCACCGCGCTCACTCTCACAGCGCTCACTCTCACAGCGCACACTCTCACTGCGCTCACTCTCACCGCGCTCACTGTCACCGTGCTCACTCTCACTGCGCTCACTCTCACCCCGCTCACTCTCAGCACTCACTGTCACAGCGCTCACTCTCACTGTGCTCACTCTCACTGCGCACACTCTCACAGCGGTCACTGTCACAGCGCTCACTCTCACTGCGCTCACTCACTGCACTCACTCTCACCGTGCTCACTCTCACTGCGCTCACTCTCACCGCGCTCACTCTCCGCGCTCACTGTCACCACGCTCACTCTCACCGCGCTCACTCTCACCGCTCTCGCTCTCACCGCGCTCACTCACCGCGCTCACTCTCACCGCGCTCACTGTCACCGCGCTCACTGTCACCGCGCTCACTGTCACCGCGCTCACTGTCACCGCGCTCACTCTCACCGCGCTCACTCTCACCGCGCTCACTGTCACCCCGCTCACTCACAGCACTCACTGTCACAGCGCTCACTCACAGCGCTCACTCTCACTGCGCTCACTCTCACAGCGCTCACTCTCACCGCGCTCACTCACTGCGCTCACTCTCACAGCGCTCACTCTCACCGCACACACTCACTGAACTCACTCTCACCGCGCTCACTCACTGCGCTCACTCTCACCACGCTCACTCTCACTGCGCTCACTCACACTGCGCTCACTCACACTGTGCTCACTCACACTGCGCTCACTCTCACTGCGCTCACTCTCACTGCGCTCTCTCTCACTGCGCTCTCTCTCACTACGCTCACTCACACTGCGCTCACTCTCACTGCGCTCACTCTCACTGTCACAGCGCTCACTCTCACCGCGCTCACTCTCACTGCGCTCACTCTCACTGCGCTCACTCTCACTGCGCTCACTCTCACTGCGCTCACTCTCACCGCACTCACTGTCACAGCGCTTACTCTCACTGCGCTCACTCTCACAGTGCTCACTCACAGCGCTCACTGTCACAGCGCTCAGTCTCAGTGCGCTCACTCTCACTGCGGTCACTCTCACCGCGCTCACTCTCCGCGCTCACTGTCACCGCGCTCACTGTCACCGCGCTCGCTCTCACCGCGCTCCCTCTCACCGCGCTCCCTCTCACCGCGCTCACTCACTGCGCTCACTGTCACTGCGCTCACTGTCACCGCGCTCGCTCTCACCGCGCTCGCTCTCACCGCGCTCCCTCTCACCGCGCTCACTCTCACCGCGCTCACTCTCACTGCTCTCACTCTCACCGCGCTCACTGTCACCGTGCTCACTCTCACTGCGCTCACTCTCACCCCGCTCACTCACAGCACTCACTGTCACAGCGCTCACTCTCACTGCGCTCACTCTCACTGCGCTCACTCTCACAGCGGTCACTGTCACAGCGCTCACTCTCACTGCGCTCACTCACTGCACTCACTCTCACCGCGCTCACTCTCACTGCGCTCACTCTCACCGCGCTCACTCTCCGCGCTCACTGCCACCGCGCTCACTCTCACCGCGCTCACTCTCACTGCTCTCGCTCTCACCGCGCTCACTCACCGCGCTCACACTCACCGCGCTCACTCTCACCGCGCTCACTGTCACCGCGCTCACTGTCACCGCACTCACTCTCACCACGCTCACTCACCGCGCTCACTCTAACCGCGCTCACTCACCGCGCTCACTCTCACAGCGCTCACTCTCACCGCGCTCACTCACCGCGCTCACTCACTGCACTCACTCTCACCGCCCTCACTCTCACCGCGCTCACTGTCACCGCGCTCACTGTCACCGCGCTCACTCTCACCGCGCTCACTCTCACCGCGCTCACTCACTGCGCTCACTCTCACCGCGCTCACTCACCGCGCTCACTCTCACCGCGCTCACTCACTGCACTCACTCTCACCGCGCTCACTCTCACCACTCTCTCACTGCGCTCACTGTCACCGCGCTCACTCACCGCGCTCACTCTCACCGCGCTCACTCACTGCGCTCACTCTCACCGCGCTCACTCTCACCACTCTCTCACCGCACTCACTCTCACTGCGCTCACTCACCGCGCTCACTCTCACCGCGCTCACTCACCGCGCTCACTCTCACTGCGCTCACTCACAGCGCTCACTCTCACCACTCTCTCACCGCGCTCACTCTCACCGCGCTCACTCACCGCGCTCACTCTCACCGCGCTCACTCACTGCGCTCACTCTCACCGCGCTCACTCTCACCACTCTCTCACCGCGCTCACTCTCACCGCGCTCACTCACAGCGCTCACTCTCACTGCGCTCACTCTCACCGCGCTCACTGTCACCGCACTCACTCTCACCGCGCTCACTCACCGCGCTCACTCACCGCGCTCACTCACTGCGCTCTCTCTCACCGCGTTCACTCTCACAGCACTCACTGTCACAGCGCTCACTCTCACTGCACTCACTCTCACTGCGCTCACTCTGCGCTCACTCTCACTGCGCTCACTCTCACTGCGGTCACTCTCACCGCGCTCACTCTCCGCGCTCACTGTCACCGCGCTCACTGTCACCGCGCTCGCTCTCACCGCGCTCCCTCTCACCGCGCTCCCTCTCACCGCGCTCACTCACTGCGCTCACTGTCACTGCGCTCACTGTCACCGCGCTCGCTCTCACCGCGCTCGCTCTCACCGCGCTCCCTCTCACCGCGCTCACTCTCACCGCGCTCACTCTCACTGCTCTCACTCTCACCGCGCTCACTGTCACCGTGCTCACTCTCACTGCGCTCACTCTCACCCCGCTCACTCACAGCACTCACTGTCACAGCGCTCACTCTCACTGCGCTCACTCTCACTGCGCTCACTCTCACTGCGCTCACTCACTGCACTCACTCTCACCGCGCTCACTCTCACTGCGCTCACTCTCACCGCGCTCACTCTCCGCGCTCACTGCCACCGCGCTCACTCTCACCGCGCTCACTCTCACTGCTCTCGCTCTCACCGCGCTCACTCACCGCGCTCACACTCACCGCGCTCACTCTCACCGCGCTCACTCTCACCGCGCTCACTGTCACCGCGCTCACTGTCACCGCGCTCACTCTCACCGCGCTCACTCTCACCGCGCTCACTCTCACCGCGCTCACTCTCACAGCGCTCACTCTCACCGCGCTCACTCACTGCGCTCACTCACTGCGCTCACTCTCACAGCGCTCACTCTCACCGCACACACTCACTGCACTCACTCTCACCGCGCTCACTCACTGCGCTCACTCTCACCACGCTCACTCTCACTGCGCTCACTCACACTGCGCTCACTCACACTGTGCTCACTCACACTGCGCTCACTCTCACTGCGCTCTCTCTCACTGCGCTCTCTCTCACTACGCTCACTCACACTGCGCTCACTCTCACTGCACTCACTCTCACTGTCACAGCGCTCACTCTCACCGCGCTCACTCTCACTGCGCTCACTCTCACTGCGCTCACTCTCACTGCGCTCACTCTCACTGCGCTCACTCTCACCGCACTCACTGTCACAGCGCTTACTCTCACTGCGCTCACTCTCACAGTGCTCACTCACAGCGCTCACTGTCACAGCGCTCAGTCTCAGTGCGCTCACTCTCATGGCGCTCACTCTCACAGTGCTCACTCACAGCGCTCACTGTCACAGCGCTCACTGTCACAGCGCTCACTCTCACTGCGCTCACTCTCACTGCGCTCACTCTCACTGCGCTCACTCACTGCGGTCACTCTCACCGCGCTCACTCTCCGCGCTCACTGTCACCGCGCTCACTGTCACCGCGCTCCCTCTCACCGCGATCCCTCTCACCGCGCTCACTCACTGCGCTCACTGTCACTGCGCTCACTGTCACCGCGCTCGCTCTCACCGCGCTCGCTCTCACCGCGCTCCCTCTCACCGCGCTCACTCTCACCGCGCTCACTCTCACTGCTCTCACTCTCACCGCGCTCACTCACAGCGCTCACTCACAGCGCTCACTCTCACCGCGCTCACTCTCACCGCGCTCACTCTCACCGTGCTCACTCTCACCGCGCTCACTCTCACCGCGCTCACTCTCACCGCGCTCACTGTCACCGCGCTCACTCTCACTGCGCTCACTCTCACAGCGCTCACTCTCACCACGCTCACTCACTGCGCTCACTGTCACCGCACTCACTCTCACCGCGCTCACTCTCACCATGCTCACTCTCACAGCGCTCACTCTCACTGCGCTCACTCTCACTGCGCTCACTCTCACCACGCTCACTCTCACAGTGCTCACTCTCACCGCGCTCACTCTCACCGCGCTCACTGTCACCGTGCTCACTCTCACTGCGCTCACTCTCACCCCGCTCACTGTCACAGCGCTCACTCTCACCGCGCTCACTGTCACCGTGCTCACTGTCACAGCGCTCACTCTCACCGCGCTCACTCTCACAGCGCTCACTCTCACAGCGCACACTCTCACCGCGCTCACTCTCACCGCGCTCACTGTCACCGTGCTCACTCTCACTGCGCTCACTCTCACCCCGCTCACTCACAGCACTCACTGTCACAGCGCTCACTCTCACTGCGCTCACTCTCACTGCGCTCACTCTCACAGCGCTCACTCTCACCGCGCTCACTGTCACCGTGCTCACTGTCACCGTGCTCACTGTCACAGCGCTCACTCTCACCGCGCTCACTCTCACAGCGCTCACTCTCACAGCGCACACTCTCACCGCGCTCACTGTCACCGCGCTCACTGTCACCGTGCTCACTCTCACTGCGCTCACTCTCACGGCGCTCACTCTCACGGTGCTCACTCTCACAGCGGTCTCTTTCGCATCGCTCACTCTCGCATCGCTCACTCTCGCGGTGCTCACTCTCTCAGCACTCACTGTCACCGCGCTCACTCTCACCGCGCTCACTCTCACAGCGCTCACTCTCACCGCGCTCACTCTCACCGCGCTCACTGTCACCGTGCTCACTCTCACTGCGCTCACTCTCACCCCGCTCACTGTCACAGCGCTCACTCTCACCGCGCTCACTGTCACCGTGCTCACTCTCACCGCGCTCACTCTCACCGCGCTCACTCTCACAGCGCTCACTCTCACAGCGCTCACTCTCACAGCGCACACTCTCACCGCGCTCACTGTCACCGTGCTCACTCTCACTGCGCTCACTCTCACCCCGCTCACTCACAGCACTCATTGTCACAGCGCTCACTCTCACTGCGCTCACTCTCACTGCGCTCACTCTCACAGCGCTCACTCTCACCGCGCTCACTGTCACCGTGCTCACTGTCACCGTGCTCACTGTCACAGCGCTCACTGTCACAGCGCTCACTGTCACAGCGCTCACTCTCACAGCGCACACTCTCACCGCGCTCACTCTCACCGCGCTCACTGTCACCGTGCTCACTCTCACTGCGCTCACTCTCACCCCGCTCACTCACAGCACTCACTGTCACAGCGCTCACTCTCACTGCGCTCACTCTCACAGCGCTCACTGTCACAGCGCTCACTCTCACTGCGCTCACTCACTGCACTCACTCTCACCGCGCTCACTCTCACCGCGCTCACTCACTGCGCTCACTCTCACCGCGCTCACTCTCCGCGCTCACTGTCACCGCGCTCACTCTTACCGCGCTCACTCTCACTGCTCTCGCTCTCACCGCGCTCACTCACCGCGCTAACTCTCACCGCGCTCACTCTCACCGCGCTCACTCTCACAGCGCTCACTCTCACCGCGCTCACTGTCACCGCGCTCACTTTCACCGCGCTCACTGTCACCGCGCTCACTGTCACCGCGCTCACTGTCACCGCGCTCACTGTCACCGCGCTCACTGTCACCGCGCTCACTCTCACCGCGCTCACTCTCACCGCGCTCACTGTCACCGCGCTCACTGTCACTGCGCTCACTCTCACCCCGCTCACTCACAGCACTCACTGTCACAGCGCTCACTCACAGCGCTCACTCTCACAGCGCTCACTCTCACAGCGCTCACTCTCACCGCGCTTACTCACAGCGCTCACTCTCACAGCGCTCACTCTCACCGCGCTTACTCACTGCGCTCACTCTCACTGCGCTCACTCTCACCACGCTCACTCTCACTGCGCTCACTCACACTGCGCTCACTCACACTGTGCTCACTCACACTGCGCTCACTCTCACTGCGCTCTCTCTCACTGCGCTCTCTCTCACTACGCTCACTCACAGTGCGCTCACTCTCACTGCGCTCACTCTCACTGTCACAGCGCTCACTCTCACCGCGCTCACTCTCACTGCGCTCACTCTCACTGCGCTCACTCTCACCGCACTCACTGTCACAGCGCTTACTCTCACTGCGCTCACTCTCACAGTGCTCACTCACAGCGCTCACTGTCACAGCGCTCAGTCTCAGTGCGCTCACTCTCATGGCGCTCACTCTCACAGTGCTCACTCACAGCGCTCACTGTCACAGCACTCTCTCACAGAGCTCACTCTCACAGAGCTCACTCTCACTGTGCTCACTCTCACAGCGCTCACTGTCACAGCACTTAATCTCACAGCACTTAATCTCACAGCGGTCACTCTCACAGCGCTCACTCTCACAGCGCTCACTCTCACCGCGCTCACTCTCACCGCGCTCACTCTCACCGCGCTCACTCTCACCGCGCTCACTCACCGCGCTCACTCTCACCGCGCTCACTCTCACCGCGCTCACTCTTACAGCGCTCACTGTCACCGCGCTCACTGTCACCGCGCTCACTGTCACCGCGCTCACTGTCACCGCGCTCACTCTCACCGCGCTCACTCTCACCGCGCTCACTCTCACCGCGCTCACTGTCACTGCGCTCACTCTCACCCCGCTCACTCACAGCACTCACTGTCACAGCGCTCACTCACAGCGCTCACTCTCACTGCGCTCACTCTCACTGCGCTCACTCTCACAGCGCTCACTCTCACCGCGCTTACTCACTGCGCTCACTCTCACAGCGCTCACTCTCACCGCACACACTCACTGAACTCACTCTCACCGCGCTCACTCACTGCGCTCACTCTCACCACGCTCACTCTCACTGCGCTCACTCACACTGCGCTCACTCACACTGTGCTCACTCACACTGCGCTCACTCTCACTGCGCTCTCTCTCACTGCGCTCTCTCTCACTACGCTCACTCACAGTGCGCTCACTCTCACTGCGCTCACTCTCACTGTCACTGCGCTCACTCTCACCGCGCTCACTCTCACCGCGCTCACTCTCACTGCGCTCACTCTCACCGCACTCACTGTCACAGCGCTTACTCTCACTGCGCTCACTCTCAGTGCTCACTCACAGCGCTCACTGTCACAGCGCTCAGTCTCAGTGCGCTCACTCTCATGGCGCTCACTCTCACAGTGCTCACTCACAGCGCTCACTGTCACAGCACTCTCTCACAGAGCTCACTCTCACAGAGCTCACTCTCACAGAGCTCACTCTCACTGTGCTCACTCTCACAGCGCTCACTGTCACAGCACTTAATCTCACAGCACTTAATCTCACAGCGGTCACTCTCACAGCGCTCACTCTCACCGCGCTCACTCTCACCGCGCTCACTCTCACTGCGCTCACTGTCACAGTGCTCACGGTCACCGCGCTCACTCTCACCGCGCTCACTCTCACCGTGCTCACTGTCACTGCGCTCACTGTCACTGCGCTCACTCTCACAGCGCTCACTGTCAGTGCGCTCACTCTCACAGCTCTCACTCTCACAACGCTCACTGTCACAACGCTCACTGTCACAGCGCTCACTCTCACTGTGCTCACTGTTACTGCACTCACTCTCACCGCGCTCACTGTCACCGTGCTCACTGTCACCGTGCTCACTGTCACCGCGCTCACTGTCACAACGATCACTGTCACAGCGCTCACTGTCACCGTGCTCACTGTCACCGCGCTCACTGTCACAACGATCACTGTCACAGCGCTCACTCTCACAGCGCTCACTCTCACTGCACGGTCACCGCGCTCTCTCTCACTGCGGTCTCACCGCGCTCACGGTCACCACGCTCCCTCTCACCGCGCTCACTCTCACTGCGCTCTCACGGTGCTCACTCTCACCGCGCTCTCACGGTGCTCACACTCACTGCGGTCACTCTCACAGTGCTCACTCGCATAGTGCGCACTCTCACTGCGCTCACTGTCACTGCGCTCACTCTCACCACGCTCACTCTCACTGCTCTCACTGTCACAGCGCTCACGGTCACAGCGCTCACGGTCACTGCGCTCACTCTCACCGCGCTCAATCTCACTGCGCTCACTGTCACTGCGCTCACTGTCACTGCGCTCACTCTCACCGCGCTCACTCTCACTGCTCTCACTGTCACAGCGCTCACGGTCACAGCGCTCACGGTCACTGCGCTCACGGTCACTGCGCTCACGGTCACTGCGCTCACTCTCACCGTGCTCACTCTCACTGCGCTCACTCTCACAGCGCTCACTGTCAGCACGCTCACTCTCACAGCGCTCACTCTCACAGTGCTCACTCTCGCAGCGCTTTCTCTCACAACGCGCACTGTCACAACGCTCACTCTCACTGCGCTCACTGTCAGTGCGCTCACTCTCACAGCGCTCACTCTCACTGCGCTCACTCTCACTGCGCTCACTCTCACTGCGCTCACTCTCACTGCGCTCATTGTCACTGCGCTCACTGTCACCGCGCTCACTGTCACATCGTTCACTGTCACATCGCTCACTGTCACAACGATCACTGTCACAGTGCTCACTCTCACAATGCTCACTGTCACCGCGCTCACTCTCACCGCGCTCACTATCACACCGATCACTCTGACAGTGCTCACTCTCACAGCGCTCACTGTTACAATGCTCACTCTCACAGCGCTCACTCTCACTGCGCTCTCTGTCACGGCGCTCACTGTCACAGTGCTCACTCTCACTGCACTCACTGTCACGGTGCTCACTCTCGCAGCTCTCACTCTCACGGCGCTCACTCTCACGGCGCTTACTCTCACGGCGCTCACTCTCACGGCACTCATTCTCACTGCGCTCACTCTCACTGTGCTCACTGTCTCGGCGCTCACTGTCTCGGCGCTCACTGTCTTGGTGCTCACTGTCACGGTGCTCACTCTCACTGTGCTCACTCTCACGGCGCTCACTCTCACGGTGCTCACTCTCACAGCGGTCTCTTTCGCATCGCTCACTCTCGCATCGCTCACTCTCGCGGTGCTCACTCTCTCAGCACTCACTGTCACCGCGCTCACTCTCACCGCGCTCACTCTCACAGCGCTCACTCTCACCGCGCTCACTGTCACCGTGCTCACTGTCACAGCGCTCACTCTCATCGCGCTCACTCTCACAGCGCTCACTCTCACAGCGCACACTCTCACCGCGCTCACTCTCACCGCGCTCACTGTCACCGTGCTCACTCTCACTGCGCTCACTCTCACCCCGCTCACTCACAGCACTCACTGTCACAGCGCTCACTCTCACTGCGCTCACTCTCACTGCGCTCACTCTCACTGCGCTCATTCTCACAGCGCTCACTCTCACAGCGCTCACTCTCACCGCGCTCACTGTCACCGTGCTCACTGTCACAGCGCTCACTCTCACCGCGCTCACTCTCACAGCGCTCACTCTCACAGCGCACACTCTCACCGCGCTCACTCTCACCGCGCTCACTGTCACCGTGCTCACTCTCACTGCGCTCACTCTCACCCCGCTCACTCACAGCACTCACTGTCACAGCGCTCACTCTCACTGTGCTCACTCTCACTGCGCACACTCTCACAGCGGTCACTGTCACAGCGCTCACTCTCACTGCGCTCACTCACTGCACTCACTCTCACCGTGCTCACTCTCACTGCGCTCCCTCTCACCGCGCTCACTCTCCCCGCTCACTGTCACCACGCTCACTCTCACCGCGCTCACTCTCACCGCTCTCGCTCTCACCGCGCTCACTCACCGCGCTCACTCTCACCGCGCTCACTCTCACCGCGCTCACTGTCACCGCGCTCACTGTCACCGCGCTCACTGTCACCGCGCTCACTGTCACCGCGCTCACTGTCACCGCGCTCACTGTCACCGCGCTCACTCTCACCGCGCTCACTCTCACCGCGCTCACTCTCACCCCGCTCACTCACAGCACTCACTGTCACAGCGCTCACTCACAGCGCTCACTCTCACTGCGCTCACTCTCACAGCGCTCACTCTCACCGCGCTCACTCACTGCGCTCACTCTCACAGCGCTCACTCTCACCGCACACACTCACTGAACTCACTCTCACCGCGCTCACTCACTGCGCTCACTCTCACCACGCTCACTCTCACTGCGCTCACTCACACTGCGCTCACTCACACTGTGCTCACTCACACTGCGCTCACTCTCACTGCGCTCTCTCTCACTGCGCTCTCTCTCACTACGCTCACTCACACTGCGCTCACTCTCACTGCGCTCACTCTCACTGTCACAGCGCTCACTCTCACCGCGCTCACTCTCACTGCGCTCACTCTCACTGCGCTCACTCTCACTGCGCTCACTCTCACCGCACTCACTGTCACAGCGCTTACTCTCACTGCGCTCACTCTCACAGTGCTCACTCACAGCGCTCACTGTCACAGCGCTCAGTCTCAGTGCGCTCACTCTCACTGCGGTCACTCTCACCGCGCTCACTCTCCGCGCTCACTGTCACCGCGCTCACTGTCACCGCGCTCACTGTCACCGCGCTCGCTCTCACCGCGCTCCCTCTCACCGCGCTCCCTCTCACCGCGCTCACTCACTGCGCTCACTGTCACTGCGCTCACTGTCACCGCGCTCGCTCTCACCGCGCTCGCTCTCACCGCGCTCCCTCTCACCGCGCTCACTCTCACCGCGCTCACTCTCACTGCTCTCACTCTCACCGCGCTCACTGTCACCGTGCTCACTCTCACTGCGCTCACTCTCACCCCGCTCACTCACAGCACTCACTGTCACAGCGCTCACTCTCACTGCGCTCACTCTCACTGCGCTCACTCTCACAGCGGTCACTGTCACAGCGCTCACTCTCACTGCGCTCACTCACTGCACTCACTCTCACCGCGCTCACTCTCACTGCGCTCACTCTCACCGCGCTCACTCTCCGCGCTCACTGCCACCGCGCTCACTCTCACCGCGCTCACTCTCACTGCTCTCGCTCTCACCGCGCTCACTCACCGCGCTCACTCTCACCGCGCTCACTCTCACCGCGCTCACTCTCACCGCGCTCACTGTCACCGCGCTCACTGTCACCGCGCTCACTCTCACCGCGCTCACTCTCACCGCGCTCACTCTCACCGCGCTCACTCTCACAGCGCTCACTCTCACCGCGCTCACTCACTGCGCTCACTCACTGCGCTCACTCTCACAGCGCTCACTCTCACCGCACACACTCACTGCACTCACTCTCACCGCGCTCACTCACTGCGCTCACTCTCACCACGCTCACTCTCACTGCGCTCACTCACACTGCGCTCACTCACACTGTGCTCACTCACACTGCGCTCACTCTCACTGCGCTCTCTCTCACTGCGCTCTCTCTCACTACGCTCACTCACACTGCGCTCACTCTCACTGCGCTCACTCTCACTGTCACAGCGCTCACTCTCACCGCGCTCACTCTCACTGCGCTCACTCTCACTGCGCTCACTCTCACTGCGCTCACTCTCACTGCGCTCACTCTCACCGCACTCACTGTCACAGCGCTTACTCTCACTGCGCTCACTCTCACAGTGCTCACTCACAGCGCTCACTGTCACAGCGCTCACTGTCACAGCGCTCACTCTCACTGCGCTCAGTCTCAGTGCGCTCACTCTCATGGCGCTCACTCTCACAGTGCTCACTCACAGCGCTCACTCTCACCGCGCTCACTCTCACTGCGCTCACTCTCACTGCGCTCACTCTCACTGCGCTCACTCACTGCGGTCACTCTCACCGCGCTCACTCTCCGCGCTCACTGTCACCGCGCTCACTGTCACCGCGCTCCCTCTCACCGCGATCCCTCTCACCGCGCTCACTCACTGCGCTCACTGTCACTGCGCTCACTGTCACCGCGCTCGCTCTCACCGCGCTCGCTCTCACCGCGCTCGCTCTCACCGCGCTCGCTCTCACCGCGCTCCCTCTCACCGCGCTCACTCTCACCGCGCTCACTCTCACTGCTCTCACTCTCACCGCGCTCACTCACAGCGCTCACTCACAGCGCTCACTCTCACCGCGCTCACTCTCACCGCGCTCACTCTCACCGTGCTCACTCTCACCGCGCTCACTCTCACCGCGCTCACTCTCACCGCGCTCACTGTCACCGCGCTCACTCTCACCGCGCTCACTCTCACAGCGCTCACTCTCACCACGCTCACTCACTGCGCTCACTGTCACCGCACTCACTCTCACCGCGCTCACTCTCACCATGCTCACTCTCACAGCGCTCACTCTCACTGCGCTCACTCTCACTGCGCTCACTCTCACCACGCTCACTCTCACAGTGCTCACTCTCACCGCGCTCACTCTCACCGCGCTCACTGTCACCGTGCTCACTCTCACTGCGCTCACTCTCACCCCGCTCACTGTCACAGCGCTCACTCTCACCGCGCTCACTGTCACCGTGCTCACTGTCACAGTGCTCACTCTCACCGCGCTCACTCTCACAGCGCTCACTCTCACAGCGCACACTCTCACCGCGCTCACTCTCACCGCGCTCACTGTCACCGTGCTCACTCTCACTGCGCTCACTCTCACCCCGCTCACTCACAGCACTCACTGTCACAGCGCTCACTCTCACTGCGCTCACTCTCACTGCGCTCACTCTCACAGCGCTCACTCTCACCGCGCTCACTGTCACCGTGCTCACTGTCACCGTGCTCACTGTCACAGCGCTCACTCTCACCGCGCTCACTCTCACAGCGCTCACTCTCACAGCGCACACTCTCACCGCGCTCACTGTCACCGCGCTCACTGTCACCGTGCTCACTCTCACTGCGCTCACTCTCACGGCGCTCACTCTCACGGTGCTCACTCTCACAGCGGTCTCTTTCGCATCGCTCACTCTCGCATCGCTCACTCTCGCGGTGCTCACTCTCTCAGCACTCACTGTCACCGCGCTCACTCTCACCGCGCTCACTCTCACAGCGCTCACTCTCACCGCGCTCACTCTCACCGCGCTCACTGTCACCGTGCTCACTCTCACTGCGCTCACTCTCACCCCGCTCACTGTCACAGCGCTCACTCTCACCGCGCTCACTGTCACCGTGCTCACTCTCACCGCGCTCACTCTCACCGCGCTCACTCTCACAGCGCTCACTCTCACCGCGCTCACTGTCACCGCGCTCACTTTCACCGCGCTCACTGTCACCGCGCTCACTGTCACCGCGCTCACTGTCACCGCGCTCACTGTCACCGCGCTCACTGTCACCGCGCTCACTCTCACCGCGCTCACTCTCACCGCGCTCACTCTCACCGCGCTCACTGTCACCGCGCTCACTGTCACTGCGCTCACTCTCACCCCGCTCACTCACAGCACTCACTGTCACAGCGCTCACTCACAGCGCTCACTCTCACAGCGCTCACTCTCACAGCGCTCACTCTCACCGCGCTTACTCACAGCGCTCACTCTCACAGCGCTCACTCTCACCGCGCTTACTCACTGCGCTCACTCTCACTGCGCTCACTCTCACCACGCTCACTCTCACTGCGCTCACTCACACTGCGCTCACTCACACTGTGCTCACTCACACTGCGCTCACTCTCACTGCGCTCTCTCTCACTGCGCTCTCTCTCACTACGCTCACTCACAGTGCGCTCACTCTCACTGCGCTCACTCTCACTGTCACAGCGCTCACTCTCACCGCGCTCACTCTCACTGCGCTCACTCTCACTGCGCTCACTCTCACCGCACTCACTGTCACAGCGCTTACTCTCACTGCGCTCACTCTCACAGTGCTCACTCACAGCGCTCACTGTCACAGCGCTCAGTCTCAGTGCGCTCACTCTCATGGCGCTCACTCTCACAGTGCTCACTCACAGCGCTCACTGTCACAGCACTCTCTCACAGAGCTCACTCTCACAGAGCTCACTCTCACTGTGCTCACTCTCACAGCGCTCACTGTCACAGCACTTAATCTCACAGCACTTAATCTCACAGCGGTCACTCTCACAGCGCTCACTCTCACAGCGCTCACTCTCACCGCGCTCACTCTCACCGCGCTCACTCTCACCGCGCTCACTCTCACCGCGCTCACTCACCGCGCTCACTCTCACCGCGCTCACTCTCACCGCGCTCACTCTCACAGCGCTCACTGTCACCGCGCTCACTGTCACCGCGCTCACTGTCACCGCGCTCACTGTCACCGCGCTCACTCTCACCGCGCTCACTCTCACCGCGCTCACTCTCACCGCGCTCACTGTCACCGCGCTCACTCTCACCCCGCTCACTCACAGCACTCACTGTCACTGCGCTCACTCACAGCGCTCACTCTCACTGCGCTCACTCTCACTGCGCTCACTCTCACAGCGCTCACTCTCACCGCGCTTACTCACTGCGCTCACTCTCACAGCGCTCACTCTCACCGCACACACTCACTGAACTCACTCTCACCGCGCTCACTCACTGCGCTCACTCTCACCACGCTCACTCTCACTGCGCTCACTCACACTGCGCTCACTCACACTGTGCTCACTCACACTGCGCTCACTCTCACTGCGCTCTCTCTCACTGCGCTCTCTCTCACTACGCTCACTCACAGTGCGCTCACTCTCACTGCGCTCACTCTCACTGTCACTGCGCTCACTCTCACCGCGCTCACTCTCACCGCGCTCACTCTCACTGCGCTCACTCTCACTGCGCTCACTCTCACCGCACTCACTGTCACAGCGCTTACTCTCACTGCGCTCACTCTCAGTGCTCACTCACAGCGCTCACTGTCACAGCGCTCAGTCTCAGTGCGCTCACTCTCATGGCGCTCACTCTCACAGTGCTCACTCACAGCGCTCACTGTCACAGCACTCTCTCACAGAGCTCACTCTCACAGAGCTCACTCTCACAGAGCTCACTCTCACTGTGCTCACTCTCACAGCGCTCACTGTCACAGCACTTAATCTCACAGCACTTAATCTCACAGCGGTCACTCTCACAGCGCTCACTCTCACCGCGCTCACTCTCACCGCGCTCACTCTCACTGCGCTCACTGTCACAGTGCTCACGGTCACCGCGCTCACTCTCACCGCGCTCACTCTCACCGTGCTCACTGTCAATGCGCTCACTGTCACTGCGCTCACTCTCACAGCGCTCACTGTCAGTGCGCTCACTCTCACAGCTCTCACTCTCACAACGCTCACTGTCACAACGCTCACTGTCACAGCGCTCACTCTCACTGTGCTCACTGTTACTGCACTCACTCTCACCGCGCTCACTGTCACCGCGCTCACTGTCACCGTGCTCACTGTCACCGCGCTCACTGTCACCGCGCTCACTGTCACAACGATCACTGTCACAGCGCTCACTGTCACCGTGCTCACTGTCACCGCGCTCACTGTCACAACGATCACTGTCACAGCGCTCACTCTCACAGCGCTCACTCTCACTGCACGGTCACCGCGCTCTCTCTCACTGCGGTCTCACCGCGCTCACGGTCACCACGCTCCCTCTCACCGCGCTCACTCTCACTGCGCTCTCACGGTGCTCACTCTCACCGCGCTCTCACGGTGCTCACACTCACTGCGGTCACTCTCACAGTGCTCACTCGCATAGTGCGCACTCTCACTGCGCTCACTGTCACTGCGCTCACTCTCACCACGCTCACTCTCACTGCTCTCACTGTCACAGCGCTCACGGTCACAGCGCTCACGGTCACTGCGCTCACGGTCACTGCGCTCACTCTCACCGCGCTCACTCTCACTGCGCTCACTGTCACTGCGCTCACTCTCACCGCGCTCACTCTCACTGCTCTCACTGTCACAGCGCTCACGGTCACAGCGCTCACGGTCACAGCGCTCACGGTCACTGCGCTCACGGTCACTGCGCTCACTCTCACCGTGCTCACTCTCACTGCGCTCACTCTCACAGCGCTCACTGTCAGCACGCTCACTCTCACAGCGCTCACTCTCACAGTGCTCACTCTCGCAGCGCTTTCTCTCACAACGCGCACTGTCACAACGCTCACTCTCACTGCGCTCACTGTCAGTGCGCTCACTCTCACAGCGCTCACTCTCACTGCGCTCACTCTCACTGCGCTCACTCTCACCGCACACACTCACTGAACTCACTCTCACCGCGCTCACTCACTGCGCTCACTCTCACCACGCTCACTCTCACTGCGCTCACTCACACTGCGCTCACTCACACTGTGCTCACTCACACTGTGCTCACTCACACTGCGCTCACTCTCACTGCGCTCTCTCTCACTGCGCTCTCTCTCACTACGCTCACTCACAGTGCGCTCACTCTCACTGCGCTCACTCTCACTGTCACAGCGCTCACTCTCACCGCGCTCACTCTCACTGCGCTCACTCTCAGTGCGCTCACTCTCACTGCGCTCAGTCTCACCGCACTCACTGTCACAGCGCTTACTCTCACTGCGCTCACTCTCACAGTGCTCACTCACAGCGCTCACTGTCACAGCGCTCAGTCTCAGTGCGCTCACTCTCATGGCGCTCACTCTCACAGTGCTCACTCACAGCGCTCACTGTCACAGCACTCTCTCACAGAGCTCACTCTCACAGAGCTCACTCACAGCGCTCACTGTCACAGCGCTCAGTCTCAGTGCGCTCACTCTCATGGCGCTCACTCTCACTGTGCTCACTCTCACAGCGCTCACTGTCACAGCACTTAATCTCACAGCACTTAATCTCACAGCGGTCCCTCTCACAGCGCTCACTCTCACCGCGCTCACTCTCACCGCGCTCACTCTCACCGCGCTCACTCTCACCGCGCTCACTCACCGCGCTCACTCTCACCGCGCTCACTCTCACCGCGCTCACTCTCACAGCGCTCACTCTCACCGCGCTCACTCTCACCGCGCTCACTCTCACCGCGCTCACTGTTACCGCGCTCACTGTCACCGCGCTCACTGTCACCGCGCTCACTGTCACCGCGCTCACTGTCACCGCGCTCACTCTCACCGCGCTCACTCTCACCGCGCTCACTGTCACCGCGCTCACTGTCACTGCGCTCACTCTCACCCCGCTCACTCACAGCACTCACTGTCACAGCGCTCACTCTCACTGCGCTCACTCTCACAGCGCTCACTCTCACTGCGCTTACTCACTGCGCTCACTCTCACAGCGCTCACTCTCACCGCACACACTCACTGAACTCACTCTCACCGCGCTCACTCACTGCGCTCACTCTCACCACGCTCACTCTCACTGCGCTCACTCACACTGCGCTCACTCACACTGTGCTCACTCACACTGCGCTCACTCTCACTGCGCTCTCTCTCACTGCGCTCTCTCTCACTACGCTCACTCACAGTGCGCTCACTCTCACTGCGCACACTCTCACTGTCACAGCGCTCACTCTCACCGCGCTCACTCTCACCGCGCTCACTCTCACTGCGCTCACTCTCACTGCGCTCACTCTCACCGCACTCACTGTCACAGCGCTTACTCTCACTGCGCTCATTCTCAGTGCTCACTCACAGCGCTCACTGTCACAGCGCTCAGTCTCAGTCCGCTCACTCTCATGGCGCTCACTCTCACAGTGCTCACTCACAGCGCTCACTGTCACAGCACTCTCTCACAGAGCTCACTCTCACAGAGCTCACTCTCACTGTGCTCACTCTCACAGCGCTCACTGTCACAGCACTTAATCTCGCAGCACTTAATCTCACAGCGGTCACTCTCACAGCGCTCACTCTCACCGCGCTCACTCTCACCGCGCTCACTCTCACCGCGCTCACTCTCACTGCGCTCACTGTCACAGTGCTCACGGTCACCGCGCTCACTCTCACCGCGCTCACTCTCACCGTGCTCACTGTCACTGCGCTCACTGTCACTGCGCTCACTGTCACTGCGCTCACTGTCACAGCGCTCACTCTCACAGCGCTCACTGTCAGTGCGCTCACTCTCACAGCTCTCACTCTCACAACGCTCACTGTCACAACGCTCACTGTCACAGCGCTCACTCTCACTGTGCTCACTGTTACTGCACTCACTCTCACCGCGCTCACTGTCACCGTGCTCACTGTCACCGCGCTCACTGTCACAACGATCACTGTCACAGCGCTCACTGTCACCGTGCTCACTGTCACCGCGCTCACTGTCACAACGATCACTGTCACAACGATCACTGTCACCGCGCTCACTGTCACCGCGCTCACTGTCACCGCGCTCACTGTCACAGCGCTCACTGTCACCGTGCTCACTGTCACCGCGCTCACTGTCACAACGATCACTGTCACAGCGCTCACTCTCACAGCGCTCACTCTCACTGCACGGTCACCGCGCTCTCTCTCACTGCGGTCTCACCGCGCTCACGGTCACCACGCTCCCTCTCACCGCGGTCTCACCGCGCTCACTCTCACTGCGCTCTCACGGTGCTCACTCTCACCGCGCTCTCACGGTGCTCACACTCACTGCGGTCACTCTCACAGCGCTCACTCGCATAGTGCGCACTCTCACTGCGCTCACTGTCACTGCGCTCACTCTCACCACGCTCACTCTCACTGCTCTCACTGTCACAGCGCTCACGGTCACAGCGCTCACGGTCACTGCGCTCACTCTCACCGCGCTCACTCTCACTGTCACAGCGCTCACTCTCACCGCGCTCTCTCTCACTGCGCTCACGGTCACTGCGCTCACGGTCACTGCGCTCACTCTCACCGCGCTCACTCTCACTGCGCTCACTGTCACTGCGCTCACTCTCACCGCGCTCACTCTCACTGCTCTCACTGTCACAGCGCTCACGGTCACAGCGCTCACGGTCACTGCGCTCACGGTCACTGCGCTCACGGTCACTGCGCTCACTCTCACCGTGCTCACTCTCACTGCGCTCACTCTCACAGCGCTCACTGTCAGCACGCTCACTCTCACAGCGCTCACTCTCACAGTGCTCACTCTCGCAGCGCTTTCTCTCACAACGCGCACTGTCACAACGCTCACTCTCACTGCGCTCACTGTCAGTGCGCTCACTCTCACAGCGCTCACTCTCACAGCGCTCACTCTCACTGCGCTCACTCTCACTGCGCTCACTCTCACTGCGCTCATTGTCACTGCGCTCACTGTCACCGCGCTCACTGTCACATCGTTCACTGTCACATCGCTCACTGTCACAACGATCACTGTCACAGTGCTCACTCTCACAATGCTCACTGTCACCGCGCTCACTCTCACCGCGCTCACTATCACACCGATCACTCTGACAGTGCTCACTCTCACAGCGCTCACTGTTACAATGCTCACTCTCACAGCGCTCACTCTCACAGCGCTCACTCTCACTGCGCTCTCTGTCACGGCGCTCACTGTCACAGTGCTCACTCTCACTGCACTCACTGTCACGGTGCTCACTCTCGCAGCTCTCACTCTCACGGCGCTCACTCTCACGGCGCTCACTCTCACGGCGCTCACTCTCACGGCACTCATTCTCACTGCGCTCACTCTCACTGTGCTCACTGTCTCGGCGCTCACTGTCTCGGCGCTCACTGTCTCGGCGCTCACTGTCTTGGTGCTCACTGTCACGGTGCTCACTCTCACTGTGCTCACTCTCACGGCGCTCACTCTCACGGTGCTCACTCTCACAGCGGTCTCTTTCGCATCGCTCACTCTCGCATCGCTCACTCTCGCGGTGCTCACTCTCTCAGCACTCACTGTCACCGCGCTCACTCTCACCGCGCTCACTCTCACAGCGCTCACTCTCACCCCGCTCACTGTCACAGCGCTCACTCTCACCGCGCTCACTGTCACCGTGCTCACTGTCACAGCGCTCACTCTCACCGCGCTCACTCTCACAGCGCTCACTCCACAGCGCACACTCTCACCGCGCTCACTGTCACCGCGCTCACTGTCACCATGCTCACTCTCACTGCGCTCACTCTCACCCCGCTCACTCACAGCACTCACTGTCACAGCGCTCACTCTCACTGCGCTCACTCTCACTGCGCTCACTCTCACAGCGCTCACTCTCACAGCGCTCACTCTCACCGCGCTCACTGTCACCGTGCTCACTGTCACAGCGCTCACTCTCACCGCGCTCACTCTCACAGCGCACACTCTCACTGTGCTCACTCTCACTGTGCTCACTCTCACAGCGGTCACTCTCACAGCGCTCACTCTCACTGCGCTCACTCACTGCGCTCACTCTCACCGCGCTCACTCTCCGCGCTCACTGTCACCGTGCTCACTCTCACCGCGCTCACTCTCACTGCTCTCGCTCTCACCGCGCTCACTCACCTCGCTCACTCTCACCGCGCTCACTCTCACCGCGCTCACTCTCACAGCGCTCACTCTCACCGCGCTCACTGTCACCGCGCTCACTCTCACCGCGCTCACTCTCACCGCGCTCACTCTCACCGCGCTCACTGTCACCGCGCTCACTGTCACTGCGCTCACTCTCACCCCGCTCACTCACAGCACTCACTGTCACAGCGCTCACTCACAGCGCTCACTCTCACTGCGCTCACTCTCACAGCGCTCACTCTCACCGCGCTCACTCACTGCGCTCACTCTCACAGCGCTCACTCTCACCGCACACACTCACTGCACTCACTCTCACTGCGCTCACTCTCACTGCGCTCTCTCTCACTGCGCTCTCTCTCACTACGCTCACTCACACTGCGCTCACTCTCACTGCGCTCACTCTCACTGTCACAGCGCTCACTCTCACTGCGCTCACTCTCACTGCGCTCACTCTCACTGCGCTCACTCTCACTGCGCTCACTCTCACCGCACTCACTGTCACAGCGCTTACTCTCACTGCGCTCACTCTCACAGTGCTCACTCACAGCGCTCACTGTCACAGCGCTCAGTCTCAGTGCGCTCACTCTCATGGCGCTCACTCTCACAGTGCTCACTCACAGCGCTCACTGTCACAGCACTCTCTCACAGAGCTCACTCTCACAGAGCTCACTCTCACTGTGCTCACTCTCACAGCACTTAATCTCACAGCACTTAATCTCACAGCGGTCACTCTCACAGCGCTCACTCTCACTGCGCTCACTGTCACAGTGCTCACGGTCACCGCGCTCACTCTCACCGCGCTCACACTCACCGTGCTCACTGTCACTGCGCTCACTGTCACTGCGCTCACTGTCACAGCGCTCACTCTCACAGCGCTCACTGTCAGTGCGCTCACTCTCACAGCTCTCACTCTCACAACGCTCACTGTCACAACGCTCACTGTCACAGCGCTCACTCTCACTGTGCTCACTGTTACTGCACTCACTCTCACCGCGCTCACTGTCACCGTGCTCACTGTCACCGCGCTCACTGTCACAACGATCACTGTCACAGCGCTCACTGTCACCGTGCTCACTGTCACCGTGCTCACTGTCACCGCGCTCACTGTCACCGTGCTCACTGTCACCGCGCTCACTGTCACCGTGCTCACTGTCACCGTGCTCACTGTCACCGCGCTCACTGTCACCGCGCTCACTGTCACCGTGCTCACTGTCACCGCGCTCACTGTCACAACGATCACTGTCACAACGATCACTGTCACAGCGCTCACTCTCACAGCGCTCACTCTCACTGCACGGTCACCGCGCTCTCTCTCACTGCGGTCTCACCGCGCTCACGGTCACCACGCTCCCTCTCACCGCGGTCTCACTGCGCTCACTCTCACTGCGCTCTCAAGGTGCTCACTGTCACCGCGCTCTCACGGTGCTCACACTCACTGCGCTCACTGTCACCGTGCTCACTCTCACTGTGCTCACTCTCACCCCGCTCACTGTCACAGCGCTCACTCTCACCGCGCTCACTGTCACCGTGCTCACTGTCACAGCGCTCACTCTCACCGCGCTCACTCTCACAGCGCTCACTCTCACAGCGCACACTCTCACCGCGCTCACTCTCACCGCGCTCACTGTCACCGTGCTCACTCTCACTGCGCTCACTCTCACCCCGCTCACTCACAGCACTCACTGTCACAGCGCTCACTCTCACCCCGCTCACTCTCACTGCGCTCACTCTCACAGCGCTCACTCTCACAGCGCTCACTGTCACCGTGCTCACTCTCACCGCGCTCACTCTCACTGCGCTCACTCTCACCGCGCTCACTCTCCGCGCTCACTGTCACCGCGCTCACTCTCACCGCGCTCACTCTCACTGCTCTCGCTCTCACCGCGCTCACTCACCGCGCTCACTCTCACCGCGCTCACTCTCACCGCGCTCACTCTCACAGCGCTCACTCTCACCGCGCTCACTGTCACCGCGCTCACTGTCACCGCGCTCACTCTCACCGCGCTCACTCTCACCGCGCTCACTCTCACCGCGCTCACTCTCACCGCGCTCACTGTCACCGCGCTCACTGTCACTGCGCTCACTCTCACCCCGCTCACTCACAGCACTCACTGTCACAGCGCTCACTCACAGCGCTCACTCTCACTGCGCTCACTCTCACAGCGCTCACTCTCACCGCGCTTACTCACAGCGCTCACTCTCACCGCACACACTCACTGAACTCACTCTCACCGCGCTCACTCACTGCGCTCACTCTCACCACGCTCACTCTCACTGCGCTCACTCACACTGCGCTCACTCACACTGTGCTCACTCACACTGTGCTCACTCACACTGTGCTCACTCACACTGCGCTCACTCTCACTGCGCTCTCTCTCACTGCGCTCTCTCTCACTACGCTCACTCACAGTGCGCTCACTCTCACTGCGCTCACTCTCACTGTCACAGCGCTCACTCTCACCGCGCTCACTCTCACTGCGCTCACTCTCAGTGCGCTCACTCTCACTGCGCTCACTCTCACTGCGCTCAGTCTCACCGCACTCACTGTCACTGCGCTTACTCTCACTGCGCTCACTCTCACAGTGCTCACTCACAGCGCTCACTGTCACAGCGCTCAGTCTCAGTGCGCTCACTCTCATGGCGCTCACTCTCACAGTGCTCACTCACAGCGCTCACTGTCACAGCACTCTCTCACAGAGCTCACTCTCACAGAGCTCACTCTCACTGTGCTCACTCTCACAGCGCTCACTGTCACAGCACTTAATCTCACAGCACTTAATCTCACAGCGCTCACTCTCACCGCGCTCACTCTCACCGCGCTCACTCTCACCGCGCTCACTCTCACCGCGCTCACTCACCGCGCTCACTCTCACCGCGCTCACTCTCACCGCGCTCACTCTCACCGCGCTCACTCTCACCGCGCTCACTCTCACCGCGCTCACTCTCACCGCGCTCACTCTCACCGCGCTCACTGTCACCGCGCTCACTGTCACCGCGCTCACTCTCACCGCGCTCACTGTCACCGCGCTCACTGTCACTGCGCTCACTCTCACCCCGCTCACTCACAGCACTCACTGTCACAGCGCTCACTCTCACTGCGCTCACTCTCACAGCGCTCACTCTCACCGCGCTTACTCACTGCGCTCACTCTCACAGCGCTCACTCTCACCGCACACACTCACTGAACTCACTCTCACCGCGCTCACTCACTGCGCTCACTCTCACCACGCTCACTCTCACTGCGCTCACTCACACTGCGCTCACTCACACTGTGCTCACTCACACTGCGCTCACTCTCACTGCGCTCTCTCTCACTGCGCTCTCTCTCACTGCGCTCACTCACAGTGCGCTCACTCTCACTGCGCACACTCTCACTGTCACAGCGCTCACTCTCACCGCGCTCACTCTCACCGCGCTCACTCTCACTGCGCTCACTCTCACTGCGCTCACTCTCACCGCACTCACTGTCACAGCGCTTACTCTCACTGCGCTCATTCTCAGTGCTCACTCACAGCGCTCACTGTCACAGCGCTCAGTCTCAGTCCGCTCACTCTCATGGCGCTCACTCTCACAGTGCTCACTCACAGCGCTCACTGTCACAGCACTCTCTCACAGAGCTCACTCTCACAGAGCTCACTCTCACTGTGCTCACTCTCACAGCGCTCACTGTCACAGCACTTAATCTCACAGCACTTAATCTCACAGCGGTCACTCTCACCGCGCTCACTCTCACCGCGCTCACTCTCACCGCGCTCACTCTCACCGCGCTCACTCTCACTGCGCTCACTGTCACAGTGCTCACGGTCACCGCGCTCACTCTCACCGCGCTCACTCTCACCGTGCTCACTGTCACTGCGCTCACTGTCACAGCGCTCACTCTCACAGCGCTCACTGTCAGTGCGCTCACTCTCACAGCTCTCACTCTCACAACGCTCACTGTCACAACGCTCACTGTCACAGCGCTCACTCTCACTGTGCTCACTGTTACTGCACTCACTCTCACCGCGCTCACTGTCACCGTGCTCACTGTCACCGCGCTCACTGTCACAACGATCACTGTCACAGCGCTCACTGTCACAACGATCACTGTCACAACGATCACTGTCACCGCGCTCACTGTCACCGCGCTCACTGTCACCGCGCTCACTGTCACCGCGCTCACTGTCACAGCGCTCACTGTCACCGTGCTCACTGTCACCGCGCTCACTGTCACAACGATCACTGTCACAGCGCTCACTCTCACAGCGCTCACTCTCACTGCACGGTCACCGCGCTCTGTCTCACTGCGGTCTCACCGCGCTCACGGTCACCACGCTCCCTCTCACCGCGGTCTCACCGCGCTCACTCTCACTGCGCTCTCACGGTGCTCACTCTCACCGCGCTCTCACGGTGCTCACACTCACTGCGGTCACTCTCACAGCGCTCACTCGCATAGTGCGCACTCTCACTGCGCTCACTGTCACTGCGCTCACTCTCACCACGCTCACTCTCACTGCTCTCACTGTCACAGCGCTCACGGTCACAGCGCTCACGGTCACTGCGCTCACGGTCACTGCGCTCACTCTCACCGCGCTCACTCTCACTGCGCTCACTGTCACTGCGCTCACTCTCACCGCGCTCACTCTCACTGCTCTCACTGTCACAGCGCTCACGGTCACAGCGCTCACTGTCACAGCGCTCACGGTCACAGCGCTCACGGTCACAGCGCTCACGGTCACTGCGCTCACTCTCACCGTGCTCACTCTCACTGCGCTCACTCTCACAGCGCTCACTGTCAGCACGCTCACTCTCACAGCGCTCACTCTCACAGTGCTCACTCTCGCAGCGCTTTCTCTCACAACGCGCACTGTCACAACGCTCACTCTCACTGCGCTCACTGTCAGTGCGCTCACTCTCACAGCGCTCACTCTCACAGCGCTCACTCTCACTGCGCTCACTCTCACTGCGCTCACTCTCACTGCGCTCATTGTCACTGCGCTCACTGTCACCGCGCTCACTGTCACATCGTTCACTGTCACATCGCTCACTGTCACAACGATCACTGTCACAGTGCTCACTCTCACAATGCTCACTGTCACCGCGCTCACTCTCACCGCGCTCACTATCACACCGATCACTCTGACAGTGCTCACTCTCACAGCGCTCACTGTTACAATGCTCACTCTCACAGCGCTCACTCTCACAGCGCTCACTCTCACTGCGCTCTCTGTCACGGCGCTCACTGTCACAGTGCTCACTCTCACTGCACTCACTGTCACGGTGCTCACTCTCGCAGCTCTCACTCTCACGGCGCTCACTCTCACGGCGCTCACTATCACGGCGCTCACTCTCACGGCACTCATTCTCACTGCGCTCACTCTCACTGTGCTCACTGTCTCGGCGCTCACTGTCTCGGCGCTCACTGTCTCGGCGCTCACTGTCTTGGTGCTCACTGTCACGGTGCTCACTCTCACTGTGCTCACTCTCACGGCGCTCACTCTCACGGTGCTCACTCTCACAGCGGTCTCTTTCGCATCGCTCACTCTCGCATCGCTCACTCTCGCGGTGCTCACTCTCTCAGCACTCACTGTCACCGCGCTCACTCTCACCGCGCTCACTCTCACAGCGCTCACTCTCACCGCGCTCACTCTCACCGCGCTCACTGTCACCGTGCTCACTCTCACTGCGCTCACTCTCACCCCGCTCACTGTCACAGCGCTCACTCTCACCGCGCTCACTGTCACCGTGCTCACTGTCACTGCGCTCACTCTCACCGCGCTCACTCTCACAGCGCTCACTCTCACAGCGCACACTCTCACCGCGCTCACTCTCACCGCGCTCACTGTCACCGCGCTCACTGTCACCGTGCTCACTCTCACTGCGCTCACTCTCACCCCGCTCACTCACAGCACTCACTGTCACAGCGCTCACTCTCACTGCGCTCACTCTCACTGCGCTCACTCTCACAGCGCTCACTCTCACAGCGCTCACTCTCACCGCGCTCACTGTCACCGTGCTCACTGTCACAGCGCTCACTCTCACCGCGCTCACTCTCACAGCGCACACTCTCACTGTGCTCACTCTCACTGTGCTCACTCTCACAGCGGTCACTGTCACAGCGCTCACTCTCACTGCGCTCACTCACTGCGCTCACTCTCACCGCCCTCACTCTCCGCGCTCACTGTCACCGTGCTCACTCTCACCGCGCTCACTCTCACTGCTCTCGCTCTCACCGCGCTCACTCACCTCGCTCACTCTCACCGCGCTCACTCTCACCGCGCTCACTCTCACAGCGCTCACTCTCACCGCGCTCACTCTCACCGCGCTCATTGTCACCGCGCTCACTCTCACCGCGCTCACTCTCACCGCGCTCACTCTCACCGCGCTCACTCTCACCGCGCTCACTGTCACCGCGCTCACTGTCACTGCGCTCACTCTCACCCCGCTCACTCACAGCACTCACTGTCACAGCGCTCACTCACAGCGCTCACTCTCACTGCGCTCACTCTCACAGCGCTCACTCTCACCGCGCTCACTCACTGCGCTCACTCTCACAGCGCTCACTCTCACCGCACACACTCACTGCACTCACTCTCACTGCGCTCACTCTCACTGCGCTCTCTCTCACTGCGCTCTCTCTCACTACGCTCACTCACACTGCGCTCACTCTCACTGCGCTCACTCTCACTGTCACAGCGCTCACTCTCACTGCGCTCACTCTCACTGCGCTCACTCTCACTGCGCTCACTCTCACCGCACTCACTGTCACAGCGCTTACTCTCACTGCGCTCACTCTCACAGTGCTCACTCACAGCGCTCACTGTCACAGCGCTCAGTCTCAGTGCGCTCACTCTCATGGCGCTCACTCTCACAGTGCTCACTCACAGCGCTCACTGTCACAGCACTCTCTCACAGAGCTCACTCTCACAGAGCTCACTCTCACTGTGCTCACTCTCACAGCGCTCACTGTCACAGCACTTAATCTCACAGCACTTAATCTCACAGCGGTCACTCTCACCGCACTCACTCTCACCGCGCTCACTCTCACCGCGCTCACTCTCACCGCGCTCACTATCACACCGATCACTCTGACAGTGCTCACTCTCACAGCGCTCACTGTTACAATGCTCACTCTCACAGCGCTCACTCTCACAGCGCTCACTCTCACTGCGCTCTCTGTCAAGGCGCTCACTGTCACAGTGCTCACTCTCACTGCACTCACTGTCACGGTGCTCACTCTCGCAGCTCTCACTCTCACGGCGCTCACTCTCACGGCGCTCACTATCACGGCGCTCACTCTCACGTCACTCATTCTCACTGCGCTCACTCTCACTGTGCTCACTGTCTCGGCGCTCACTGTCTCGGCGCTCACTGTCTCGGCGCTCACTGTCTTGGTGCTCACTGTCACGGTGCTCACTCTCACTGTGCTCACTCTCACGGCGCTCACTCTCACGGTGCTCACTCTCACAGCGGTCTCTTTCGCATCGCTCACTCTCGCATCGCTCACTCTCGCGGTGCTCACTCTCTCAGCACTCACTGTCACCGCGCTCACTCTCACCGCGCTCACTCTCACAGTGCTCACTCTCACCGCGCTCACTCTCACCGCGCTCACTGTCACCGTGCTCACTCTCACTGCGCTCACTCTCACCCCGCTCACTGTCACAGCGCTCACTCTCACCGCGCTCACTGTCACCGTGCTCACTGTCACTGCGCTCACTCTCACCGCGCTCACTCTCACAGCGCTCACTCTCACAGCGCACACTCTCACCGCGCTCACTGTCACCGCGCTCACTGTCACCGTGCTCACTCTCACTGCGCTCACTCTCACCCCGCTCACTCACAGCACTCACTGTCACAGCGCTCACTCTCACTGCGCTCACTCTCACTGCGCTCACTCTCACAGCGCTCACTCTCACAGCGCTCACTCTCACCGCGCTCACTGTCACCGTGCTCACTGTCACAGCGCTCACTCTCACCGCGCTCACTCTCACAGCGCACACTCTCACTGTGCTCACTCTCACTGTGCTCACTCTCACAGCGGTCACTGTCACAGCGCTCACTCTCACTGCGCTCACTCACTGCGCTCACTCTCACCGCGCTCACTCTCCGCGCTCACTGTCACCGTGCTCACTCTCACCGCGCTCACTCTCACTGCTCTCGCTCTCACCGCGCTCACTCACCTCGCTCACTCTCACCGCGCTCACTCTCACCGCGCTCACTCTCACAGCGCTCACTCTCACCGCGCTCACTGTCACCGCGCTCACTGTCACCGCGCTCACTGTCACCGCGCTCACTCTCACCGCGCTCACTCTCACCGCGCTCACTCTCACCGCGCTCACTGTCACCGCGCTCACTGTCACTGCGCTCACTCTCACCCCGCTCACTCACAGCACTCACTGTCACAGCGCTCACTCACAGCGCTCACTCTCACTGCGCTCACTCTCACAGCGCTCACTCTCACCGCGCTCACTCACTGCGCTCACTCTCACAGCGCTCACTCTCACCGCACACACTCACTGCACTCACTCTCACTGCGCTCACTCTCACTGCGCTCTCTCTCACTGCGCTCTCTCTCACTACGCTCACTCACACTGCGCTCACTCTCACTGCGCTCACTCTCACTGTCACAGCGCTCACTCTCACTGCGCTCACTCTCACTGCGCTCACTCTCACTGCGCTCACTCTCACCGCACTCACTGTCACAGCGCTTACTCTCACTGCGCTCACTCTCACAGTGCTCACTCACAGCGCTCACTGTCACAGCGCTCAGTCTCAGTGCGCTCACTCTCATGGCGCTCACTCTCACAGTGCTCACTCACAGCGCTCACTGTCACAGCACTCTCTCACAGAGCTCACTCTCACAGAGCTCACTCTCACTGTGCTCACTCTCACAGCGCTCACTGTCACAGCACTTAATCTCACAGCACTTAATCTCACAGCGGTCACTCTCACAGCGCTCACTCTCACTGCGCTCACTGTCACAGTGCTCACGGTCACCGCGCTCACTCTCACCGCGCTCACACTCACCGTGCTCACTGTCACTGCGCTCACTGTCACTGCGCTCACTGTCACAGCGCTCACTCTCACAGCGCTCACTGTCAGTGCGCTCACTCTCACAGCTCTCACTCTCACAACGCTCACTGTCACAACGCTCACTGTCACAGCGCTCACTCTCACTGTGCTCACTGTTACTGCACTCACTCTCACCGCGCTCACTGTCACCGTGCTCACTGTCACCGCGCTCACTGTCACAACGATCACTGTCACAGCGCTCACTGTCACCGTGCTCACTGTCACCGTGCTCACTGTCACCGCGCTCACTGTCACCGTGCTCACTGTCACCGCGCTCACTGTCACCGTGCTCACTGTCACCGCGCTCACTGTCACCGCGCTCACTGTCACCGTGCTCACTGTCACCGCGCTCACTGTCACAACGATCACTGTCACAACGATCACTGTCTCAGCGCTCACTCTCACAGCGCTCACTCTCACTGCACGGTCACCGCGCTCTCTCTCACTGCGGTCTCACCGCGCTCACGGTCACCACGCTCCCTCTCACCGCGGTCTCACTGCGCTCACTCTCACTGCGCTCTCAAGGTGCTCACTGTCACCGCGCTCTCACGGTGCTCACACTCACTGCGGTCACTCTCACAGCGCTCACTCGCATAGTGCGCACTCTCACTGCGCTCACTGTCACTGCGCTCACTCTCACTGCGCTCACTCACTGCTCTCACTGTCACAGCGCTCACGGTCACAGAGCTCACGGTCACTGCGCTCACGGTCACTGCGCTCACGGTCACAGCGCTCACGGGCACTGCGCTCGCGGTCACTGCGCTCACTCTCACCGTGCTCACTCTCACTGCGCTCACTCTCACAGCGCTCACTGTCAGCACGCTCACTCTCACAGCGCTCACTCTCACAGTGCTCACTCTCGCAGCGCTTTCTCTCACAACGCGCACTGTCACAACGCTCACTCTCACTGCGCTCACTGTCAGTGCGCTCACTCTCACAGCGCTCACTCTCACTGCGCTCACTCTCACTGCGCTCACTCTCACTGCGCTCACTCTCACTGCGCTCATTGTCACTGCGCTCACTGTCACCGCGCTCACTGTCACATCGTTCACTGTCACATCGCTCACTGTCACAACGATCACTGTCACAGTGCTCACTCTCACAATGCTCACTGTCACCGCGCTCACTCTCACCGCTCTCACTGTCACAGCGCTCACGGTCACAGCGCTCACGGTCACTGCGCTCACGGTCACTGCGCTCACTCTCACCGCGCTCACTCTCACTGCGCTCACTGTCACTGCGCTCACTCTCACCGCGCTCACTCTCACTGCTCTCACTGTCACAGCGCTCACGGTCACAGCGCTCACGGTCACTGCGCTCACGGTCACTGCGCTCACGGTCACTGCGCTCACTCTCACCGTGCTCACTCTCACTGCGCTCACTCTCACAGCGCTCACTGTCAGCACGCTCACTCTCACAGCGCTCACTCTCACAGTGCTCACTCTCGCAGCGCTTTCTCTCACAACGCGCACTGTCACAACGCTCACTCTCACTGCGCTCACTGTCAGTGCGCTCACTCTCACTGCGCTCACTCTCACTGCGCTCATTGTCACTGCGCTCACTGTCACCGCGCTCACTGTCACATCGTTCACTGTCACATCGCTCACTGTCACAACGATCACTGTCACAGTGCTCACTCTCACAATGCTCACTGTCACCGCGCTCACTCTCACCGCGCTCACTATCACACCGATCACTCTGACAGTGCTCACTCTCACAGCGCTCACTGTTACAATGCTCACTCTCACAGCGCTCACTCTCACAGCGCTCTCTGTCACGGCGCTCACTGTCACAGTGCTCACTCTCACTGCACTCACTGTCACGGTGCTCACTCTCGCAGCTCTCACTCTCACGGCGCTCACTCTCACGGCGCTCACTCTCACGGCGCTCACTCTCACGGCACTCATTCTCACTGCGCTCACTCTCACTGTGCTCACTGTCTCGGCGCTCACTGTCTCGGCGCTCACTGTCTTGGTGCTCACTGTCACGGTGCTCACTCTCACTGTGCTCACTCTCACGGCGCTCACTCTCACGGTGCTCACTCTCACAGCGGTCTCTTTCGCATCGCTCACTCTCGCATCGCTCACTCTCGCGGTGCTCACTCTCTCAGCACTCACTGTCACCGCGCTCACTCTCACCGCGCTCACTCTCACAGCACTCACTCTCACAGCGCTCACTCTCACCGATCTCACTCTCACCGCGCTCACTGTCACCGTGCTCACTCTCACTGCGCTCACTCTCACCCCGCTCACTGTCACAGCGCTCACTCTCACCGCGCTCACTGTCACTGTGCTCACTGTCACAGCGCTCACTCTCACCGCGCTCACTCTCACAGCGCTCACTCTCACAGCGCACACTCTCACCGCGCTCACTGTCACCGCGCTCACTGTCACCGTGCTCACTCTCACTGCGCTCACTCTCACCCCGCTCACTCACAGCACTCACTGTCACAGCGCTCACTCTCACTGCGCTCACTCTCACTGCGCTCACTCTCACAGCGCTCACTCTCACAGCGCTCACTCTCACCGCGCTCACTGTCACCGTGCTCACTGTCACAGCGCTCACTCTCACCGCGCTCACTCTCACAGCGCTCACTCTCACAGCGCACACTCTCACCGCGCTCACTCTCACCGCGCTCACTGTCACCGTGCTCACTGTCACCGTGCTCACTCTCACTGTGCTCACTCTCACAGCGCTCACTCTCACAGCGCTCACTCTCACTGCGCTCACTCACTGCGCTCACTCTCACCGCGCTCACTCTCCGCGCTCACTGTCACCGTGCTCACTCTCACCGCGCTCACTCTCACTGCTCTCGCTCTCACCGCGCTCACTCTCACCGCGCTCACTCTCACAGCGCTCACTCTCACAGCGCTCACTCTCACAGCGCTCACTCTCACAGCGCTCACTCTCACCGCGCTCACTCTCACAGCGCTCACTCTCACCGCGCTCACTGTCACCGCGCTCACTGTCACCGCGCTCACTGTCACCACGCTCACTCTCACCGCGCTCACTCTCACCGCGCTCACTGTCACCGCGCTCACTGTCACTGCGCTCACTCTCACCCCGCTCACTCACAGCACTCACTGTCACAGCGCTCACTCACAGCGCTCACTCTCACTGCGCTCACTCTCACAGCGCTCACTCTCACCGCGCTCACTCACTGCGCTCACTCTCACAGCGCTCACTCTCACCGCACACACTCACTGCACTCACTCTCACTGCGCTCACTCTCACTGCGCTCTCTCTCACTGCGCTCTCTCTCACTACGCTCACTCACACTGCGCTCACTCTCACTGCGCTCACTCTCACTGTCACAGCGCTCACTCTCACTGCGCTCACTCTCACTGCGCTCACTCTCACTGCGCTCACTCTCACCGCACTCACTGTCACAGCGCTTACTCTCACTGCGCTCACTCTCACAGTGCTCACTCACAGCGCTCACTGTCACAGCGCTCAGTCTCAGTGCGCTCACTCTCATGGCGCTCACTCTCACAGTGCTCACTCACAGCGCTCACTGTCACAGCACTCTCTCACAGAGCTCACTCTCACAGAGCTCACTCTCACTGTGCTCACTCTCACAGCGCTCACTGTCACAGCACTTAATCTCACAGCACTTAATCTCACAGCGGTCACTCTCACAGCGCTCACTCTCACTGCGCTCACTGTCACAGTGCTCACGGTCACCGCGCTCACTCTCACCGCGCTCACTCTCACCGTGCTCACTGTCACTGCGCTCACTGTCACTGCGCTCACTGTCACAGCGCTCACTCTCACAGCGCTCACTGTCAGTGCGCTCACTCTCACAGCTCTCACTCTCACAACGCTCACTGTCACAACGCTCACTGTCACAGCGCTCACTCTCACTGTGCTCACTGTTACTGCACTCACTCTCACCGCGCTCACTGTCACCGTGCTCACTGTCACCGCGCTCACTGTCACAACGATCACTGTCACAGCGCTCACTGTCACCGTGCTCACTGTCACCGCGCTCACTGTCACCGTGCTCACTGTCACCGCGCTCACTGTCACCGTGCTCACTGTCACCGTGCTCACTGTCACCGCGCTCACTGTCACCGCGCTCACTGTCACCGTGCTCACTGTCACCGCGCTCACTGTCACAACGATCACTGTCACAACGATCACTGTCACAGCGCTCACTCTCACAGCGCTCACTCTCACTGCACGGTCACCGCGCTCTCTCTCACTGCGGTCTCACCGCGCTCACGGTCACCACGCTCCCTCTCACCGCGGTCTCACTGCGCTCACTCTCACTGCGCTCTCAAGGTGCTCACTGTCACCGCGCTCTCACGGTGCTCACACTCACAGCGGTCACTCTCACAGCGCTCACTCGCATAGTGCGCACTCTCACTGCGCTCACTGTCACTGCGCTCACTCTCACTGCGCTCACTCACTGCGCTCACTCTCACAGCGCTCACGGTCACTGCGCTCACGGTCACTGCGCTCACGGTCACTGCGCTCACGGTCACTGCGCTCACGGTCACAGCGCTCACGGGCACTGCGCTCACGGTCACTGCGCTCACTCTCACCGCGCTCACTCTCACTGCTCTCACTGTCACAGCGCTCACGGTCACTGCGCTCACGGTCACTGCGCTCACGGTCACTGCGCTCACTCTCACCGTGCTCACTCTCACTGCGCTCACTCTCACAGCGCTCACTGTCAGCACGCTCACTCTCACAGCGCTCACTCTCACAGTGCTCACTCTCGCAGCGCTTTCTCTCACAACGCGCACTGTCACAACGCTCACTCTCACTGCGCTCACTGTCAGTGCGCTCACTCTCACAGCGCTCACTCTCACTGCGCTCACTCTCACTGCGCTCACTCTCACTGCGCTCACTCTCACTGCGCTCATTGTCACTGCGCTCACTGTCACCGCGCTCACTGTCACATCGCTCACTGTCACATCGCTCACTGTCACAACGATCACTGTCACAGTGCTCACTCTCACAATGCTCACTGTCACCGCGCTCACTCTCACCGCGCTCACTATCACACCGATCACTCTGACAGTGCTCACTCTCACAGCGCTCACTGTTACAATGCTCACTCTCACAGCGCTCACTCTCACTGCGCTCTCTGTCACGGCGCTCACTGTCACAGTGCTCACTCTCACTGCACTCACTGTCACGGTGCTCACTCTCGCAGCTCTCACTCTCACGGCGCTCACTCTCACGGCGCTCACTCTCACGGCGCTCACTCTCACGGCGCTCACTCTCACGGCACTCATTCTCACTGCGCTCACTCTCACTGTGCTCACTGTCTCGGCGCTCACTGTCTCGGCGCTCACTGTCTCGGCGCTCACTGTCTTGGTGCTCACTGTCACGGTGCTCACTCTCACTGTGCTCACTCTCACGGCGCTCACTCTCACGGTGCTCACTCTCACAGCGGTCTCTTTCGCATCGCTCACTCTCGCATCGCTCACTCTCGTGGTGCTCACTCTCTCAGCACTCACTGTCACGCCGCTCACTCTCTCAGCGCTCACTGTCACAGCGCTCACTCTCACTGCGCTCACTGTCATTGCGCTCACTGTGACAGCGCTCACTCTCACCGCGCTCACTCTCACTGCGCTCACTCTCACTGCTCTCACTCTCACCGCGCTCACTCACAGCGCTCACTCACAGCGCTCACTCACAGCGCTCACTCTCACCGCGCTCACTCTCACCGCGCTCACTCTCACCGCACTCACTCTCACCGCGCTCACTCTCACTGCGCTCACTCTCACAGCGCTCACTCTCACCACGCTCACTCACTGCGCTCACTGTCACCGCACTCACTCTCACCGCGCTCACTCTCACCATGCTCACTCTCACAGCGCTCACTCTCACTGCGCTCACTCTCACCGCGCTCACTCTCACCGCGCTCACTCTCACAGCGCTCACTCTCACCGCGCTCACTCTCACCGCGCTCACTGTCACCGTGCTCACTCTCACTGCGCTCACTCTCACCCCGCTCACTGTCACAGCGCTCACTCTCACCGCGCTCACTGTCACTGTGCTCACTGTCACAGCGCTCACTCTCACCGCGCTCACTCTCACAGCGCTCACTCTCACAGCGCTCACTCTCACAGCGCACACTCTCACCGCGCTCACTCTCACCGCGCTCACTGTCACCGTGCTCACTCTCACTGCACTCACTCTCACCCCGCTCACTCACAGCACTCACTGTCACAGCGCTCACTCTCACTGCGCTCACTCTCACAGCGCTCACTCTCACTGCGCTCACTCTCACTGCGCTCACTGTCACAGTGCTCACTCACTGCACTCACTCTCACAGCGCTCACTCTCACCGCGCTCACTCAATGCGCTCACTCTCACCGCGCTCACTCTCACTGCTCTCGCTCTCACCGCGCTCACCCACCGCGCTCACTCTCACCGCGCTCACTCTCACCGCGCTCACTCTCACAGCGCTCACTGTCACAGCGCTCACTCTCACTGCGCTCACTCACTGCACTCACTCTCACTGCGCTCACTCTCACTGCACTCACTCTCACAGCGCTCACTCTCACTGCGCTCACTCTCACAGCGCTCACTGTCACAGCGCTCACTCTCACTGCGCTCACTCACTGCACTCACTCTCACTGCGCTCACTCTCACCGCGCTCACTCAATGCGCTCACTCTCACCGCGCTCACTCTCCGCGCTCACTCTCACCGCGCTCACTCTCACTGCTCTCGCTCTCACCGCGCTCACCCACCGCGCTCACTCTCACCGCGCTCACTCTCACCGCGCTCACTCTCACAGCGCTCACTCTCACCGCGCTCACTGTCACCGCGCTCACTCTCACCGCGCTCACTGTCACCGCGCTCACTCTCACCGCGCTCACTGTCACCGCGCTCACTCTCACCGCGCTCACTCTCACCGCGCTCACTCTCACCGCGCTCACTGTCACCGCGCTCACTGTCACTGTGCTCACTCTCACCCCGCTCACTCACAGCACTCACTGTCACAGCGCTCACTCAGCGCTCACTCTCACTGCGCTCACTCTCACAGCGCTCACTCTCACCGCGCTCACTCTCTGCGCTCACTCTCACAGCGCTCACTCTCACCGCACACACTCACTGCACTCACTCTCACTGCGCTCACTCACACTGCGCTCACTCACACTGTGCTCACTCACACTGCGCTCACTCTCACTGCGCTCTCTCTCACTGCGCTCTCTCTCACTACGCTCACTCACACTGCGCTCACTCTCACTGCGCTCACTCTCACTGTCACAGCGCTCACTCTCATCGCGCTCACTCTCACTGCGCTCACTCTCACTGCGCTCACTCTCACCGCACTCACTGTCACAGCGCTTACTCTCACTGCGCTCACTCTCACAGTGCTCACTCACAGCGCTCACTGTCACAGCGCTCAGTCTCAGTGCGCTCACTCTCATGGCGCTCACTCTCACAGTGCTCACTCACAGCGCTCACTGTCACAGCACTCTCTCACAGAGCTCACTCTCACAGAGCTCACTCTCACTGTGCTCACTCTCACAGCGCTCACTGTCACAGCACTTAATCTCACAGCACTTAATCTCACAGCGGTCACTCTCACAGCGGTCACTCTCACAGCGCTCACTCTCACCGCGCTCACTCTCACCGCGCTCACTCTCACCGCGCTCACTCTCACTGCGCTCACTGTCACAGTGCTCACGGTCACCGCGCTCACTCTCACCGCGCTCACTCTCACCGTGCTCACTGTCACTGCGCTCACTGTCACTGCGCTCACTGTCACAGCGCTCACTCTCACAGCGCTCACTGTCAGTGCGCTCACTCTCACAGCTCTCACTCTCACAACGCTCACTGTCACAACGCTCACTGTCACAGCGCTCACTCTCACTGTGCTCACTGTTACTGCACTCACTCTCACCGCGCTCACTGTCACCGTGCTCACTGTCACCGCGCTCACTGTCACCGCGCTCACTGTCACAACGATCACTGTCACAGTGCTCACTGTCACCGTGCTCACTGTCACCGCGCTCACTGTCACAACGATCACTGTCACAGCGCTCACTGTCACAGCGCTCACTCTCACAGCGCTCACTCCCACTGCACGGTCACCGCGCTCTCTCTCACTGCGGTCTCACCGCGCTCACGGTCACCACGCTCCCTCTCACCGCGGTCTCACCGTGCTCACTCTCACTGCGCTCTCACGGTGCTCACTCTCACCGCGCTCTCACGGTGCTCACACTCACTGCGGTCACTCTCACAGCGCTCACTCGCATAGTGCGCACTCTCACTGCGCTCACTGTCACTGCGCTCACTCTCACCACGCTCACTCTCACTGCTCTCACTGTCACAGTGCTCACGGTCACAGCGCTCACGGTCACTGCGCTCACGGTCACTGCGCTCACTCTCACCGCGCTCACTCTCACTGCTCTCACTGTCACAGCGCTCACGGTCACAGCGCTCACGGTCACTGCGCTCACGGTCACTGCGCTCACTCTCACCGTGCTCACTCTCACTGCGCTCACTCTCACAGCGCTCACTGTCAGCATGCTCACTCTCACAGCGCTCACTCTCACAGTGCTCACTCTCGCAGCGCTTTCTCTCACAACGCTCACTGTCACAACGCTCACTCTCACTGCGTTCACTGTCAGTGCGCTCACTGTCAGTGCGCTCACTCTCACAGCGCTCACTCTCACTGCGCTCACTCTCACTGCGCTCACTCTCACTGCGCTCACTCTCACTGCGCTCATTGTCACTGCGCTCACTCTCACTGCGCTCACTGTCACCGCGCTCACTGTCACATCGTTCACTGTCACATCGCTCACTGTCACAACGATCACTGTCACAGTGCTCACTCTCACTGTGCTCACTGTTACTGCACTCACTCTCACCGCGCTCACTGTCACCGTGCTCACTGTCACCGCGCTCACTGTCACAACGATCACTGTCACAGCGCTCACTGTCACAACGATCACTGTCACCGCGCTCACTGTCACAACGATCACTGTCACAGCGCTCACTCTCACAGCGCTCACTCTCACTGCACGGTCACCGCGCTCTCTCTCACTGCGGTCTCACCGCGCTCACGGTCACCACGCTCCCTCTCACCGCGGTCTCACCGCGCTCACTCTCACTGCGCTCTCACGGTGCTCACTCTCACCGCGCTCTCACGGTGCTCACACTCACTGCGGTCACTCTCACAGCGCTCACTCGCATAGTGCGCACTCTCACTGCGCTCACTGTCACTGCGCTCACTCTCACTGCTCTCACTGTCACAGCGCTCACGGTCACAGCGCTCACGGTCACAGCGCTCACGGTCACTGCGCTCACGGTCACTGCGCTCACTCTCACCGCGCTCACTCTCACTGCTCTCACTGTCACAGCGCTCACGGTCACAGCGCTCACGGTCACAGCGCTCACGGTCACTGCGCTCACGGTCACTGCGCTCACTCTCACCGTGCTCACTCTCACTGCGCTCACTCTCACAGCGCTCACTGTCAGCATGCTCACTCTCACAGCGCTCACTCTCACAGTGCTCACTCTCGCAGCGCTTTCTCTCACAACGCGCACTGTCACAACGCTCACTCTCACAGCGCTCACTGTTACAATGCTCACTCTCACAGCGCTCACTCTCACTGCGCTCTCTGCCACGGCGCTCACTGTCACAGTGCTCACTCTCACTGCACTCACTGTCACGGTGCTCACTCTCGCAGCTCTCACTCTCACGGCGCTCACTCTCACGGCGCTCACTCTCACGGCGCTCACTCTCACGGCACTCATTCTCACTGCGCTCACTCTCACTGTGCTCACTGTCTTGATGCTCACTGTCACCGCGCTCACTGTCTTGGTGCTCACTGTCACGGTGCTCACTCTCACTGTGCTCACTCTCACGGCGCTCACTCTCACGGTGCTCACTCTCACAGCGGTCTCTTTCGCATCGCTCACTCTCGCATCGCTCACTCTCGCGGTGCTCACTCTCTCAGCACTCACTGTCACAGCGCTCACTCTCACTGCGCTCACTGTCATTGCGCTCACTGTGACAGCGCTCACTCTCACAGCGCTCACTCTCACAGCACTTACTCTCACAACGATCACTGTCACTGCGCTCACTGTTACCGCGCTCACTCTCACTGCGCTCACTCTCACCGCGCTCACTCTCACCGCGCTCACTCTCACCGCGCTCACTCTCACCGCGCTCTCTCTCACTGCGCTCACTCAAATAGTGTGCACTGTCACTGCGCTCACTGTCACTGCGCTCACTGTCACTGCGCTCACTCTCACTGCGCTCACTCGAATAGTGCGCACTGTGACTGCGCTCACTGTCACTGCGCTCACTGTCACTGCGCTCACTCTCACTGCGCTCACTCTCACTGCGCTCACTCGAATAGTGCGCACTGTGACTGCGCTCACTGTCACTGCGCTCACTCTCACTGCGCTCACTGTCATTGCGCTCACTCTCACCGCGCTCACTCTCACCGCGCTCACTCTCACCGCGCTCTCTCTCACTGCGCTCACTCAAATAGTGTGCACTGTCACTGCGCTCACTGTCACTGCGCTCACTGTCACTGCGCTCACTCTCACTGCGCTCACTCTCACTGCGCTCACTCGAATAGTGCGCACTGTGACTGCGCTCACTGTCACTGCGCTCACTGTCACTGCGCTCACTCTCACTGCGCTCACTCTCACTGCGCTCACTCGAATAGTGCGCACTGTGACTGCGCTCACTGTCACTGCGCTCACTCTCACTGCGCTCACTCTCACCGCGCTCACTCTCACCGCGCTCACTCACTGCACTCACTCACTGCACTCACTCTCACCGCGCTCACTCTCACCGCGCTCACTCACCGCGCTCACTCTCACTGCGCTCACTCACTGCACTCACTCTCACCGCGCTCACTCTCACCACTCTCTCACCGCGCTCACTCTCACCGCGCTCACTCACTGCACTCACTCTCACCGCGCTCACTCTCACCACTCTCTCACCGCACTCACTCTCACTGCGCTCACTCACCGCGCTCACTCTCACCGCGCTCACTCTCACTGCGCTCACTCTCACCCCGCTCACTCACAGCACTCACTGTCACAGCGCTCACTCTCACTGCGCTCACTCTCACTGCGCTCACTCTCACTGCGCTCACTCACTGCGCTCACTCTCACCGCGCTCACTCTCCGCGCTCACTGTCACCGCGCTCACTGTCACCGCGCTCACTCTCACCGCGCTCCCTCTCACCGCGCTCCCTCTCACCGCGCTCACTCACTGCGCTCACTGTCACTGCGCTCACTGTCACCGCGCTCGCTCTCACCGCGCTCGCTCTCACCGCGCTCGCTCTCACCGCGCTCCCTCTCACCGCGCTCACTCTCACCCCGCTCACTCTCACCGCGCTCACTCTCACTGCTCTCACTCTCACCGTGCTCACTCACAGCGCTCACTCACAGCGCTCACTCTCACCGCGCTCACTCTCACCGCGCTCACTCTCACCGTGCTCACTCTCACCGCGCTCACTCTCACCGCGCTCAATCTCACCGCGCTCACTCTCACCGCGCTCACTCTCACCGCGCTCACTGTCACCGTGCTCACTCTCACTGCGCTCACTCTCACAGCGCTCACTCTCACCGCGCTCACTCTCACAGCGCTCACTCTCACCGCGCTCACTCTCACCGCGCTCACTCTCACCCCGCTCACTCTCACCCCGCTCACTCTCACCCCGCTCACTGTCACAGCGCTCACTCTCACCGCGCTCACTGTCACCGTGCTCACTGTCACAGCGCTCACTGTCACCGCGCTCACTCTCACAGCGCTCACTCTCACAGCGCACACTCTCACCGCGCTCACTCTCACCGCGCTCACTGTCACCGTGCTCACTCTCACTGCGCTCACTCTCACCCCGCTCACTCACAGCACTCACTGTCACAGCGCTCACTCTCACTGCGCTCACTCTCACTGTGCTCACTCTCACTGCGCTCACTCTCACAGCGCTCACTGTCACAGCGCTCACTCTCACTGCGCTCACTCACTGCACTCACTCTCACCGCGCTCACTCTCACCGCGCTCACTCACTGCGCTCACTTTCACCGCGCTCACTCACCACGCTCACTCTCACCGCGCTCACTCTCACCGCGCTCACTGTCACAGCGCTCACTCTCACTGTGCTCACTGTTACTGCACTCACTCTCACCGCGCTCACTGTCACCGTGCTCACTGTCACCGCGCTCACTGTCACCGCGCTCACTGTCACAACGATCACTGTCACAGTGCTCACTGTCACCGTGCTCACTGTCACCGCGCTCACTGTCACAACGATCACTGTCACAGCGCTCACTGTCACAGCGCTCACTCTCACAGCGCTCACTCCCACTGCACGGTCACCGCGCTCTCTCTCACTGCGGTCTCACCACGCTCACTGTCACAACGATCACTGTCACAGTGCTCACTGTCACCGTGCTCACTGTCACCGCGCTCACTGTCACAACGATCACTGTCACAGCGCTCACTGTCACAGCGCTCACTCTCACAGCGCTCACTCTCACTGTACGGTCACCGCGCTCTCTCTCACTGCGGTCTCACCGCGCTCACGGTCACCACGCTCCCTCTCACCGCGGTCTCACCGCGCTCACTCTCACTGCGCTCTCACGGTGCTCACTCTCACCGCGCTCTCACGGTGCTCACACTCACTGCGGTCACTCTCACAGCGCTCACTCGCATAGTGCGCACTCTCACTGCGCTCACTGTCACTGCGCTCACTCTCACAGCTCTCACTGTCACAGCGCTCACGGTCACAGCGCTCACGGTCACTGCGCTCACGGTCACTGCGCTCACGGTCACTGCGCTCACTCTCACCGCGCTCACTCTCACTGCTCTCACTGTCACAGCGCTCACGGTCACTGCGCTCACGGTCACTGCGCTCACTCTCACCGTGCTCACTCTCACTGCGCTCACTCTCACAGCGCTCACTGTCAGCATGCTCACTCTCACAGCGCTCACTCTCACAGTGCTCACTCTCGCAGCGCTTTCTCTCACAACGCGCACTGTCACAACGCTCACTCTCACAGCGCTCACTGTTACAATGCTCACTCTCACAGCGCTCACTCTCACTGCGCTCTCTGCCACGGCGCTCACTGTCACAGTGCTCACTCTCACTGCACTCACTGTCACGGTGCTCACTCTCGCAGCTCTCACTCTCACGGCGCTCACTCTCACGGCGCTCACTCTCACGGCGCTCACTCTCACGGCACTCATTCTCACTGCGCTCACTCTCACTGTGCTCACTGTCTCGGCGCTCACTGTCTCGGCGCTCACTGTCTTGGTGCTCACTCTCACTGTGCTCACTCTCACGGCGCTCACTCTCACGGTGCTCACTCTCACAGCGGTCTCTTTCGCATCGCTCACTCTCGCATCGCTCACTCTCGCGGTGCTCACTCTCTCAGCACTCACTGTCACCGCGCTCACTCTCTCAGCGCTCACTGTCACAGCGCTCACTCTCACTGCGCTCACTGTCATTGCGCTCACTGTGACAGCGCTCACTCTCACAGCGCTCACTCTCACAGCACTTACTCTCACAACGATCACTGTCACTGCGCTCACTGTCACTGCGCTCACTGTTACCGCGCTCACTCTCACTGCGCTCACTCTCACCGCGCTCACTCTCACCGCGCTCACTCTCACCGCGCTCACTCTCACCGCGCTCACTCTCACCGCGCTCTCTCTCACTGCGCTCACTCTCACCGCGCTCACTCTCACCGCGCTCACTCACTGCACTCACTCACTGCACTCACTCTCACCGCACTCTCTCTCACTGCGCTCACTCAAATAGTGTGCACTGTCACTGCGCTCACTGTCACTGCGCTCACTGTCACTGCGCTCACTCTCACTGCGCTCACTCTCACTGCGCTCACTCTCACTGCGCTCACTCGAATAGTGCGCACTGTGACGGCGCTCACTGTCACTGCGCTCACTCTCACTGCGCTCACTCTCACCGCGCTCACTCTCACCGCGCTCACTCACTGCACTCACTCACTGCACTCACTCTCACCGCACTCACTCTCACAGCACTCACTGTCACAGCGCTCACTCTCACTGCGCTCACTCTCACTGCGCTCACTCTCACTGCGCTCACTCACTGCGCTCCCTCTCACCGCGCTCACTCACCGCGCTCACTGTCACCGCGCTCACTGTCACCGCGCTCACTCTCACCGCGCTCCCTCTCACCGCGCTCCCTCTCACCGTGCTCACTCACTGCGCTCACTGTCACTGCGCTCACTGTCACTGCGCTCCCTCTCACCGCGCTCCCTCTCACCGTGCTCACTCACTGCGCTCACTGTCACTGCGCTCACTGTCACTGCGCTCGCTCTCACCGCGCTCCCTCTCACCGCGCTCACTCTCACCCCGCTCACTCTCACCGCGCTCACTCTCACTGCTCTCACTCTCACCGCGCTCACTCACAGCGCTCACTCACAGCGCTCACTCTCACCGCGCTCACTCTCACCGTGCTCACTCTCACCGCGCTCACTCTCACCGCGCTCACTCTCACCGCGCTCACTCTCACCGCGCTCACTGTCACCGTGCTCACTCTCACTGCGCTCACTCTCACAGCGCTCACTCTCACCGCGCTCACTCTCACAGCGCTCACTCTCACCGCGCTCACTCTCACCGCGCTCACTCTCACCGCGCTCACTCTCACCGCGCTCACTCTCACCCCGCTCACTCTCACCCCGCTCACTGTCACAGCGCTCACTCTCACCGCGCTCACTGTCACCGTGCTCACTGTCACAGCGCTCACTGTCACCGCGCTCACTCTCACAGCGCTCACTCTCACAGCGCACACTCTCACCGCGCTCACTCTCACCGCGCTCACTGTCACCGTGCTCACTCTCACTGCGCTCACTCTCACCCCGCTCACTCACAGCACTCACTGTCACAGCGCTCACTCTCACTGCGCTCACTCTCACTGCGCTCACTCTCACAGCGCTCACTGTCACAGCGCTCACTCTCACTGCGCTCACTCACTGCACTCACTCTCACCGCGCTCACTCTCACCGCGCTCACTCACTGCGCTCACTTTCACCGCGCTCACTCACCACGCTCACTCTCACCGCGCTCACTCTCACCGCGCTCACTGTCACAGCGCTCACTCTCACTGTGCTCACTGTTACTGCACTCACTCTCACCGCGCTCACTGTCACCGTGCTCACTGTCACCGCGCTCACTGTCACCGCGCTCACTGTCACAACGATCACTGTCACAGTGCTCACTGTCACCGTGCTCACTGTCACCGCGCTCACTGTCACAACGATCACTGTCACAGCGCTCACTGTCACAGCGCTCACTCTCACAGCGCTCACTCCCACTGCACGGTCACCGCGCTCTCTCTCACTGCGGTCTCACCGCGCTCACGGTCACCACGCTCCCTCTCACCGCGGTCTCACCGTGCTCACTCTCACTGCGCTCTCACGGTGCTCACTCTCACCGCGCTCTCACGGTGCTCACACTCACTGCGGTCACTCTCACAGCGCTCACTCGCATAGTGCGCACTCTCACTGCGCTCACTGTCACTGCGCTCACTCTCACCACGCTCACTGTCACTGCGCTCACTCTCACTGCTCTCACTGTCACAGCGCTCACGGTCACAGCGCTCACGGTCACTGCGCTCACGGTCACTGCGCTCACTCTCACCGCGCTCACTCTCACTGCTCTCACTGTCACAGCGCTCACGGTCACAGCGCTCACGGTCACTGCGCTCACGGTCACTGCGCTCACTCTCACCGTTCTCACTCTCACTGCGCTCACTCTCACAGCGCTCACTGTCAGCACGCTCACTCTCACAGCGCTCACTCTCACAGTGCTCACTCTCGCAGCGCTTTCTCTCACAACGCTCACTGTCACAACGCTCACTCTCACTGCGCTCACTGTCAGTGCGCTCACTGTCAGTGCGCTCACTCTCACAGCGCTCACTCTCACTGCGCTCACTCTCACTGCGCTCACTCTCACTGCGCTCACTCTCACTGCGCTCATTGTCACTGCGCTCACTCTCACTGCGCTCACTGTCACCGCGCTCACTGTCACATCGTTCACTGTCACATCGCTCACTGTCACAACGATCACTGTCACAGTGCTCACTCTCACTGTGCTCACTGTTACTGCACTCACTCTCACCGCGCTCACTGTCACCGTGCTCACTGTCACCGCGCTCACTGTCACAACGATCACTGTCACAGCGCTCACTGTCACAACGATCACTGTCACCGCGCTCACTGTCACAACGATCACTGTCACAGCGCTCACTCTCACAGCGCTCACTCTCACTGTACGGTCACCGCGCTCTCTCTCACTGCGGTCTCACCGCGCTCACGGTCACCACGCTCCCTCTCACCGCGGTCTCACCGCGCTCACTCTCACTGCGCTCTCACGGTGCTCACTCTCACCGCGCTCTCACGGTGCTCACACTCACTGCGGTCACTCTCACAGCGCTCACTCGCATAGTGCGCACTCTCACTGCGCTCACTGTCACTGCGCTCACTCTCACTGCTCTCACTGTCACAGCGCTCACGGTCACAGCGCTCACGGTCACTGCGCTCACGGTCACTGCGCTCACTCTCACCGCGCTCACTCTCACTGCTCTCACTGTCACAGCGCTCACGGTCACAGCGCTCACGGTCACAGCGCTCACGGTCACTGCGCTCACGGTCACTGCGCTCACTCTCACCGTGCTCACTCTCACTGCGCTCACTCTCACAGCGCTCACTGTCAGCATGCTCACTCTCACAGCGCTCACTCTCACAGTGCTCACTCTCGCAGCGCTTTCTCTCACAACGCGCACTGTCACAACGCTCACTCTCACAGCGCTCACTGTTACAATGCTCACTCTCACAGCGCTCACTCTCACTGCGCTCTCTGCCACGGCGCTCACTGTCACAGTGCTCACTCTCACTGCACTCACTGTCACGGTGCTCACTCTCGCAGCTCTCACTCTCACGGCGCTCACTCTCACGGCGCTCACTCTCACGGCGCTCACTCTCACGGCACTCATTCTCACTGCGCTCACTCTCACTGTGCTCACTGTCTCGGCGCTCACTGTCTCGGCGCTCACTGTCTTGATGCTCACTGTCACGGTGCTCACTCTCACTGTGCTCACTCTCACGGCGCTCACTCTCACGGTGCTCACTCTCACAGCGGTCTCTTTCGCATCGCTCACTCTCGCATCGCTCACTCTCGCGGTGCTCACTCTCTCAGCACTCACTGTCACGGCGCTCACTCTCTCAGCGCTCACTGTCACAGCGCTCACTCTCACTGCGCTCACTGTCATTGTGCTCACTGTGACAGCGCTCACTCTCACAGCGCTCACTCTCACAGCACTTACTCTCACAACGATCACTGTCACTGCGCTCACTGTTACCGCGCTCACTCTCACTGCGCTCACTCTCACCGCGCTCACTCTCACCGCTCTCACTCTCACCGCGCTCACTCTCACCGCGCTCACTCTCACCGCGCTCTCTCTCACTGCGCTCACTCAAATAGTGTGCACTGTCACTGCGCTCACTGTCACTGCGCTCACTGTCACTGCGCTCACTGTCACTGCGCTCACTCTCACTGCGCTCACTCGAATAGTGCGCACTGTGACTGCGCTCACTGTCACTGCGCTCACTCTCACTGCGCTCACTCTCACTGCGCTCACTCTCACCGCGCTCACTCTCACCGCGCTCACTCACTGCACTCACTCACTGCACTCACTCTCACCGCACTCACTCTCACCGCGCTCACTCACCGCGCTCACTCTCACCGCGCTCACTCACTGCACTCACTCTCACCGCGCTCACTCTCACCACTCTCTCACCGCGCTCACTCTCACCGCGCTCACTCACTGCACTCACTCTCACCGCGCTCACTCTCACCACTCTCTCACCGCACTCACTCTCACTGCGCTCACTCACCGCGCTCACTCTCACTGCGCTCACTCTCACCCCGCTCACTCACAGCACTCACTGTCACAGCGCTCACTCTCACTGCGCTCACTCTCACTGCGCTCACTCACTGCGCTCACTCTCACCGCGCTCACTCTCCGCGCTCACTCTCACCGCGCTCCCTCTCACCGCGCTCCCTCTCACCGCGCTCACTCACTGCGCTCACTGTCACTGCGCTCACTGTCACCGCGCTCGCTCTCACCGCGCTCGCTCTCACCGCGCTCGCTCTCACCGCGCTCGCTCTCACCGCGCTCCCTCTCACCGCGCTCACTCTCACCCCGCTCACTCTCACCGCGCTCACTCTCACTGCTCTCACTCTCACCGCGCTCACTCACAGCGCTCACTCACAGCGCTCACTCTCACCGCGCTCACTCTCACCGTGCTCACTCTCACCGCGCTCACTCTCACCGCGCTCACTCTCACCGCGCTCACTCTCACCGCGCTCACTGTCACCGTGCTCACTCTCACTGCGCTCACTCTCACAGCGCTCACTCTCACCGCGCTCACTCTCACAGCGCTCACTCTCACCGCGCTCACTCTCACCGCGCTCACTGTCACCGTGTTCACTCTCACTGCGCTCACTCTCACCCCGCTCACTCTCACCCCGCTCACTCTCACCCCGCTCACTCTCACCCCGCTCACTGTCACAGCGCTCACTCTCACCGCGCTCACTGTCACCGTGCTCACTGTCACAGCGCTCACTCTCACCGCGCTCACTCTCACAGCGCTCACTCTCACAGCGCACACTCTCACCGCGCTCACTCTCACCGCGCTCACTGTCACCGTGCTCACTCTCACTGCGCTCACTCTCACCCCGCTCACTCACAGCACTCACTGTCACAGCGCTCACTCTCACTGCGCTCACTCTCACTGCGCTCACTCTCACTGCGCTCACTCTCACAGCGCTCACTGTCACAGCGCTCACTCTCACTGCGCTCACTCACTGCACTCACTCTCACCGCGCTCACTCTCACCGCGCTCACTCACTGCGCTCACTTTCACCGCGCTCACTCACCACGCTCACTCTCACCGCGCTCACTCTCACCGCGCTCACTCTCACAGCGCTAACTCTCACCGCGCTCACTCTCACCGCGCTCACTCTCACCGCGCTCACTGTCACCGCGCTCACTGTCACCGCGCTCACTCTCACCGCGCTCACTCTCACCGCGCTCACTCTCACCGCGCTCACTCTCACCGCGCTCACTCTCACCGCGCTCACTCTCACCGCGCTCACTGTCACCGCGCTCACTGTCACTGCGCTCACTCTCACCCCGCTCACTCACAGCACTCACTGTCACAGCGCTCACTCACAGCGCTCACTCTCACAGCGCTCACTCTCACAGCGCTCACTCTCACCGCGCTCACTCACTGCGCTCACTCTCACAGCGCTCACTCTCACCGCGCTCACTCACTGCGCTCACTCTCACCACGCTCACTCTCACTGCGCTCACTCACACTGCGCTCACTCACACTGTGCTCACTCACACTGCGCTCACTCTCACTGCGCTCTCTTTCACTGCGCTCTCTCTCACTACGCTCACTCACACTGCGCTCACTCTCACTGCGCTCACTCTCACTGTCACAGCGCTCACTCTCACCGCGTTCACTCTCACTGCGCTCACTCTCACTGCGCTCACTCTCACCGCACTCACTGTCACAGCGCTTACTCTCACTGCGCTCACTCTCACAGTGCTCACTCACAGCGCTCACTGTCACAGCGCTCAGTCTCAGTGCGCTCACTCTCATGGCGCTCACTCTCACAGTGCTCACTCGCAGCGCTCACTGTCACAGCACTCTCTCACAGAGCTCACTCTCACAGAGCTCACTCTCACTGTGCTCACTCTCACAGCGCTCACTGTCACAGCACTTAATCTCACAGCACTTAATCTCACAGCGGTCACTCTCACAGCGCTCACTCTCACCGCGCTCACTCTCACCGCGCTCACTCTCACCGCGCTCACTCTCACTGCGCTCACTCTCACTGTCACAGCGCTCACTCTCACCGCGCTCACTCTCACTGCGCTCACTCTCACCGCACTCACTGTCACAGCGCTTACTCTCACTGCGCTCACTCTCACAGTGCTCACTCACAGCGCTCACTGTCACAGCACTCTCTCACAGAGCTCACTCTCACAGAGCTCACTCTCACTGTGCTCACTCTCACAGCGCTCACTGTCACAGCACTCTCTCACAGAGCTCACTCTCACAGCGCTCACTCTCACCGCGCTCACTCTCACCGTGCTCACTCTCACTGCGCTCACTGTCACAGTGCTCACGGTCACCGCGCTCACTCTCACCGCGCTCACTCTCACCGTGCTCACTGTCACTGCGCTCACTGTCACTGCGCTCACTGTCACTGCGCTCACTGTCACTGAGCTCACTGTCACTGCGCTCACTGTCACAGCGCTCACTCTCACAGCGCTCACTCTCACAGCTCTCACTCTCACAGCTCTCACTCTCACAACGCTCACTGTCACAACGCTCACTGTCACAGCGCTCACTCTCACTGTGCTCACTGTTACTGCACTCACTCTCACCGCGCTCACTGTCACCGTGCTCACTGTCACCGCGCTCACTGTCACAACGATCACTGTCACAGCGCTCACTGTCACCGTGCTCACTGTCACCGCGCTCACTGTCACAACGATCACTGTCACAGCGCTCACTCTCACAGCGCTCACTCTCACTGCACGGTCACCGCGCTCTCTCTCACTGCGGTCTCACCGCGCTCACGGTCACCACGCTCCCTCTCACCGCGGTCTCACCGCGCTCACTCTCACTGCGCTCTCACGGTGCTCACTCTCACCGCGCTCTCACGGTGCTCACACTCACTGCGGTCACTCTCACAGCGCTCACTCGCATAGTGCGCACTCTCACTGCGCTCACTGTCACTGCGCTCACTCTCACCACGCTCACTCTCACTGCTCTCACTGTCACAGCGCTCACGGTCACTGCGCTCACGGTCACTGCGCTCACGGTCACTGCGCTCACGGTCACAGCGCTCACTCTCACAGCTCTCACTCTCGCAGCGCTCACTGTCACTGCGCTCACTCTCACAGCGCTCACTCTCACTGCTCTCACTGTCACTGCGCTCACGGTCACAGCGCTCACGGTCACTGCGCTCACGGTCACTGCGCTCACTCTCACCGCGCTCACTCTCACTGCTCTCACTGTCACAGCGCTCACGGTCACAGCGTTCACGGTCACTGCGCTCACGGTCACTGCGCTCACGGTCACTGCGCTCACTCTCACCGTGCTCACTCTCACTGCGCTCACTCTCACAGCGCTCACTGTCTGCACGCTCACTCTCACAGCGCTCACTCTCACAGTGCTCACTCTTGCAGCGCTTTCTCTCACAACGCGCACTGTCACAACGCTCACTCTCACTGCGCTCACTCTCACTGCGCTCACTGCCAGTGCGCTCACTCTCACAGCGCTCACTCTCACTGCGCTCACTCTCACTGCGCTCACTCTCACTGCGCTCATTGTCACTGCGCTCACTCTCACTGCGCTCACTGTCACCGCGCTCACTGTCACATCGTTCACTGTCACATCGCTCACTGTCACAACGATCACTGTCACAGTGCTCACTCTCACAATGCTCACTGTCACCGCGCTCACTCTCACCGCGCTCACTATCACACCGATCACTCTGACAGTGCTCACTCTCACAGCGCTCACTGTTACAATGCTCACTCTCACAGCGCTCACTCTCACAGCGCTCACTCTCACTGCGCTCTCTGTCACGGCGCTCACTGTCACAGTGCTCACTCTCACTGCACTCACTGTCACGGTGCTCACTCTCGCAGCTCTCACTCTCACGGCGCTCACTCTCACGGCGCTCACTCTCACGGCGCTCACTCTCACGGCACTCATTCTCACTGCGCTCACTCTCACTGTGCTCACTGTCTCGGCGCTCACTGTCTCGGCGCTCACTGTCTCGGCGCTCACTGTCTTGGTGCTCACTGTCACGGTGCTCACTCTCACTGTGCTCGCTCTCACGGCGCTCACTCTCACGGTGCTCACTCTCACAGCGGTCTCTTTCGCATCGCTCACTCTCGCATCGCTCACTCTCGCGGTGCTCACTCTCTCAGCACTCACTGTCACGGCGCTCACTCTCTCAGCGCTCACTGTCACAGCGCTCACTCTCACCGCGCTCACTCTCAGTGCTCTCACTCTCAGTGCGCTCACTCGAATAGTGCGCACTGTGACTGCGCTCACTGTCACTGCGCTCACTCTCACAGCGATCACTCTCAGAGCGCTCACTGTCACTGCGCTCACTGTCACTGCGCTCACTGTCACTGCGCTCACTCTCACTGCGCTCACTCTCACCGCGCTCACTCTCACCGCGCTCACTCACTGCACTCACTCTCACCGCACTCACTCTCACCGCGCTCACTCACCGCGCTCACTCTCACCACGCTCACTCACTGCACTCACTCTCACCACGCTCACTCACTGCACTCACTCTCACCGCGCTCACTCTCACCACTCTCTCACCGCGCTCACTCTCACCGCGCTCACTCACTGCACTCACTCTCACCGCGCTCACTCTCACCACTCTCTCACCGCACTCACTCTCACTGCGCTCACTCACCGCGCTCACTCTCACCGCGCTCACTCTCACCACTCTCTCACCGCACTCACTCTCACTGCGCTCACTCACCGCGCTCACTCTCACCGCGCTCACTCTCACCACTCTCTCACCGCACTCACTCTCACTGTGCTCACTGTCACCGCGCTCACTCACCGCGCACACTCACTGCGCTCACTCTCACCGCGCTCACTCTCACCACTCTCTCACCGCACTCACTCTCACTGCGCTCACTCACCGCGCTCACTCTCACCGCGCTCACTCACCACGCTCACTCTCACTGCGCTCACTCACAGCGCTCACTCTCACCACTCTCTCACCGCACTCACTCTCACCGCGCTCACTCACCGCGCTCACTCTCACCGTGCTCACTCACTGCGCTCACTCTCACCGCGCTCACTCTCACCACTCTCTCACCGCGCTCACTCTCACCGCGCTCACTCACAGCGCTCACTCTCACTGCGCTCACTCTCACCGCGATCACTGTCACCGCACTCACTCTCACCGCGCTCACTCACCGCGCTCACTCACCGCGCTCACTCACTGCGCTCTCTCTCACCGCGTTCACTCTCACAGCACTCACTGTCACAGCGCTCACTCTCACTGCGCTCACTCTCACTGCGCTCACTCTCACTGCGCTCACTCTCACCGCACTCACTCTCACTGCGCTCACTCACAGCGCTCACTCTCACCGCGCTCACTGTCACTGTGCTCACTCACACTGCGCTCACTCACAGCGCTCACTCTCACCGCGCTCACTGTCACCGTGCTCACTCTCACTGCGCTCACTCTCACCGCGCTCACTCTCACAGCGCTCACTCTCACTGCGCTCACTCTCACTGCGCTCACTCTCACTGCGCTCACTGTCACCGCGCTCACTCTCACTGCGCTCACTCTCACAGCGCTCACTCTCACTGCGCTCACTGTCACTGCGCTCACTCTCACCGCACTCACTCTCACCGCGCTCACTCACCGCGCTCACTCTCATCACGCTCACTCACTGCACTCACTCTCACCGCGCTCACTCTCACCACTCTCTCACCGCGCTCTCTCTCACCGCGCTCACTCACTGCACTCACTCTCACCGCGCTCACTCTCACCACTCTCTCACCGCACTCACTCTCACTGCGCTCACTCACCGCGCTCACTCTCACCGCGCTCACTCTCACCACTCTCTCACCGCACTCACTCTCACTGCGCTCACTCACCGCGCTCACTCTCACCGCGCTCACTCTCACCACTCTCTCACCGCACTCACTCTCACTGCGCTCACTGTCACCGCGCTCACTCACCGCGCACACTCACTGCGCTCACTCTCACCGCGCTCACTCTCACCACTCTCTCACCGCACTCACTCTCACTGCGCTCACTCACCGCGCTCACTCTCACCGCGCTCACTCACTGCGCTCACTCACAGCGCTCACTCTCACCACTCTCTCACCGCACTCACTCTCACCGCGCTCACTCACCGCGCTCACTCTCACCGCGCTCACTCACTGCGCTCACTCTCACCGCGCTCACTCTCACCACTCTCTCACCGCGCTCACTCTCACCGCGCTCACTCACAGCGCTCACTCTCACTGCGCTCACTCTCACCGCGATCACTGTCACCGCACTCACTCTCACCGCGCTCACTCACCGCGCTCACTCACTGCGCTCTCTCTCACCGCGTTCACTCTCACAGCACTCACTGTCACAGCGCTCACTCTCACTGCGCTCACTCTCACTGCGCTCACTCTCACTGCGCTCACTCTCACTGCGCTCACTCTCACTGCGCTCACTCTCACCGCACTCACTCTCACTGCGCTCACTCACAGCGCTCACTCTCACCGCGCTCACTGTCACTGTGCTCACTCACACTGCGCTCACTCACAGCGCTCACTCTCACCGCGCTCACTGTCACCGTGCTCACTCTCACTGCGCTCACTCTCACCGCGCTCACTCTCACAGCGCTCACTCTCACTGCGCTCACTCTCACTGCGCTCACTCTCACTGCGCTCACTGTCACCGCGCTCACTCTCACTGCGCTCACTCTCACAGCGCTCACTCTCACTGCGCTCACTGTCACTGCGCTCACTCTCACCGCGCTCACTCTCACCGCGCTCACTGTCACCGCGCTCACTCTCACTGCGCTCACTCTCACCCCGCTCACTCACAGCACTCACTGTCACAGCGCTCACTGTCACAGCGCTCACTCTCACTGCGCTCACTCTCACTGCGCTCACTCTCACTGCGCTCACTCACTGCGCTCACTCTCACTGCGCTCACTCTCCGCGCTTACTGTCACCGCGCTCACTGTCACCGCGCTCACTGTCACCGCGCTCACTGTCACCGCGCTCACTGTCACCGCGCTCGCTCTCACCGCGCTCCCTCTCACCGCGCTCCCTCTCACCGCGCTCACTCACTGCGCTCACTGTCACTGCGCTCACTGTCACCGCGCTCGCTCTCACCTCGCTCCCTCTCACCGCGCTCACTCTCACCGCGCTCACTCTCACTGCGCTCACTCTCACTGCTCTCACTCTCACCGCGCTCACTCACAGCGCTCACTCACAGCGCTCACTCTCACCGCGCTCACTCTCACCGCGCTCACTCTCACCGCGCTCACTCTCACCGCGCTCACTCTCACCGCGCTCACTCTCACAGCGCTCACTCTCACCACGCTCACTGTCACCGCACTCACTCTCACCGCGCTCACTCTCACCGCGCTCACTGTCACCATGCTCACTCTCACTGCGCTCACTCTCACTGTGCTCACTGTCACAGCGCTCACTGTCACAGCGCTCACTCTCACCGCGCTCACTCTCACAGCGCTCACTCTCACCGCGCTCACTGTCACCGCGCTCACTGTCACTGCGCTCACTCTCACCCCGCTCACTGTCACAGCGCTCACTCTCATCGCGCTCACTGTCACCGTGCTCACTGTCACAGCGCTCACTCTCACCACGCTCACTCTCACCGCGCTCACTCTCACCGCGCTCACTCTCACCGCGCTCACTGTCACCGCGCTCACTCTCACCGCGCTCACTCTCACCGCGCTCACTCTTACCGCGCTCACTGTCACAGCGCTCACTCTCACGGTGCTCTGTCAATCTGAGTTGATGCTGATCTCTCTTCCCCTTGCCTCACCTATCTGATACAAGCCCCCTGCTGTTGCTGTATTGTTCAACAGAATCGTCCGAGTGAAGGAGGTTTCCCTTCCCTCACGATCCTTGAGTAGGAAACCAAGGGCAGCCTCCAATTCTAGAGCGAGTGTCTGGAAACAGTCAGTCCGAGTTGCGATTAGTGCCTCCTCCCGCGGTAACGAGTTGGTCATTCGGCAGCTCATTTGCTCCTCCCTGCGTTATTGAGGGCACTTTGTCGTGTGGAGTGAGTGAGAGACAGAGAGAGAGAGAGAGAGAGAGAGAGAGGGGCTGGTATTGTGGGAGATATAAGCTGTTGCTGCAGCCAGTGAGGTGCCCTGAGGGGGACAGTAGACAGTGCAGAGGGCACAGAGGGTTAATGATGTCAGGGGTTGGGGTGGGTGAGAGTGGGTGAGGGTAGATACTGTAGGAAGCAGTGAGGTGCTCGGACATGAGGCTTGGCGAGTGGGTGATGGAATATTTACCTGATTAAGGCAGTTCCCAGTCCAAACCTGTGTTGCTGGAAAAGCACAGCAGGTCCGTCAGCATCCGAGGGGCAGGAGAATCAAGGTTTCGCGCAAAAGCCCTTCATCAGGAATGTGGAGGGAAGGGGGAAAGGGGCGGGGAGATAAATGGGAGGGTGGGGCTGGGGGGGGGTGAAAGGGGCTGGGACAGCAGTAGGTGGGTGCAGGTAGAGGGTGATGGCGATAGGTCGGATGGGAGGGTGGAGTGGGTAGATGGGAAGGAAGATCAGGAACGGCTTATCCTGAAAACGTCGACTCTCCTGTCCCTCGGATGCTGCCTGACCGACTGTGTTTTCCCAGCACTACACCTTCCTCTCTGACCTCCAGACCTGCAGACCTCTCCCCTTCCCTGAAGGGTATGACTGAAGAAGATTAGTTTTTATTGAGAACAGTTCCAGGCTCATCATTAGTTTTTTAATCTCAAGATTTTTATTAAGTCCAAATTCCACCAACTACCGTGCCAGATTTGAATCCAGGTTGCCGGAACATTCCATGGGCTTTACTGATTAACCAGAGAAGATACCACAATGCCAATCGACCTCCCTAATATTTTAATACATTTCCTTCCTTCTCATCTCAATTTGTTTTGGAAGGTCTTGTTCATAACTTTATCTCCTTATCCCCAAGATACTGTCAGGAGTAATTTGCAGTGAATTTACCTGACCCTCATTCCTGATGAAGGGATTTGCCCGAAATGTCGACTCTCCTGCCCCTCAGATGCTGACGGACCTGCTGTGCTTTTCCAGCAACACCCTCTTCTGCAATGAATTCACCTTTAACTGTTTAATCTGGGAAGTTTGTTGGTGCTGGAGAGGGGGGGGGTCTACTGAAACTTAACCCATCTGAGTGAGAGAGGTAAGGAAGCCAGCTTTATAAATCCAGGTAGCTGACCATTCGGAGAGGGTGCGTGGGAGGGATGGGAGGTCATCTCCATGGCCACAGGAGCCAATGGAACCTCACATGATCTCATCGCATCAATCTCTCCTCGAGCCATTTCTTAAACAAATGGTTAAAGGTTTCAATATGTTAACAGATCCTGATTTAGCAGCACGTTAGGACCGAGAATATTGTATGGTGGATGCGAGTAGGTGAAGAAATCTCTGCCCACACAGGAACGTTTCCTGGAGAGGGGTTATACCCAAAACGTCGACTTCTCTCCCCCCTGAAGCTGCCTGGCTTGCTGTGTTCCCCCAGCCTCCTGCCTGTCCCTCCTGATGCTGCCTGCCTTGCTGTGTTCCCCCAGCCTCCTGCCTGTCCCTCCTGATGCTGCCTGCCTTGCTGTGTTCCCCCAGCCTCCTGCCTGTCCCTCCTGATGCTGCCTGCCTTGCTGTGTTCCCCCAGCCTCCTGCCTGTCCCCCCTGATGCTGCCTGCCTTGCTGTGATCCCCCAGCCTCCTGCCTGTCCCTCCTGATGCTGCCTGCCTTGCTGTGATCCCCCAGCCTCCTGCCTGTCCCTCCTGATGCTGCCTGGCTTGCTGTGTTCTCCCAGCCTCCTGCCTGTCCCTCCTGATGCTGCCTGCCTTGCTGTGTTCCCCCAGCCTCCTGCCTGTCCCTCCTGATGCTGCCTGCCTTGCTGTGATCCCCCAGCCTCCTGCCTGTCCCTCCTGATGCTGCCTGCCTTGCTGTGTCCCTCCAGCCTCCTGCCTGTCCCTCCTGATGCTGCCTGCCTTGCTGTGTTCCCACAGCCTCCTGTCTGTCCCTCCTGATGCTGCCTGCCTTGCTGTGTCCCCCCAGCCTCCTGCCTATCCCTCCTGATGCTGCCTGCCTTGCTGTGTTCCCCCAGCCTCCTGCCTGTTCCTCCTGATGCTGCCTGCCTTGCTGTGTTCCCACAGCCTCCTGTCTGTCCCTCCTGATGCTGCCTGCCTTGCTGTGTTCCCACAGCCTCCTGTCTGTCCCTCCTGATGCTGCCTGGCTTGCTGTGTTCCCCCAGCCTCCTGCCTGTTCCTCCTGATGCTGCCTGCCTTGCTGTGTTCCCCAGCCTCCTGTCTGTCCCTCCTGATGCTGCCTGGCTTGCTGTGTTCCCCCAGCCTCCTGCCTGTTCCTCCTGATGCTGCCTGGCTTGCTGTGTTCCTCCAGTCTCCTGCCTGTCCCTCCTGATGCTGCCTGGCTTGCTGTGTTCCTCCAGTCTCCTGCCTGTCCCTCCTGATGCTGCCTGCCTTGCTATGTTCCTCCAGCCTCCTGCCTGTCCCTCCTGATGCTGCCTGCCTTGCTGTGTACCCCCAGTCTCCTGCCTGTCCCTCCTGATGCTGCCTGCCTTGCTGTGTTCCCACAGCCTCCTGCCTGTCCCTCCTGATGTTGCCTGCCTTGCTATGTTCCTCCAGCCTCCTGCCTGTCCCTCCTGATGCTGCCTGCCTTGCTGTGTTCCCTCAGCCTCCTGCCTGTCCCTTCTGATGCTGCCTGACTTGCTGAGTTCCCCCAGCCTCCTGCCTGTCCCTCCTGATGCTGCCTGGCTTGCTGTGTTCCCCCAGCCTCCTGCCTGTCCCTCCTGATGCTGCCTGCCTTGCTGTGTTCCCCCAGCCTCCTGCCTGTCCCTCCTGATGCTGCCTGCCTTGCTGTGTTCCCCCAGCCTCCTGCCTGTCCCTCCTGATGCTGCCTGCCTTGCTGTGTTCCCCCAGCCTCCTGCCTGTCCCTCCTGATGCTGCCTGCCTTGCTGTGTTCCCCCAGCCTCCTGCCTGTCCCTCCTGATGCTGCCTGCCTTGCTGTGTTCCCCCAGCCTCCTGCCTGTCCCTCCTGATGCTGCCTGCCTTGCGGTGTTCCCCCAGCCTCCTGCCTGTCCCTCCTGATGCTGCCTGCCTTGCTGTGTTCCCCCACCGTCTGCCTGTCCCTCCTAATGCTGCCTGCCTTGCTGTGTTCCCCAGCCTCCTGCCTGTCCCTCCTGGTGCTGCCTGCCTTGCTGTGTTCCCCAGCCTCCTGCCTGTCCCTCCTGATGCTGCCTGCCTTGCTGTGTCCCTCCAGCCTCCTGCCTGTCCCTCCTGATGCTGCCTGCCTTGCTGTGTTCCCCAGCCTCCTGCCTGTCCCTCCTGATGCTGCCAGCCTTGCTGTGTTCCTCCAGCCACCTGCCTGTCCCTCCTGGTGCTGCCTGCCTTGCTGTGTTCCTCCAGCCTCCTGCCTGTCTGCTTTGGATGCCAGCGTTTGCAGGTTAATTTCCCGCTGAGGCAGTAATGTTACCAGCAGGTCACAGGTTCCAATCGGGCTGTAACGTCGGGGACATTGCACTGAACGTTTCCCAGGAATGACCGTCCACCTTGCCTCCCTGGAAGCTGTGCAGGAAATAGCTGGTTGTACAGAACCTGGGAGAAATGCTCATGGGGTTCTGCTGCTAACTTTGTTTCCCTCTCCTTGGACGACGCCAGACCCACTGAGTTTCTCCGGTAGCCAGTGCACCGGAGTCAGTAATTATTTTTGTTTCAGATTTCCAGTCTCTGCAGCATTCTGGATGAACCCTGAGTTAAATACAGCAGCTACGACACCATCTGAGGAGCAGGATTGTCAGCGGAAGGGTTTTGGCCCCAAAACGTTGACTCACCTGCTCCTCGGATGCTGCCTGACCTGCTGTGCTTCCCCAGCACCACATTGAGTGACTCTGGTTTCCTGCATCTGCAGGCCTCACTGTCATGTGTGAGCCCCCTGCCGTGGTTCCACTGAGATGGGAGACAGTGTGGAAAAAGGGTGGGCTCATCAATCACAATAGCCTGGTCATGCCCCACGTCTAACTCTTCATCCACATGGTCCAGAGAGAGGCCATTTGTCCCGTCAATCCATGCTAGCTCTCTGTAGAGCAATGCCAGCTCTATCCCTGCAGGTTTATGTTTCTCAATTAAACATCCAAGCTCCTTCTGAACTCAAATATTGTCGTTTGCTTTGGTGGCTGGTGTCCATTTGAATGATATACACTCATACACTCATACACTCATACACTCATACACTCATACAGTCATACAGTCATACACTCATACACTCATACAGTCATACACTCATACACTCAGGGTCATACACTCATACACTCAGGGTCATACACTCATACACTCATACACTCATACACTCATACAGTCATACACTCATACACTCATACACGCATAGGGTCATACACTCATACAGTCATACAGTCATACAGTCATACAGTCATACACTCATACACTCATACAGTCATACAGTCATACACTCATACACTCATACACTCATACACTCATACACGCATAGGGTCATACACTCATACAGTCATACACTCATACACTCATACAGTCATACACTCATACACTCATACACTCATACAGTCATACACTCATACACTCATACACTCATACACTCATACACTCATACACGCATAGGGTCATACACTCATACAGTCATACACTCATACACTCATGTACTCATACACTCATACACTCATACAGTCATACAGTCATACACTCATACACTCATACAGTCATACACTCATACACTCAGGGTCATACACTCATACACTCAGGGTCATACACTCATACACTCATACACTCATACACTCATACAGTCATACACTCATACACTCATACACGCATAGGGTCATACACTCATACAGTCATACAGTCATACAGTCATACAGTCATACACTCATACACTCATACAGTCATACAGTCATACACTCATACACTCATACACTCATACACTCATACACGCATAGGGTCATACACTCATACAGTCATACACTCATACACTCATACAGTCATACACTCATACACTCATACACTCATACAGTCATACACTCATACACTCATACACTCATACACTCATACACTCATACACGCATAGGGTCATACACTCATACAGTCATACACTCATACACTCATGTACTCATACACTCATACACTCATACACACATACAGTCATACACTCATACACTCATACACTCATACACTGATACAGTCATACACTCATACACTCATACATGCATAGGGTCATACACTCATACAGTCATACACTCATACACTCATACACTCATACAGTCATACACTCATACACTCATACACTCATACACGCATAGGGTCATACACTCATACAGTCATACACTCATGCACTCATACACTCATACAGTCATACACTCATACACTCATACACTCATACACTCATACACGCATAGGGTCATACACTCATACACTCATACAGTCATACACTCATACACTCATACACTCATACACTCATACAGTCATACACTCATACACTCATACACTCATACACTCATACACTCATACACGCATAGGGTCATACACTCATACACTCATACACTCATACAGTCATACACTCATACACTCATACACTCATGCACTCATGCACTCATACAGTCATACACTCATACACTCATACACTCATATACTCATACACTCATACACTCATACACTGATACAGTCATACACTCATACACTCATACACTCATACATGCATAGGGTCATACACTCATACAGTCATACACTCATACACTCATACACTCATACAGTCATACAGTCATACACTCATGCACTCATACACTCATACAGTCATACACTCATACAGTCATACACTCATACACTCATACAGTCATACACTCATACATGCATAGGGTCATACACTCATACACTCATACACTCATACACTCATACACGCATAGGGTCATACACTCATACAGTCATACACTCATGCACTCATACACTCATACAGTCATACACTCATACAGTCATACACTCATACACTCATACACTCATACAGTCATACACTCATACAGTCATACACTCATACATGCATAGGGTCATACACTCATACAGTCATACACTCATACACTCATATACTCATACAGTCATACACTCATGCACTCATACACTCATACACTCATACAGTCATACACTCATACAGTCATACAGTCATACACTCATACATGCATAGAGTCATACACTCATACACTCATACAGTCATACACTCATACAGTCATACACTCATACACTCATACACTCATACATTCATACACTCATACACTCATACACACATAGGGTCATACATTCATACACTCATGCACTCATACAGTCATACACTCATGCAGTCATACACTCATACACCCATACAGTCATACACTCATACATGCATAGGGTCATACACTCATACAGTCATACACTCATGCACTCATACAGTCATATACTCATACACTCATACACTCATACAGTCATACACTCATACACTCATACACGCAAAGGGTCATACACTCATACAGTCATACACTCATACAGTCATACACTCATACACTCATACAGTCATACACTCATACAGTCATACACTCATATACACATAGGGTCATACACTCATGCACTCATACAGTGATACACTCATACACTCATACACCCATACACTCATACAGTCATACAGTCATACAGTCATACACTCATACATGCATAGGGTCATACACTCATACAGTCATACACTCATGCACTCATACAGTCATATACTCATACAGTCATACACTCATACAGTCATACACTCATACAGTCATACACTCATACACTCATACACGCATAGGGTCATACACTCATACACTCATACAGTCATACACTCATACACTCATACACTCATACAGTCATACACTCATGCACTCATACAGACATAAACTCATACACTCATACACTCATACACGCATAGGGTCATACACTCATACACTCATACACTCATACAGTCATACACTCATACACTCATACAGTCATACAGTCATACACTCATACATGCATAGAGTCATACACTCATACACTCATACAGTCATACACTCATACAGTCATACACTCATACACTCATACACTCATACATTCATACACTCATACACTCATACACACATAGGGTCATACATTCATACACTCATGCACTCATACAGTCATACACTCATGCAGTCATACACTCATACACCCATACAGTCATACACTCATACATGCATAGGGTCATACACTCATACAGTCATACACTCATGCACTCATACAGTCATATACTCATACACTCATACACTCATACAGTCATACACTCATACAGTCATACACTCATACACTCATACACGCAAAGGGTCATACACTCATACAGTCATACACTCATACAGTCATACACTCATACACTCATACAGTCATACACTCATACAGTCATACACTCATATACACATAGGGTCATACACTCATGCACTCATACAGTGATACACTCATACACTCATACACTCATACACCCATACACTCATACAGTCATACAGTCATACAGTCATACACTCATACATGCATAGGGTCATACACTCATACAGTCATACACTCATGCACTCATACAGTCATATACTCATACAGTCATACACTCATACAGTCATACACTCATACACTCATACACTCATACACTCATACACGCATAGGGTCATACACTCATACACTCATACAGTCATACACTCATACACTCATACACTCATACAGTCATACACTCATGCACTCATACAGACATAAACTCATACACTCATACACTCATACACTCATACACGCATAGGGTCATACACTCATACACTCATACACTCATACAGTCATACACTCATACACTCATACAGTCATACAGTCATACACTCATACACTCATACAGTCATACACTCATACAGTCATACACTAATACAGTTATTCACTCATACAGGCATACACTCATACAGTCGTACAGTCATACAGTCATACACTCATACACTCATACACGCATAGAGTCATACACTCATACACGCATTCAGTCATACACTCATACAGTCATACACTCATACACTCATACAGTCATACACTCATACATGCATAGGGTCATACACTCATACACTCATACACTCATACACTCATACACTCATACACGCATAGGGTCATACACTCATACAGTCATACACTCATGCACTCATACACTCATACAGTCATACACTCATACAGTCATACACTCATACACTCATACACTCATACAGTCATACACTCATACAGTCATACACTCATACATGCATAGGGTCATACACTCATACAGTCATACACTCATACACTCATATACTCATACAGTCATACACTCATGCACTCATACACTCATACACTCATACAGTCATACACTCATACAGTCATACAGTCATACACTCATACATGCATAGAGTCATACACTCATACACTCATACAGTCATACACTCATACAGTCATACACTCATACACTCATACACTCATACACTCATACATTCATACACTCATACACTCATACACACATAGGGTCATACATTCATACACTCATGCACTCATACAGTCATACACTCATGCAGTCATACACTCATACACCCATACAGTCATACACTCATACATGCATAGGGTCATGCACTCATACAGTCATACACTCATGCACTCATACAGTCATATACTCATACACTCATACACTCATACAGTCATACACTCATACAGTCATACACTCATACACTCATACACGCAAAGGGTCATACACTCATACAGTCATACACTCATACAGTCATACACTCATACACTCATACAGTCATACACTCATACAGTCATACACTCATATACACATAGGGTCATACACTCATGCACTCATACAGTGATACACTCATACACTCATACACCCATACACTCATACAGTCATACAGTCATACAGTCATACACTCATACATGCATAGGGTCATACACTCATACAGTCATACACTCATGCACTCATACAGTCATATACTCATACAGTCATACACTCATACAGTCATACACTCATACAGTCATACACTCATACACTCATACACGCATAGGGTCATACACTCATACACTCATACAGTCATACACTCATACACTCATACACTCATACAGTCATACACTCATGCACTCATACAGACATAAACTCATACACTCATACACTCATACACGCATAGGGTCATACACTCATACACTCATACACTCATACAGTCATACACTCATACACTCATACAGTCATACAGTCATACACTCATACATGCATAGAGTCATACACTCATACACTCATACAGTCATACACTCATACAGTCATACACTCATACACTCATACACTCATACATTCATACACTCATACACTCATACACACATAGGGTCATACATTCATACACTCATGCACTCATACAGTCATACACTCATGCAGTCATACACTCATACACCCATACAGTCATACACTCATACATGCATAGGGTCATACACTCATACAGTCATACACTCATGCACTCATACAGTCATATACTCATACACTCATACACTCATACAGTCATACACTCATACAGTCATACACTCATACACTCATACACGCAAAGGGTCATACACTCATACAGTCATACACTCATACAGTCATACACTCATACACTCATACAGTCATACACTCATACAGTCATACACTCATATACACATAGGGTCATACACTCATGCACTCATACAGTGATACACTCATACACTCATACACCCATACACTCATACAGTCATACAGTCATACAGTCATACACTCATACATGCATAGGGTCATACACTCATACAGTCATACACTCATGCACTCATACAGTCATATACTCATACAGTCATACACTCATACAGTCATACACTCATACAGTCATACACTCATACACTCATACACGCATAGGGTCATACACTCATACACTCATACAGTCATACACTCATACACTCATACACTCATACAGTCATACACTCATGCACTCATACAGACATAAACTCATACACTCATACACTCATACACTCATACACGCATAGGGTCATACACTCATACACTCATACACTCATACAGTCATACACTCATACACTCATACAGTCATACAGTCATACACTCATACACTCATACAGTCATACACTCATACAGTCATACACTAATACAGTTATTCACTCATACAGGCATACACTCATACAGTCGTACAGTCATACAGTCATACACTCATACACTCATACACGCATAGAGTCATACACTCATACACGCATTCAGTCATACACTCATACATTCATACACTCATACACGCATAGGGTCATACGGTCATACACTCATACAGTCATACAGTCATACACTCATACATTCATACACTCATACACGCATAGGGTCATACGGTCATACACTCATACAGTCATACACTCATACAGTCATACACTCATACACGCATAGGGTCATACACTCATACAGTCATACACACATAGGGACATACACTCAGACACTCATACACTCATACACTCATACACACATAGGGACATACACTCATACACACATAGGGTTATACAGTCATACACACATAGGGTCATACACTCATACACTCATACACTCAAACACTATAGGGTCATACGGTCATACACTCATACAGTCATACGGTCATACACTCATACAGTCATACGGTCATACACTCATACACTCATACAGTCATACAGTCATACAGTCATACACTCATAGAGTCATACACTCATAGGTCATACAGTCATACAGTCATACATTCATAGGGTCATACACTCATACACTCATACAGACATACAGACATACACTCATAGACTCATAGACTCATATACTCATAGGGTCATACAGTCATACAGTCATACAGTCAAACAGTCATACACTCATACACTCCTACAGTCATACACTCATACAGTCATACACTCAGACACTCAGACACTCAGACACTCAGACACTGAGACACCCATACACGCTAGGGTCATACACTCATACACTCATACACTCAAACACTCATACGGTCATACACTCATACAGTCATACGGTCATACACTCATAGGGTCATACACTCATAGGGTCATACACTCATAGGGTCATACACTCATACACTCATACACTCATAGGGTCATACACTCATACACTCATACACTCATAAGGTCATACAGTCATACACTCATACACTCATAGGGTCATACACTCATATACTCATACACTCATAGGGTCATACACTCATACAGTCATACAGTCATACACTCATACACTCATAGGGTCATACACTCATATACTCATACACTCATAGGGTCATACACCCATACACTCATACAGTCATACAGACATACACTCATACACTCAGGGTCATACACTCATACACTCAGGGTCATACACTCATACAGTCATACACTCATAGGGTCATATAGTCATACACTCATAGGGTCATACAGTCATACACTCATACACTCATACAGTCATACACTCATACACTCATACAGTCATACACTCATAGGGTCATACAGTCATACACTCATAGGATCATACAGTCATACACTCATACAGTCATACACTCATACACTCATACACTCATACAGTCATACACTCATACACTCATACACTCATAGGGTCATACACTCATAGGGTCATACACTCATATACTCATAGGGTCATACATTCATTCACTCATACAGTCATACAGTCATATACTCATACACTCATACACTCATAGGGTCATACAGTCATACAGTCATACACTCATACACTCTTAGGGTCATACACTCATACAGTCATACACTCATACACTCAGGGTGATACACTCATACACTCATACACTCATAGGGTCATACAGTCAGACACTCATAGGGTCATACAGTCATACAGTCATACACTCATACAGTCATACACTATAGGGTCATACACTCATACACTCATACAGTCATACACTCATACAGTCATACAGTCATACAGTCATACACTCAGACACTCAGACACTCAGACACCCATACACGCTAGGGTCATACACTCATACACTCATACACTCAAACACTCATACGGTCATACACTCATACAGTCATACGGTCATACACTCATATAGTCATACACTCATAGGGTCATACACTCATAGGGTCATACACTCATACACTCATAGGGTCATACACTCATACACTCATACACTCATAGGGTCATACAGTCATACACTCATACACTCATAGGGTCATACACTCATATACTCATACACTCATATGGTCATACACTCATACAGTCATACAGTCATACACTCATACAGTCATACAGACATACACTCATACACTCAGGGTCATACACTCATACACTCAGGGTCATACACTCATACAGTCATACACTCATACATTCATAGGGTCATACAGTCATACACTCATAGGGTCATACAGTCATACACTCATACAGTCATACAGTCATACACTCATACACTCATACACTCGTACAGTCATACACTCATACACTCATAGGGTCATACAGTCATACACTCATAGGGTCATACACTCATATACTCATAGGGTCATACATTCATTCACTCATACAGTCATACAGTCATATACTCATACACTCATACACTCATAGGGTCATACAGTCATACACTCATACACTCTTAGGGTCATACACTCATACAGTCATACAGTCATACACTCATACACTCATACACTCAGGGTCATACACTCATACACTCATAGGGTCATACAGTCAGACACTCATACACTCATAGGGTCATACAGTCATACACTCATACAGTCATACACTATAGGGTCATACACTCATACAGTCATACACTCATACAGTCATACAGTCAGACACTCAGACACTCAGACACTCAGACACCCATACACGCTAGGATCATACACTCATACACTCATACACTCAAACACTCATACGGTCATACACTCATACACTATAGGGTCATACACTCATACACTCATACACTCATACACTCAGGGTCATAAACTCATACACTCATACATTCAGGGTCATACACTCATACAGTCATACAGTCATACACGCATACACTCATACACTCATAGGGCCATACAGTCATACACCCATAGGGTCATACACTCATACAGTCATACACTCATACAGTCATACACTCATACGGTCATACAGTCATACAGTCATACACTCATAGGGTCATACACTCATACACTCATACGGTCATACACTCATACGGTCATACGGTCATACAGTCATACAGTCATACACTCATACACTCATACGGTCATGCACTCATACAGTCATACAGTCATAGAGTCATAGAGTCATAGAGATGTACAGCACGGAAACAGGCCCTTCAGTCCAACCCGTCCATGCCGACCAGATATCCCATTCCAATCTAGTCCCACTTGCCAGCACCCGGCCTATATCCCTCCAAACCCTTCCCATTCATATACCCATCCAGATGCCTTTTAAATGTTGTAATTGTACCAGCCTCCACCACTTACTCTGGCAGCTCATTCCATACCCTCTGCGTGAAAAAGTTGTCCCTTAGGTCTCTTTTATATCTTTCCCCTCTCACCCTAAACCTATGCCCTCTAGTTCTGGACTCCCCGACCCCAGGGAAACAACTTTGTCTATTTATCCTATCCATGCCCCTCATAATTTTGTAAACCTCTATAAGGTCATCCCTCAGCCTCCGATGCTCCAGGGAAAACAGCCCCAGCCTGTTCAGCCTCTCCCTATAGCTCAGATCCCCCAACCCTGGCAACATCCTTGTAAATCTTTTCTGAACCCTTTCAAGTTTCACAACATCTTTCCGATAGGAAGGAGACCAGAATTGCACGCAATATTCCAACAGTGGCCTAACCAATGTCCTGTACAGCCACAACATGACCTCCCAACTCCTGTACTCAATACTCTGACCAATAAAGGAAAGCATACCAAACATCTTCTTCACTATCCTGTCTACCTGTGACTCCACTTACACCGTAACCCTGGATATTCCTTATCCAATAACAATCCTGCTAAAAGATTATTGCCCTTTCCCGAGTGTCTTTATGTGGGAATCTTCTTGACCATTTCCTTTGCTATTTCTCCCTGAGATGTGGACACTACCCGCTGGATCAGTGAATAATGGCCATCTGCACTTGTCCTTGAGAGGGTGGGGCTGAGGCACTGTGGTCAAACTGGAGAGTGTTTGCTGTCTGCAGGTGTGAGGTGGTCACTCTGCCCAAAGCTCTCTCGGGCAGACCTACCTGTGACAGGTAGATTGCTGAGGTCCCTTTCCCCTGGCTGAGCCACTTTGTATTTCCGATGATGCTGCCAACCCCTTGCGGTGTTTGCACGCTGCGATACTGGCTAACGTCTGTTTGAGGCTGTTTGTAACCATCTGAGGAAGTTGAGAGTGTGTCGCTGGAAAAGCTCAGCGGGTCTGGCAGCATCTGTGGAGAGAAAGCAAGGTTAACGTTTTGGGTTCTGAGGGTTTTAACCTTCTGGGGACAGGTCACTGGACCCGAAACGAATTTCTCCAGTGACCTGTCCCCAGAAGGTTAAAACCCTCCGAACCCAAAACGTTAACTTTGCTTTCTCTCCACAGATGCTGCCAGACCCGCTGAGCTTTTCCAGCGATTTCTGCTTTTGCTTCTGGTTGCCAACATCTGCAGTCGTTTTGATTTTCAGTTTGCAACCTTCCTTCACTATGATTCTAGTTGCTGGTAACGTTAGACAAGTCAGAGCCTAGTGTCAACACCCACCCGGGGGAACACGCTGAAAAGCAAGTCCCCACTCGTCCCAAAGTCATCACAACAGGTTAACGGTTTTATCAGAGCCCGGATAATTCCCGGGGTTTGCTGTCCATTAGACTCCGATTCACAGAAAGCACACACACCAGCTTTCTAAACCGAACAAGAGTTAGTATTTATGTGGAACTTAATAGATTTTAAGCCCCAGGTAAACAATGTCGACAGGCTTCTGAAGCGTTAATGCTGAGAGGATGTTTCCCCTCATGGGAGGGTCTAGGACCAGAGGGCACAGTCTCAGAATAAAGGGGCACCAATTTCAGACTGAGATGGGGAGGAATTTCTTCCCTCAGAGGACTGTGAGTCTTTGGAACTCCTTGCCACAGAGAGCTGTGGGGGCAGGGTCCTTGTGGATATTTAAGGCTGAGAGAGATTCTTGATCAAGGGTTACAGGGAAAGGGCAGGAAAGTGGATATGAGGAATGTGGGATCAGCCATGAGCCCACTGAATGGGGGAGCAGGATTGAGGGGCTGAATGGCCTCCTCCTGTTCCTATTTCTGATGGTCTGAGGGATGACATTATTTTCCTTCCAATGTATTTCATCAAAAAGCTTTGTCAGGAATAATCCCTCAGCACTGACCCTCTGGCAGTGCGACACTCCCTCAGCACTGATCCTCCGACAGTGCCCACTCCCTCAGCACTGACCCTCTGACAGTGCGACACTCCCTCAGCACTGATCCTCCCGACAGTGCCCACTCCCTCAGCACTGACCCTCCGACAGTGCCCACTCCCTCAGCACTGACCCTCCATCAGTGCAGCTCTCCCACAGCACTGACCCTCCGACAGTGCGGCGCTTCCTCAGCAATTTCCCTCCAACAGTGCGGCACTCCCTCAGCACTGACCCTCCGACAGTGCCCACTCCCTCAGCACTGACCCTCCGACAGTGCGGCAGTCCCGCAGCACTGACCCTACGACAGTGCCCACTCCCTCAGCACTGACCCTCCGACAGTGTAGCGCTCCCTCAGCACTGACCCTCCGACAGTGCGGCAGTCCCTCAGCACTGACCCTCCATCAGTGCGGCACTCCTTCAGCACTGACCCTCCGACAGTGTGGCACTCCCTCAGCACTGACCCTCCGTCAGTGCGGCACTCCCTCAGCACTGACCCTCCGTCAGTGTGGCACTCCCTCAGCACCGACCCTCCGTCAGTGCGGCACTCCCTCAGCACTGACCCTCCAACAGTGCGGCACTCCCACAACACTGACCCTCCGACAGTGCCGACTCCCTCAGCACTGACCCTCCGACAGTGCTGCACTCCCTCAGCACTGACCCTCCGACAGTGCGGCGCTACTTCAGCACTGACCCTCCGTCAGTGCAGCACTCCCACAGCACTGACCCTCCGACAGTGTGGCACTCCCTCAGCACTGACCCTCTGACATTGCGGAGCTCCCTCAGCACTGAACCTGTCACAGTGCAGCGCTCCCTCAGCACTGACCCTCCGACAGTGCGGCACTCCCTCAGCACTGACCCTTCGACAGTGCGAAGCTCCCTCAGCACTGACCCCCCAACAGTGCGGAGCTCCCTCAGCACTGACCCTCCGACAGTGCGGCGCTACCTCAGCACTGACCCTCCGTCAGTGCAGCACTCCCTCAGCACTGACCCTCCGACAGTGTGGCACTCCCTCAGCACAGACCCTCCGACAGTGCGGCACTCCCTCAGCACTGACCCCCCAACAGTGCGGAGCTCCCTCAGCACTGACCCTCCGACAGTGCGGCGCTACCTCAGCACTGACCCTCCGTCAGTGCAGCACTCCCTCAGCACTGACCCTCCGACAGTGTGGCACTCCCTCAGCACAGACCCTCCGACAGTGCGGCACTCCCTCAGCACTGACCCTCTGACATTGCGGAGCTCCCTCAGCACTGAACCTGTCACAGTGCGGCGCTCCCTCAGCACTGACTCTCCGACAGTGCGGCACTCCCTCACACTGACACTCTGACAGTGCCCACTCCCTCAGCACTGACCCTTCGACAGTGCGGCACTCCCTCAGCACTGACCCCCTGACAGTGCGAAGCTCCCTCAGCACTGACCCCCCAACAGTGCGGAGCTCCCTCAGCACTGACCCTCCGACAGTGCGGCACTCCCTCAGCACTGACCCTCCGACAGTGCGGCGCTCCCTCAGCACTGACCCTCCGGCAGTGCGGCACTCCCTCAGCACTGACCCTCCGACAGTGCCGACTCCCTCAGCACTGACCCTCCGACAGTGCCGACTCCCTCAGCACTGACCCTCCGACAGTGCGGCACTCCCTCAGCACTGACCCTCCGACAGTGCGGCGCTACCTCAGCACTGACCCTCCGTCAGTGCAGCACTCCCTCAGCACTGACCCTCCGACAGTGTTGCACTCCCTCAGCACAGACCCTCCGACAGTGCGGCACTCCCTCAGCACTGACCCTCCGACAGTGCGGCGCTACCTCAGCACTGACCCTCCGTCAGTGCAGCACTCCCTCAGCACTGACCCTCCGACAGTGCGGCACTCCCTCAGCACTGACCCCCCGACAGTGCGGCACTCCCTCAGCACTGACCCCCTGACAGTGCGAAGCTCCCTCAGCACTGACCCCCCAACAGTGCGGAGCTCCCTCAGCACTGACCCTCCGACAGTGCGGCACTCCCTCAGCACTGACCCTCCGACAGTGCGGCGCTCCCTCAGCACTGACCCTCCGGCAGTGCGGCACTCCCTCAGCACTGACCCTCCGACAGTGCGGCGCTACCTCAGCACTGACCCTCCGTCAGTGCAGCACTCCCTCAGCACTGACCCTCCGACAGTGCGGCACTCCCTCAGCACTGACCCCCTGACAGTGCGAAGCTCCCTCAGCACTGACCCCCCAACAGTGCGGAGCTCCCTCAGCACTGACCCTCCGACAGTGCGGCACTCCCTCAGCACTGACCCTCCGACAGTGCGGCGCTCCCTCAGCACTGACCCTCCGGCAGTGCGGCACTCCCTCAGCACTGACCCTCCGACAGTGCCGACTCCCTCAGCACTGACCCTCCGACAGTGCCGACTCCCTCAGCACTGACCCTCCGACAGTGCGGCCTTCCCTCAGCACTGACCCTCCGACAGTGCGGCGCTACCTCAGCACTGACCCTCCGTCAGTGCAGCACTCCCTCAGCACTGACCCTCCGACAGTGTGGCACTCCCTCAGCACAGACCCTCCGACAGTGCGGCACTCCCTCAGCACTGACCCTCTGACATTGCGGAGCTCCCTCAGCACTGAACCTGTCACAGTGCGGCGCTCCCTCAGCACTGACTCTCCGACAGTGCGGCACTCCCTCACACTGACACTCTGACAGTGCCCACTCCCTCAGCACTGACCCCCCGACAGTGCGGCACTCCCTCAGCACTGACCCTTCGACAGTGCGGCACTCCCTCAGCACTGACCCCCTGACAGTGCGAAGCTCCCTCAGCACTGACCCCCCAACAGTGCGGAGCTCCCTCAGCACTGACCCTCCGACAGGGCGGCACTCACTCAGCACTGACCCCCCGACAGTGCGGAGCTCCCTCAGCACTGACCCTCCGACAGTGCAGCACTCCCTCAGCACTGACCTTCTGACACTGCCTACTCCCTCAGCACTGACCCTCTGACAGTGCGCCTCTCCCTCAGCACTGACCCTCCGACACTGCCCATTCCCTCAGCACTGACCCTCTGAGAGTGCGGCACTCCCTCAGCACTGACCCTCCGACACTGCCCACTCCCTCAGCACTGACCCTCTGACAGTGCCCACTCCCTCAGCACTGACTCTCTGACACTGCCTACTCCCTCAGCACTGACCCTCTGACAATGCCCACTCCCTCAGCACTGACCCTCCGACAGTGCACACTCCCTCAGCACAGACCCTCCGACTGTGCGGCGCTCTCTCAACAATGACCCTCCGACACTACCCACTCCCACAGCACTGACCCTCTGACAGTGCCCACTCCCTCAGCACTGACCCTCTGACAGTGGGACACTCCCTCAGCACTGACCCTCCGTCAGTGTGGCACTCCCTCAGCACTGACCCTCCGTCAGTGCGGCACTCCCTCAGCACTGACCCTCCGTCAGTGCGGCACCCCGTCAGCACTGACCCTCCATCAGTGCAGCTCTCCCACAGCACTGACCCTCCGACAGTGCGGCACTCCCTCAGCACTGACCCTTCGACAGTGCGGCACTCCCTCAGCACTGACCCCCTGACAGTGCGAAGCTCCCTCAGCACTGACCCCCCAACAGTGCGGAGCTCCCTCAGCACTGACCCTCCGACGGTGCGGCACTCCCTCAGCACTGACCCTCCGACAGTGCGGCGCTCCCTCAGCACTGACCCTCCGGCAGTGCGGCACTCCCTCAGCACTGACCCTCCGACAGTGCCGACTCCCTCAGCACTGACCCTCCGACAGTGCCGACTCCCTCAGCACTGACCCTCCGACAGTGCGGCACTCCCTCAGCACTGACCCTCCGACAGTGCGGCGCTACCTCAGCACTGACCCTCCGTCAGTGCAGCACTCCCTCAGCACTGACCCTCCGACAGTGTGGCACTCCCTCAGCACAGACCCTCCGACAGTGCGGCACTCCCTCAGCACTGACCCTCCGACAGTGCGGCGCTACCTCAGCACTGACCCTCCGTCAGTGCAGCACTCCCTCAGCACTGACCCTCCGACAGTGCGGCACTCCCTCAGCACTGACCCCCCGACAGTGCGGCACTCCCTCAGCACTGACCCCCTGACAGTGCGAAGCTCCCTCAGCACTGACCCCCCAACAGTGCGGAGCTCCCTCAGCACTGACCCTCCGACAGTGCGGCACTCCCTCAGCACTGACCCTCCGACAGTGCGGCGCTCCCTCAGCACTGACCCTCCGGCAGTGCGGCACTCCCTCAGCACTGACCCTCCGACAGTGCGGCGCTACCTCAGCACTGACCCTCCGTCAGTGCAGCACTCCCTCAGCACTGACCCTCCGACAGTGCGGCACTCCCTCAGCACTGACCCCCTGACAGTGCGAAGCTCCCTCAGCACTGACCCCCCAACAGTGCGGAGCTCCCTCAGCACTGACCCTCCGACAGTGCGGCACTCCCTCAGCACTGACCCTCCGACAGTGCGGCGCTCCCTCAGCACTGACCCTCCGGCAGTGCGGCACTCCCTCAGCACTGACCCTCCGACAGTGCCGACTCCCTCAGCACTGACCCTCCGACAGTGCCGACTCCCTCAGCACTGACCCTCCGACAGTGCGGCCTTCCCTCAGCACTGACCCTCCGACAGTGCGGCGCTACCTCAGCACTGACCCTCCGTCAGTGCAGCACTCCCTCAGCACTGACCCTCCGACAGTGTGGCACTCCCTCAGCACAGACCCTCCGACAGTGCGGCACTCCCTCAGCACTGACCCTCTGACATTGCGGAGCTCCCTCAGCACTGAACCTGTCACAGTGCGGCGCTCCCTCAGCACTGACTCTCCGACAGTGCGGCACTCCCTCACACTGACACTCTGACAGTGCCCACTCCCTCAGCACTGACCCCCCGACAGTGCGGCACTCCCTCAGCACTGACCCTTCGACAGTGCGGCACTCCCTCAGCACTGACCCCCTGACAGTGCGAAGCTCCCTCAGCACTGACCCCCCAACAGTGCGGAGCTCCCTCAGCACTGACCCTCCGACAGGGCGGCACTCACTCAGCACTGACCCCCCGACAGTGCGGAGCTCCCTCAGCACTGACCCTCCGACAGTGCAGCACTCCCTCAGCACTGACCTTCTGACACTGCCTACTCCCTCAGCACTGACCCTCTGACAGTGCGCCTCTCCCTCAGCACTGACCCTCCGACACTGCCCATTCCCTCAGCACTGACCCTCTGAGAGTGCGGCACTCCCTCAGCACTGACCCTCCGACACTGCCCACTCCCTCAGCACTGACCCTCTGACAGTGCCCACTCCCTCAGCACTGACTCTCTGACACTGCCTACTCCCTCAGCACTGACCCTCTGACAATGCCCACTCCCTCAGCACTGACCCTCCGACAGTGCACACTCCCTCAGCACAGACCCTCCGACTGTGCGGCGCTCTCTCAACAATGACCCTCCGACACTACCCACTCCCACAGCACTGACCCTCTGACAGTGCCCACTCCCTCAGCACTGACCCTCTGACAGTGGGACACTCCCTCAGCACTGACCCTCCGTCAGTGTGGCACTCCCTCAGCACTGACCCTCCGTCAGTGCGGCACTCCCTCAGCACTGACCCTCCGACAGTGCGGCACTCCCTCAGCACTGACCCTCCGTCAGTGCGGCACCCCCTCAGCACTGACCCTCCATCAGTGCAGCTCTCCCACAGCACTGACCCTCCGACAGTGCGGCGCTTCCTCAGCACTTTCCCTCCAACAGTGCGGCACTCCCTCAGCACTGACCCTCCGACAGTGCCCACTCCCTCAGCACTGACCCTCCGACAGTGCGGCAGTCCCGCAGCACTGACCCTACGACCGTGCCCACTCCCTCAGCACGGACCCTCCGACAGTGTAGCGCTCCCTCAGCACTGACCCTCCGACAGTGCGGCAGTCCCTCAGCACTGACCCTCCATCAGTGCGGCACTCCCTCAGCACTGACCCTCCGTCAGTGCGGCACTCCCTCAGCACTGACCCTCCGTCAGTGTGGCACTCCCTCAGCACCGACCCTCCGTCAGTGCGGCACTCCCTCAGCACTGACCCTCCAACAGTGCGGCACTCCCACAACACTGACCCTCCGACAGTGCCGACTCCCTCAGCACTGACCCTCCGACAGTGCGGCACTCCCTCAGCACTGACCCTCCGACAGTGCGGCGCTACCTCAGCACTGACCCTCCGTCAGTGCAGCACTCCCTCAGCACTGACCCTCCGACAGTGTGGCACTCCCTCAGCACTGACCCTCTGACATTGCGGAGCTCCCTCAGCACTGAACCTGTCACAGTGCAGCGCTCCCTCAGCACTGACCCTCCGACAGTGCGGCACTCCCTCAGCACTGACCCTTCGACAGTGCGGCACTCCCTCAGCACTGACCCCCTGACAGTGCGAAGCTCCCTCAGCACTGACCCCCCAACAGTGCGGAGCTCCCTCAGCACTGACCCTCCGACAGTGCGGCGCTACCTCAGCACTGACCCTCCGTCAGTGCAGCACTCCCTCAGCACTGACCCTCCGACAGTGTGGCACTCCCTCAGCACAGACCCTCCGACAGTGCGGCACTCCCTCAGCACTGACCCTCTGACATTGCGGAGCTCCCTCAGCACTGAACCTGTCACAGTGCGGCGCTCCCTCAGCACTGACTCTCCGACAGTGCGGCACTCCCTCACACTGACACTCTGACAGTGCCCACTCCCTCAGCACTGACCCTTCGACAGTGCGGCACTCCCTCAGCACTGACCCCCTGACAGTGCGAAGCTCCCTCAGCACTGACCCCCCAACAGTGCGGAGCTCCCTCAGCACTGACCCTCCGACAGTGCGGCACTCCCTCAGCACTGACCCTTCGACAGTGCGGCACTCCCTCAGCACTGACCCCCTGACAGTGCGAAGCTCCCTCAGCACTGACCCCCCAACAGTGCGGAGCTCCCTCAGCACTGACCCTCCGACAGTGCGGCACTCCCTCAGCACTGACCCTCCGACAGTGCGGCGCTCCCTCAGCACTGACCCTCCGGCAGTGCGGCACTCCCTCAGCACTGACCCTCCGACAGTGCCGACTCCCTCAGCACTGACCCTCCGACAGTGCCGACTCCCTCAGCACTGACCCTCCGACAGTGCGGCACTCCCTCAGCACTGACCCTCCGACAGTGCGGCGCTACCTCAGCACTGACCCTCCGTCAGTGCAGCACTCCCTCAGCACTGACCCTCCGACAGTGTGGCACTCCCTCAGCACAGACCCTCCGACAGTGCGGCACTCCCTCAGCACTGACCCTCCGACAGTGCGGCGCTACCTCAGCACTGACCCTCCGTCAGTGCAGCACTCCCTCAGCACTGACCCTCCGACAGTGCGGCACTCCCTCAGCACTGACCCCCCGACAGTGCGGCACTCCCTCAGCACTGACCCCCTGACAGTGCGAAGCTCCCTCAGCACTGACCCCCCAACAGTGCGGAGCTCCCTCAGCACTGACCCTCCGACAGTGCGGCACTCCCTCAGCACTGACCCTCCGACAGTGCGGCGCTCCCTCAGCACTGACCCTCCGGCAGTGCGGCACTCCCTCAGCACTGACCCTCCGACAGTGCGGCGCTACCTCAGCACTGACCCTCCGTCAGTGCAGCACTCCTTCAGCACTGACCCTCCGACAGTGCGGCACTCCCTCAGCACTGACCCCCTGACAGTGCGAAGCTCCCTCAGCACTGACCCCCCAACAGTGCGGAGCTCCCTCAGCACTGACCCTCCGACAGTGCGGCACTCCCTCAGCACTGACCCTCCGACAGTGCGGCGCTCCCTCAGCACTGACCCTCCGGCAGTGCGGCACTCCCTCAGCACTGACCCTCCGACAGTGCCGACTCCCTCAGCACTGACCCTCCGACAGTGTGGCACTCCCTCAGCACAGACCCTCCGACAGTGCGGCACTCCCTCAGCACTGACCCTCCGTCAGTGCGGCACTCCCTCAGCACTGACCCTCCGACAGTGTGGCACTCCCTCAGCACAGACCCTCCGACAGTGCGGCACTCCCTCAGCACTGACCCTCTGACATTGCGGAGCTCCCTCAGCACTGAACCTGTCACAGTGCGGCGCTCCCTCAGCACTGACTCTCCGACAGTGCGGCACTCCCTCACACTGACACTCTGACAGTGCCCACTCCCTCAGCACTGACCCCCTGACAGTGCGAAGCTCCCTCAGCACTGACCCCCCAACAGTGCGGAGCTCCCTCAGCACTGACCCTCCGACAGGGCGGCACTCACTCAGCACTGACCCCCCGACAGTGCGGAGCTCCCTCAGCACTGACCCTCCGACAGTGCAGCACTCCCTCAGCACTGACCTTCTGACACTGCCTACTCCCTCAGCACTGACCCTCTGACAGTGCGCCTCTCCCTCAGCACTGACCCTCCGACACTGCCCATTCCCTCAGCACTGACCCTCTGAGAGTGCGGCACTCCCTCAGCACTGACCCTCCGACACTGCCCACTCCCTCAGCACTGACCCTCTGACAGTGCCCACTCCCTCAGCACTGACTCTCTGACACTGCCTACTCCCTCAGCACTGACCCTCTGACAATGCCCACTCCCTCAGCACTGACCCTCCGACAGTGCACACTCCCTCAGCACAGACCCTCCGACTGTGCGGCGCTCTCTCAACAATGACCCTCCGACACTACCCACTCCCACAGCACTGACCCTCTGACAGTGCCCACTCCCTCAGCACTGACCCTCTGACAGTGGGACACTCCCTCAGCACTGACCCTCCGTCAGTGTGGCACTCCCTCAGCACTGACCCTCCGTCAGTGCGGCACTCCCTCAGCACTGACCCTCCGTCAGTGCGGCACCCCCTCAGCACTGACCCTCCATCAGTGCAGCTCTCCCACAGCACTGACCCTCCGACAGTGCGGCGCTTCCTCAGCACTTTCCCTCCAACAGTGCGGCACTCCCTCAGCACTGACCCTCCGACAGTTTCCACTCCCTCAGCACTGACCCTCCGACAGTGCGGCAGTCCCGCAGCACTGACCCTACGACAGTGCCCACTCCCTCAGCACTGACCCTCCGACAGTGTAGCGCTCCCTCAGCACTGACCCTCCGACAGTGCGGCAGTCCCTCAGCACTGACCCTCCATCAGTGCAGCACTCCCTCAGCACTGACCCTCCGTCAGTGCGGCACTCCCTCAGCACTGACCCTCCGACAGTGTGGCACTCCCTCAGCACTGACCCTCCGTCAGTGCGGCACTCCCTCAGCACTGACCCTCCGTCAGTGCGGCACTCCCTCAACACTGACCCTCCGACAGTGCGGTACTCCCTCAGCACTGACCCCCCGACAGTGCCCACTCCCTCAGCACTGACCCTCCGACAGTGCCTACTCCCTCAGCATTGACCCTCCGACAGTGCGGCACTCCCTCAGCACTGGCCATCCGACAGTGCCTACTCCCTCAGCACTGACCCTCCGACAGTGCGGCACTCACTCAGCACTGACCCTCCGACAGTGCGGAGCTCACTCACACTGACACTCCGACAGTGCGGAGCTCCCTCAGCACTGACCCTCCGACAGTGCGGCGCTACCTCAGCACTGACCCTCCGTCAGTGCAGCACTCCCTCAGCACTGACCCTCCGACAGTGTGGCACTCCCTCAGCACAGACCCTCCGACAGTGCGGCGCTACCTCAGCACTGACCCTCCGTCAGTGCAGCACTCCCTCAGCACTGACACTCCGACAGTGCGGCGCTACCTCAGCACTGACCCTCCGACAGTGCGGCGCTACCTCAGCACTGACCCTCCGTCAGTGCAGCACTCCCTCAGCACTGACCCTCCGACAGTGTGGCACTCCCTCAGCACAGACCCTCCGACAGTGCGGCACTCCCTCAGCACTGACCCTCTGACATTGCGGAGCTCCCTCAGCACTGAACCTGTCACAGTGCGGCGCTCCCTCAGCACTGACCCTCCGACAGTGCGGCACTCCCTCACACTGACACTCTGACAGTGCCCACTCCCTCAGCACTGACCCTCCGACAGTGCGGCACTCCCTCAGCACTGACCCTTCGACAGTGCGGCACTCCCTCAGCACTGACCCCCTGACAGTGCGAAGCTCCCTCAGCACTGACCCCCCAACAGTGCGGAGCTCCCTCAGCACTGACCCTCCGACAGTGCGGCACTCCCTCAGCACTGACCCTCCGACAGTGCGGCACTCCCTCAGCACTGACCCTCCGACAGTGCGGCGCTCCCTCAGCACTGACCCTCCGACAGTGCGGCACTCCCTCAGCACTGACCCTCTGACATTGCGGAGCTCCCTCAGCACTGAACCTGTCACAGTGCGGCGCTCCCTCAGCACTGACTCTCCGACAGTGCGGCACTCCCTCACACTGACACTCTGACAGTGCCCACTCCCTCAGCACTGACCCCCCGACAGTGCGGCACTCCCTCAGCACTGACCCTTCGACAGTGCGGCACTCCCTCAGCACTGACCCCCTGACAGTGCGGCACTCCCTCAGCACTGACCCTCTGACATTGCGGAGCTCCCTCAGCACTGAACCTGTCACAGTGCGGCGCTCCCTCAGCACTGACTCTCCGACAGTGCGGCACTCCCTCACACTGACACTCTGACAGTGCCCACTCCCTCAGCACTGACCCCCCGACAGTGCGGCACTCCCTCAGCACTGACCCTTCGACAGTGCGGCACTCCCTCAGCACTGACCCCCTGACAGTGCGAAGCTCCCTCAGCACTGACCCCCCAACAGTGCAGAGCTCCCTCAGCACAGACCCTCCGACTGTGCGGCACTCTCTCAACAATGACCCTCCGACACTACCCACTCCCACAGCACTGACCCTCTGACAGTGCCCACTCCCTCAGCACTGACCCTCTGACAGTGCGACACTCCCTCAGCACTGACCCTCCGTCAGTGTTGCACTCCCTCAGCACTGACCCTCCGTCAGTGCGGCACTCCCTCAGCACTGACCCTCCGTCAGTGCGGCACCCCCTCAGCGCTGACCCTCCGTCAGTGCAGCACTCCCTCAGCACTGACCCTCTGACAGTGCGGCGCTCCCTCAGCACTGACCCTGTGACAGTGCAGCACTGCCACAGCACTGACCCTCCCTCAGCACTGACCCTCCGAAAGTGCGGCACTCGCTCAGCACTGACCCTCCGTCAGTGCGGCACTCCCTCAACACTGACCCTCCGACAGTGCGGTACTCCCTCAGCACTGACCCTCCGACAGTGCCTACTCCCTCAGCACTGACCCTCCGACAGTGCGGCACTCCCTCAGCACTGGCCATCCGACAGTGCCTACTCCCTCAGCACTGACCCTCCGACAGTGCGGCACTCACTCAGCACTGACCCTCCGACAGTGCGGAGCTCACTCACACTGACACTCCGACAGTGCGGAGCTCCCTCAGCACTGACCCTCCGACAGTGCGGCGCTACCTCAGCACTGACCCTCCGTCAGTGCAGCACTCCCTCAGCACTGACCCTCCGACAGTGCGGCGCTACCTCAGCACTGACACTCCGACAGTGCGGCGCTACCTCAGCACTGACCCTCCGACAGTGTGGCACTCCCTCAGCACAGACCCTCCGACAGTGCAGCACTCCCTCAGCACTGACACTCCGACAATGCGGCGCTACCTCAGCACTGACCCTCCGACAGTGCGGCGCTACCTCAGCACTGACCCTCCGTCAGTGCAGCACTCCCTCAGCACTGACCCTCCGACAGTGTGGCACTCCCTCAGCACAGACCCTCCGACAGTGCGGCACTCCCTCAGCACTGACCCTCTGACATTGCGGAGCTCCCTCACACTGACACTCTGACAGTGCCCACTCCCTCAGCACTGACCCTCCGACAGTGCGGCAACCCCTCAGCACTGACCCTCCGACAGTGCGGCACTCCCTCAGCACTGACCCCCTGACAGTGCGAAGCTCCCTCAGCACTGACCCCCCAACAGTGCGGAGCTCCCTCAGCACTGACCCTCCGACAGTGCGGCACTCCCTCAGCACTGACCCTCCGACAGTGCGGCGCTCCCTCAGCACTGACCCTCCGACAGTGCGGCGCTCCCTCAGCACTGACCCTCCGACAGTGCGGCACTCCCTCAGCACTGACCCTCTGACATTGCGGAGCTCCCTCAGCACTGAACCTGTCACAGTGCGGCGCTCCCTCAGCACTGACTCTCCGACAGTGCGGCACTCCCTCACACTGACACTCTGACAGTGCCCACTCCCTCAGCACTGACCCCCCGACAGTGCGGCACTCCCTCAGCACTGACCCTTCGACAGTGCGGCACTCCCTCAGCACTGACCCCCTGACAGTGCGAAGCTCCCTCAGCACTGACCCCCCAACAGTGCAGAGCTCCCTCAGCACAGACCCTCCGACTGTGCGGCGCTCTCTCAACAATGACCCTCCGACACTACCCACTCCCACAGCACTGACCCTCTGACAGTGCCCACTCCCTCAGCACTGACCCTCTGACAGTGCGACACTCCCTCAGCACTGACCCTCCGTCAGTGCGGCACTCCCTCAGCACTGACCCTCCGTCAGTGCGGCACCCCCTCAGCGCTGACCCTCCGTCAGTGCAGCACTCCCTCAGCACTGACCCTCTGACAGTGCGGCGCTCCCTCAGCACTGACCCTGTGACAGTGCAGCACTGCCACAGCACTGACCCTCCCTCAGCACTGACCCTCCGAAAGTGCGGCACTCGCTCAGCACTGACCCTCCGTCAGTGCGGCACTCCCTCAACACTGACCCTCCGACAGTGCGGTACTCCCTCAGCACTGACCCCCCGACAGTGCCCACTCCCTCAGCACTGACCCTCCGACAGTGCCTACTCCCTCAGCACTGACCCTCCGACAGTGCGGCACTCCCTCAGCACTGGCCATCCGACAGTGCCTACTCCCTCAGCACTGACCCTCCGACAGTGCGGAGCTCACTCACACTGACACTCTGACAGTGCGACACTCCCTCAGCACTGACCCTCCGTCAGTGTTGCACTCCCTCAGCACTGACCCTCCGTCAGTGCGGCACTCCCTCAGCACTGACCCTCCGTCAGTTCGGCACCCCCTCAGCGCTGACCCTCCGTCAGTGCAGCACTCCCTCAGCACTGACCCTGTGACAGTGCAGCACTGCCACAGCACTGACCCTCCCTCAGCACTGACCCTCCGAAAGTGCGGCACTCGCTCAGCACTGACCCTCCGACAGTGCCCACTCCCTCAGCACTGACCCTCCGACAGTGCGGCGCTCCCTCAGCACTGACCCTCCGACAGTGCGGCACGCCCTCAGCACTGACCCTCCGACAGTGCCCACTCGCTCAGCACTGACCCTCCGTCAGTGCGGCACTCCCTCAGCACTGACCCTCCGACAGTGCCCACTCCCTCAGCACTGACCCTCCGACAGTGCCCACTCCCTCAGCACTGACCCTCCGACAGTGCGGCACTCCCTCAACACTGACCCTCCGACAGTGCCCACTCCCTCAGCACTGACCCTCCGACAGTGTAGCGCTCCCTCAGCACTGACCCTCCGACAGTGCGGCACTCCCTCAGCACTGACCCTCCGTCAGTGCGGCACTCCTTCAGCACTGACCCTCCGACAGTGTGGCACTCCCACAGCACTGACCCTCCGTCAGTGCGGCACTCCCTCAGCACTGACCCTCCATCAGTGTGGCACTCCCTCAGCACCGACCCTCCGTCAGTGCGGCACTCCCTCAGCACTGATCCTCCAACAGTGCGGCACTCACTCAGCACTGACACTACGACAGTGCGGCACTCCCTCACACTGACACTCCGACAGTGCCCACTCCCTCAGCACTGACCCTCCGACAGTGCGGCACTCCCTCAACACTGACCCTCCGACAGTGCGTCACTCCCTCAGCACTGACCCCCCGACAGTGCGGAGCTCCCTCAGCACTGACCCTCCGACAGTGCCCACTCCCTCAGCACTGACCCTCCGACAGTGCCTACTCCCTCAGCACTGACCCTCCGACAGTGCGGCACTCCCTCAGCACTGGCCATCCGACAGTGCCTACTCCCTCAGCACTGACCCTCCGACAGTGCGGCACTCACTCAGCACTGACCCTCCGACAGTGCGGAGCTCACTCACACTGACACTCTGACAGTGCGACACTCCCTCAGCACTGACCCTCCGTCAGTGTTGAACTCCCTCAGCACTGGCACTCCCTCAGCACTGACCCTCCGTCAGTTCGGCACCCCCTCAGCGCTGACCCTCCGTCAGTGCAGCACTCCCTCAGCACTGACCCTCTGACAGTGCGGCGCTCCCTCAGCACTGACCCTGTGACAGTGCAGCACTGCCACAGCACTGACCCTCCCTCAGCACTGACCCTCCGAAAGTGCGGCACTCGCTCAGCACTGACCCTCCGACAGTGCCCACTCCCTCAGCACTGACCCTCCGACAGTGCGGCGCTCCCTCAGCACTGACCCTCCGACAGTGCGGCACGCCCTCAGCACTGACCCTCCGACAGTGCCCACTCGCTCAGCACTGACCCTCCGTCAGTGCGGCACTCCCTCAGCACTGACCCTCCGACAGTGCCCACTCCCTCAGCACTGACCCTCCGACAGTGCCCACTCCCTCAGCACTGACCCTCCGACAGTGCGGCACTCCCTCAACACTGACCCTCCGACAGTGCCCACTCCCTCAGCACTGACCCTCCGACAGTGTAGCGCTCCCTCAGCACTGACCCTCCGACAGTGCGGCACTCCCTCAGCACTGACCCTCCGTCAGTGCGGCACTCCTTCAGCACTGACCCTCCGACAGTGTGGCACTCCCACAGCACTGACCCTCCGTCAGTGCGGCACTCCCTCAGCACTGACCCTCCATCAGTGTGGCACTCCCTCAGCACCGACCCTCCGTCAGTGCGGCACTCCCTCAGCACTGATCATCCAACAGTACGGCACTCACTCAGCACTGACACTCCGACAGTGCCCACTCCCTCAGCACTGACCCTCCGACAGTGCGGCACTCCCTCAACACTGACCCTCCGACAGTGCGTCACTCCCTCAGCACTGACCCCCCGACAGTGCGGAGCTCCCTCAGCACTGACCCTCCGACAGTGCGGCACTCCCTCAGCACTGACCCTCCGTCAGTGCGGCACTCCTTCAGCACTGACCCTCCGACAGTGTGGCACTCCCACAGCACTGACCCTCCGTCAGTGCGGCACTCCCTCAGCACTGACCCTCCATCAGTGTGGCACTCCCTCAGCACCGACCCTCCGTCAGTGCGGCACTCCCTCAGCACTGATCCTCCAACAGTGCGGCACTCACTCAGCACTGACACTACGACAGTGCGGCACTCCCTCACACTGACACTCCGACAGTGCCCACTCCCTCAGCACTGACCCTCCGACAGTGCGGCACTCCCTCAACACTGACCCTCCGACAGTGCGTCACTCCCTCAGCACTGACCCCCCGACAGTGCGGAGCTCCCTCAGCACTGACCCTCCGACAGTGCGGCACTCACTCAGCACTGACCCTCCGACAGTGCGGAGCTCCCTCACACTGACACTCCGACAGTGCGGAGCTCCCTCAGCACTGACCCTCCGACAGTGCGGAGCTCCCTCACACTGACACTCCGACAGTGCGGCACTCTCTCAGCACTGACCCTCCGGCAGTGCGGTGCTACCTCAGCACTGACCTTCCGTCAGTGCAGCACTCCCTCAGCACTGACCCTCCGACAGTGTGGCACTCCCTCAGCACAGACCCTCCGACAGTGCGGCACTCCCTCAGCACTGACCCTCTGACATTGCGGAGCTCCCTCAGCACTGACCCTCCAACAGTGCGGCACTCCCTCAGCACTGACCCTCCGACAGTGCGGCACTCCCTCAGCACTGACCCTTCGACAGTGCGGCACTCCCTCAGCACTGACCCCCTGACAGTGCGAAGCTCCCTCAGCACTGACCCCCCAACAGTGCGGAGCTCCCTCAGCACTGACCCTCCGACAGGGCGGCACTCCCTCAGCACTGACCCCCCGACAGTGCGGAGCTCCCTCACACTGACACTCCGACAGTGCGGAGCTCCCTCAGCACTGACCCTCCAACAGTGCGGCACTCCCTCAGTACTGACCCTCCGACAGGGCGGCACTCCCTCAGCACTGACCCTCCGACAGTGCGGAGCTCCCTCACACTGACACTCCGACAGTGCGGCACTCACTCAGCACTGACCCTCCAACAGTGCGGCACTCACTCAGCACTGACACTACGACAGTGCGGCACTCCCTCACACTGACACTCCGACAGTGCCCACTCCCTCAGCACTGACCCTCCGACAGTGCGGCACTCCCTCAACACTGACCCTCCGACAGTGCGGCACTCCCTCAGCACTGACCCCCCGACAGTGCGGAACTCCCTCAGCACTGACCCTCCGACAGTGCGGTGCTCCCTCAGCACTGACCCTCCGACAGTGCGGCACTCCCTCAGCACTGACCCTCCGACAGTGCGGCACTCCCTCAGCACAGACCCTCTGACAGTGCAGCACTCCCTCAGCACTGACCCTCCGACAGTGCAGCACTCCCTCAGCACTGACCTTCCGACACTGCCCATTCCCTCAGCACTGACCCTCTGAGAGTGCGGCACTCCCTCAGCACTGACCCTCCGACACTGCCCACTCCCTCAGCACTGACCCTCTGACAATGCCCACTCCCTCAGCACTGACCCTCCGACAGTGCACACTCCCTCAGCACTGACCTTCTGACACTGCCCACTTCCTTAGCACTGACCCTCCGACACTGTCCACTCCCTCAGCACTGACCCTTCGACAGTGCGGCACTCCCTCAGCACTGACCCTCTGACACTGCCCACTCCCTCAGCACTGACCCACCGACAGTGCGGCACTCCCTCAGCACTGACCCTCTGACAGTGCCCACTCCTTCGGCACTGACCCTCTGACAGTGCGGCACTCCCTCAGCACTGACCCTCTGACAGTGCCCACTTCCTCAGCACTGACCCTCCGACACTGTCCACTCCCTCAGCACTGACCCCCCGACAGTGCGGAACTCCCTCAGCACTGACCCTCCGACAGTGCGGCGCTCCCTCAGCACTGACCCTCCGACAGTGCGGCGCTCCCTCAGCACAGACCCTCTGACAGTGCAGCACTCCCTCAGCACTGACCCTCCGACAGTGCAGCACTCCCTCAGCACTGACCTTCTGACACTGCCCATTCCCTCAGCACTGACCCTCTGAGAGTGCGGCACTCCCTCAGCACTGACCCTCTGACACTGCCCATTCCCTCAGCACTGACCCTCTGAGAGTGCGGCACTCCCTCAGCACTGACCCTCTGACACTGCCCACTCCCTCAGCACTGACCCTCTGACAGTGCCCACTCCCTCAGCACTGACTCTCTGACACTGCCCACTCCCTCAGCACTGACCCTCTGACAGTGCACACTCCCTCAGCACAGACCCTCCGACAGTGCCCACTTCCTCAGCACTGACCCTCTGACAGTGCCCACTTCCTTAGCACTGACCCTCCGACACTGTCCACTCCCTCAGCACTGACCCTCTGACAGTGCGGCACTCCCTCAGCACTGACCCTCTGACACTGCCCACTCCCTCAGCACTGACCCACCGACAGTGCGGCACTCCCTCAGCACTGACCCTCTGACAGTGCCCACTCCCTCAGCACTGACCCTCTGACAGTGCGGCACACCCTCAGCAGTGACCCTCTGACAGTGCCCACTCCCTCAGCACTGACCCTCTGACAGTGCCCACTCCCTCAGCACTGACCCACTGACAGTGCGGCACTCCCTCAGCACTGACCCTCTGACAGTGCCCACTCCCTCAGCACTGACCCTCCGACAGTGCGGCACTCCCTCAGCACTGACCCTCTGACAGCGCGGCGCTCCCTCAGCACTGACCCTCCGACACTGCCCACTCCCTCAGCACTGACCCTCTGACAGTGCCCACTCCCTCAGCACTGACCCTCCGACACTGCCCACTCCCTCAGCATTGATCCTCCGACAGTGCGGCGCTCCCTCAGACTGACCCTCCAACAGTGCGGCACTCCCTCAGACTGACCCTTCGACAGTGAGGCGCTCCCTCAGCACTGACCCTCCGACAGTGCCCACTCCCTCAGCCCTGACCCTCTGACAGTGCCCACTCCCTCAGCACTGACCCTCCGACACTGCCCACTCCCTCAGCACTGACCCTCCAACAGTGTGGCACTCCCTCTGTACTGTCTCTAAGGGAATGAGGACAGATTGTTGTCCTGAATTTCCTGGACGGTGAAGTTAAATGACCAACATTTAGGGTCAGAGGGTCAGAGGGTGTTTTCTGCAAAAACGTCGTTGACGAATACAACAATACAATTAATTCCCGTTATGGAAAAAAGATCAATTAGCTATATAATTAGCTTGGAATGTTTACATTTACTAAATAATATCTGTCCAAGATTGTGCCTCTATAAAAAGTGTTGTGAATTCTGCCAATCGTGGGCTCTCTGAGTAATTCCTCTGGGTGAGATCAGGATTGATCGGGAGTTTGTATCTCTGTCCTCAGGGGTCTGTTGTCTTCACTGCTGGTGTTGGAGGGCGGTTGATCGAGAGTCTGACGTGCTTCTTTCACTGTCTGTGCTGCTCGGCCTGTACCGGGAATAAAGGCAGAGATGGATCGAGAGTGGGAGAGGGAGAAAGAGACGCTCCTGTTTTGAATTCCAGACCCGCTCCTGGAGAAAGCATGAGCCCCGGCCCCAGAGGATGGGACAAACTCTTCGACGCTCCTTGCTCTGTCGGCAGTCTGACTCCAACCCGGCCAAGAACATGTAAGTGTTTTGTTTCAGATTTGCAGGCGAGTTCTCGATGCAGCTGAGTGATTGTATCAGCGAGCAAGAGGCTCATCCAGCAGGTTGGGGCAATTGGGATTAATGTCCCACTGCCCACTCTGTAGTGGAGAGTGGAAAATACTTTCCCTTCATTTTCATCTGATTAAAGGGTTCCTTTCCTGGCAGATCCCCGCTGTGTAGCCAGCACCTAGCCAAGGGGCTGGGAAATCATTTGAGTGGAATTGAATCCTAGTACATGATAACTAACATATCCTGTTGCAGTCCCTTGTTTCTGTACGGTGTTGAGATTCCTGTACTGAGTCTGTTCCAAGCTCATGACTGAGTGAGATTGCTGGAAATGACATTCAACTTCTCAAGTGATGACTGCATTGTAAAGTAATCCTCTCGTCCCTTCCATATCTATAGTAACTGCTTATTAATGCAGCTTTAGATAGATCCGTATTGATTTTTCCACAATGACTTTGCATTTCAGTCTCCACTGATGGGCTGTTGGCAGCTGCTCAGAGCACTGTTGTGTTTAAAATGCTGACTTTCCATTGCCAGGGAATTTATATGTTCATGTGTCAGAGGGGAGTTCGGATTGAGAATGCCAAGGTTGGTAATTTCAAAGACCAGGCACTCCCAGGACAGGGACAGCAGGGTAAAGCTCCCACTACACAGTCCCAACCGAACACTCCCAGGACTGAGACAGCACACAGTTAGATACAGAATAAAGTTCTCTCTACACTGTCCCCATCAAACACTCCCAGAACAGCGACAGCACAGCGTTAGATACAGAGTAAAGCTCTCTCTACACTGTCCCCATCAAACACTCCCAGCACAGCGTTAGATACAGAGTAAAACTCTCTCTCTACACTGTCCACATTGTCCAGAATGCTGCCTGGACTGGAGGGCTTATTTTACAAGGAGAGGTTGACTGAGCTCAGACATTTCTCATTGGAAAAAAGGAGGAGGAGAGGGGACCTAATTGAGGTGTACAAGGTAATGAGAGGCATAGATAGAGTCGATAGCCAGAGACTTTTTCCCAGGGCAGAAATGGCTAACACGAGGGGTCATAGTTTTAAGCTGTTTGGCGGAAAGTATAGAGGGGATGTCAGAGGCGGGTTCTTTACACACAGAGTTGTGAGAGCATGGAATGCGTTGCCAGCAGCAGTTGTGGAAGCAAGGTCATTGGGGACATTTAAGAGACTACTGGACATGCATATGGTCACAGAAATTTGAGGGTTCGTACATTAGGTTTACCTTACATGAGGATCAATGGTCGGCACAACATCGTGGGCTGAAGGGCCTGTTCTGTGCTGTACTGTTCTATGTTCTATGTTCTAAACACTCCCAGAACAGCGACAGCACGGGGTTAGATACAGAGTAAAGCTCCCTCTACACTGTCCCCATCAAACACTCCCAGGACAGTGACAGCACGGGGTTAGATACAGAGTAAAGCTCCCTCTACACTGTCCCCATCAAACACTCCCAGGACAGTGACAGCACGGGGTTAGATACAGAGTAAAGCTCCCTCTACGCTGTCCCCATCAAACTCTCACAGAGCAGGGACAGCACGGGGTTAGATACAAAAGTTAATATAGTCTCTTGTCCTGGAAAAGGTGGATACAACAGTTCAGCAACAGCACAGTTATCTCAGTATCATAGAGTCATAGAGATGTACAGCACGGAAACAGACCCTTCGGTCCAACCCGTCCATGCCGACCAGATATCCCAACCCAATCTAGTCCCACCTGCCAGCACCCGGCCCATATCCCTCCAAGCCCTTCCTATTCATATACCCATCCAAATGCCTTTTAAATGTTGTAATTGTACCAGCCTCCACCACATCCTCTGGCAGTTCATTCCATACACGTACCACCTCTGTGTGAAAAGATTGCCCCTGAGGTCTCTTTTATATCTTTCCCCTCTCACCCTCAACCTATGCCCTCTAGTTCTGGACTCCCCCACCTCAGGGAAAAGACTTTGTCTATTTATCCTATCCATGCCCCTCATAATTTTGTAAACCTTTATAAGATCACCCCTCAGCCTCCGACGCTCCAGGGAAAACAGCCCCAGCCTGTTCAGCCTCTCCCTGTAGCTCAGATCCTCCAACCCTGGCAACATCCTTGTAAATCTTTTCTGAACCCTTTCAAGTTTCACAACAAGAGTTTAGTTTGTGCAACTTCCAGATCAGAAGCATTTGGTTAGTAATCTACTGGTCATCAAAAAGCAGAGAAAGTCTAAGCTCTACGTTTTATGAGCATTGTGTAAGAAGACTTCACAGTTGACAGGAAAGATCAGGGGATCCATTCAAAACCATTCATCGACTGAATGGTTTTGAATGGATTGTTGTAATTTCTCTGGATTGCAATCACTGTAAAGTGATGACATTGGGAATTAGATTGAAACTCTGTTTTGCTGGGTGTTTTAAGATTTTTTTTCTAACTGTATTTTGTATTCATATGGTTCATTTTTGTTTTATTTTGTTTTCATCTTTTGTGTCCTAAACTTCTGTCCTGTCGTGAAAGGAAACTGCAACTCATGTGACTGTGTTTCACTAGATTCTCCAACAAAGATATGGTCCATCAAGCTGGATTTCAGTCTTGGATGTGAGTCATAGAGTCATACAGCACAGAAACAGACCCTTCAGCACCTTGCCTCTAACAACGTGGGCCCTTATCTTACTCAGCAGCCTCCTGAGCAGCACCTTATCAAAGTCCTTCTTGAAGTCCGGGTAGATAATGTCCACTGGCTCTCCTTAGACTAACTATCTCCTTAAAGAATACAAGAAGGTTTGTCAGGCCTGACCACCCTTGACGAAACCATGCTGACTTTGCTCAGTTTTGCCATTCTTCTTGTGTCTTCCGCCATGAAGACTGACTCAAAGTAATTATTCAGTTCCTCAGCCCTGCCTTAATTCCTTCTGAACTCCGTCTGAAACCTGCTCCCCCTTAGATTGAGACTATGCTACCTAGTTCTAGTTTCACCCACCAGTGGAAACATCCTCCCTGCTTCTATCTGATCTATTCCCTGTGTTTCTCTAAGATCCTCTATCATTCAAGTTTCCTACATCTACATCATGTCCAGCTCTGAGGTGCCATCACTACAGGTACATAGAGTCATAGAGATGTACAGCACAGAAACAGACCCTTCGGTCCAACCCGTCCATTCCAACCAGATATCCCAACCTATTCTAGTTCCAGCACCCGGCTCATATCCCTCCACACCCTTCCTATTCATATACCCATCCAGATGCCTTTTAAATGTTGTAATTGTACCAGCCTCCACCACATCCTCTGGCAGCTCATTCCATACACGTACCACCCTCTGCGTGAAAAGATTGCCCCATAGGTCTCTTTTATATCTTTCCCCTCTCACCCTAAACCTATGCCCTCTAGTTCTGGACTCCCTCACCTCAGGGAAAAGACTTTGTCTATTTATCCTATCCATGCCCCTCATGAGTTTGTAAACGTCACAACAGATTTCTTATACATGTGCTCCCTGATTTATGGACATCCAGCTAATGAATGTTGATACTTACAAACATATGTACAGGCCTTAAGAATGCTGGGATGTATGAATGAGATCCCATTAGATACAGGACGTGACATGTGACTGTGTCCATGCTTAGGATTGGAGGAACGGAGAGGTGATGAATGGTGCGTGTGAACTATATGGCGATGTTTTATATACAGATGGTTTCACGTTGCTGTTATGTACAACAGCTATCAAGCTGCCCAGACTCACACCCAATGTCAGAGAGCATTGATGAAACATAAAACAACCGAGCTGAAAGTTGACATAATCGAGCAATCTAAGAAAAGGCAAAAGGTCAAGAAACCTCAGAAAAGAGGAGAAAGTGAGGACTGCAGATGCTGGAGATCAGAGTCAAGGGTGTGGTGCTGGAAAAGCACAGCAGGTCAGGCAACGTCCGAGGAGCAGGAGGATCGACGTTTTGAGCATACGTTCTTCTTCATCATTCCTGATACTGGGCTTATTCGCTGCTCCTCAGATGCTGCCTGACCAGCTGTGATTTTCCAGCACCACACTCGACAAACATCAGAAAAGAGTCAGGCCACAGTTGGAACAATTCTAAAAGGTGAAAGTGCACCTTCTGGAACATGTGAAGGGCTCATGCCCCTGATGGCCATGGTCATTATTAAACCATGGAGCGGATTCATTCCAGAAACCCAGTTAGTTGTTTGGTTTAAGGATCAGTCTCAGTGTGGTTTGTTGGTTGGCTGGAACTTTACTCACAAAGGAACCAATCTGTCTGTATGCAGACCTAAAGGTGAAGTGTGGTGGGGAAAGTGGGCGGCACGGTGGCTCAGTGGTTAGCACTGCTGCCTCACAGCGGCAGGGACCCGGGTTCAATTCTAGCCCCGGGCGACTATCTGTGTGGAGTTTGCACGTTCTCCCCGTGTCTGGGTGGGTTTGCTCCAGTTTCCTCCCACAGGCCAAAGATCAGCAGGTTAGGGTGGGTTGGCCACAAGAAATGCAGGGTTACTGCAATTGGGCAGGATGTTGTTCAGAGTGTTGGAATAGGCCGAATGGCCTGCTGCTGGCCTTTAGGCTATGGCTTTTGTTATTAAAATGACAGGGAGCGTACCTGCCTATTTCTTGGTGGCAGTGCTGTGGTGTTTACCAGCGTCGGCCTATGTTGATGTAAGGTGCTGAAGACCCGAGGGATTTGAACGGAATCTGGAAGGTGTTCCCTTCCAGTCATGTGGCAGTCCCATGAAAAAGGCCTGGGTGAGATTGAGCTTTTTGAAGGGCTGGTCCTGGCATCGGTTTGTGCTGAGCTGGAGAGACATTGTGCCTCATTGAGTGTGTCCTTTAGGATCGTATTAATCCGAGATAATGCTCCTGGAATTCTGGCTTTCCGGGACAATTTTCATCCTGACATTAAAGCTGGGCATGCCACCCAACACAACCTCTGCCCTAGGGGTCAGGGAGTCATTGCTTTCTTTAAAGCCTGCCACAGCCTACAGTGGTAGTGTCCCTACCCGTGAACCAGGAGACCTGGGTTCAAGTTCCATCTGCTCCAGAGGGGCGCTTTAATGTCACTGAACAGGTTGATTCGAAAAATAGGACATGTTCCCCCCGACCGGAAGGAGTCAAAAACTTAAAGGAATTTTGTACGCCCGATAAAACCTACCAAGCAGTAAAGAACATTGAAGGGATGAGGTCAAGCAAGCCAACAGGAATGTAAACTGGAAAAGACTTTGCCCTCAATTTATTAAAGGCTTCCTTGGTTTTGAAGAAACTATTGAAGCAGTGATGAAGAAAGCAATGGACTTTGATAATCAACTCCAACTTGGAGATGGTCAGGAGTTGCTCGAATCCCAAGAGCCAATAAGTAAGGCCCGGTCGGGACTGAAGCACCAGATGGAGAAGACAAAACAGAATCAGCGACTCGAAGCGATTCACGGTCCAGGAACTGGCAGAACCCTCTTAGGCTTATGGGAGAAGGAATGAGTGGATTTGCAGGACAAGACCCAAACATTCCCAGATACACCAAGGTCCAAAGAGCTGTTGGTGAGTGGTTGCAGTGTTAGAAGGAGAAACATGTAGAAAAGTGTGAGGCCTCAGTCCAACCATCCCTTGAAATAACGTTCAACAAGCTCAAAAGAAGCCAGAGCCGATTCCATCGTCTTCAACAATACGGGGTGCTCTTCAGAGGGTCGGGATGTTCTCGATGGGCCGAAGGGATTCTAAGTTCTTCATCAGCATCTCCCCGTCTTTTCTCAATAACATCCCTCTCTGCTCTGAGAAATGATCCTTCCAATAGGTAAGCTAGTGCCTGTGTAAATGAAGTAGGAGAAAGTGAGGACTGCAGATGCTGGAGATCAGAGCTGAAAGTGTGTTGCTGGAAAAGCGCAGCAGGTCAGGCAGCATCCAGGGAACAGGAGAATCAACGTTTCAGGCATGAGCCCTTCTTCAGGAATGAGGAAGGTGTGCAAAGCAGGCTAAGATAAAAGGTAAGGAGGAGGGACTTGGGATAGGGGTGTTGGGAATGCGATAGGTAGAATGAGGTTAAGGTGAGGGTGATAGGCCGGAGAGAGGGTGGGGGTGGAGAGGTCAGGAAGATGATTGCAGGTCAAGAAGGCGGTGCTGAGTCCGAGGGTTGGGACTGAGAAAAGGTGGGTGGGGGGGGGGAAATGAGGAAGCTGGAGAAATCTACATTCATCCTGTGTGGTTGGAGGGTTCTTAGGCAGAAGATGAGGCACTCTTCCTCCAACCGTCGTGTTGCCATGGTCTGGCGATGGAGAAGGCCAAGGACCTGCATGTCCTTGGCGGAGTGGGAGGGGGAGTTAAAGTGTTCAGCCATGGGGCGGTTGGGTTGGTTGGTCCAGGTGTCCCAGAGGTGTTCTCTGAAACGTTCCACAAGTAGGCGGCCTGTCTCCCCAATATCGAGGAGGCCACATCGGGTGCAGCGGATGGAGTAAATGATGTGTGTGGAGGTGCAGGTGAATTTCTGATGGATATGGAAGGATCCCTTGGGGCCTTGGAGGGAAGTGAGGGGGGAGGTGTGGGCGCTTCCCTCACTTCCTGTTTTAATGTTGTATACTGCATATAACATCGTGTGTGTTCCCAGTTGCATACAACTTGACTTACAAACATTCTGAGGAATGGAACCTGTTTGTAAGGTGGGGACTGCCTGTGTTCATTTGTGAACCTTTCCTGATTTTTCCATTACCTTTCTGTTAAGTATTGGAACACAGTGGGGGTCTAGCACGGTCTCCCTGGGTTGTGAACTGCTTCCCTCCTGTCCACAAGCTGTCCATTGACGGTCAATGGAAAGCAGTTGTTTGCAGCTACAGGAACTGTTCATATGTCAGATATTTAAAATTACTCCCCTGTATGAGATTACATTCATATTCATAAGCCTGGGACCCCAGGTAATGTTTAATTGATTTGGAGGAGATTTGTGTTCAGAAACATCTCTCTCTCTCCCTCTCTCCTTCAACCTCTTTCTCACTCTGTCATTCTCTGTAATTTTCCCTCCAGCCTGTTTCCACTCATCACTGGCTGGGCCCAGCATTTATTGCCCGTCCCTAGTTGCCCCTTGAGAAGGTGGGGGTGAGCTGCCTTCTTGAACCGCTGCAGTCCAACTATCTTACCATGTTCCCTGTGATGATATTGCCATGAAATGTTCATGTGACAGAATCAATTTTGTCGCTGCAATCAGGAGTATTTATCCAATAAAATCTTCCAAACCACTTCCATCGAGGAGGACAAGGGGCAGCAGATACATGGGAACACCACACCCTGCAGGTTCCCCTCCGAGACACTCCCCATACTGACTTGGAAATATATCGCCGTTCCTTCACTGTCACTGCGTCAAAATCCTGGAATTCCCTCCCTAAGGGCATTGTGGGTCAACCCACAGCACATGGACTGCAGCGGGTCAAGAAGGCAGCTCACCCCCACCTTCTCAAGGGGCAACTAGGGGCAGGCAATCAACACTGGCTCAGTTGGTGACACTCACATCCTGTGAATATAAAGTTGAAAGGTTCCCAGCAGCATTGGGAGAATTTGACGGGTCAGCTGGTGGGAAGGTTTACTACCTGACCAGCCCACAGCAGTGTGACAACGTCTGAGCAACACCAGGCTCATTGTTATCAATCCATTTGAATGGATGAAGCCAGTAGATTTCTTTAGGGAATTTCTGGTCACAGATACAGAGACATCAACTCCTTTACCTCAGTCCTGTGGGTATCTGTGACCCATGGGCCTTAAACATGGCCCTGAGATCCTGATGGTATCTCTCCAAAGTTCTGTGTGTCTGCCGATTATACGCAGATAACTTCAATGGTTTCATGCCCAGACTGCATCCTGGAAAATTTTAAACATCAGGTTACAAAAGGACTGAGATAAAGTTCCCACTAGTGCCTCAGCTGCAATTGTCCTTGAAGGAGAAGTATCTGAGAATCAGGTGGGGTATCCATCATTGTAAGGACACACCAGTAACCGGCCTCTCATGGGTGGGCATGAGTCTGACACAGAGCAAAAGGGAGGACTGCAGATGCTGGAAATCAGAGTCTATACTAGAGTGGTGCTGGAAAAGCACAGCAGGTCAGGCAACATTCCAGGAGCAGGAAAATCAACGTTTCGGGCAGGAGCCCTTCATCAGGGTCTGTCACAATCTGCTAACACTTGACTAAATGTTTCTTCAGAAACCGGTCTGCGGATTTTCAAAGGGGCTGGCTTAACAACGTGTTTAGGTTTACCTAACACCTGACAGACATATCGACGACATCAGGGATCCTGATGAAGGGCTTTTGCCCAAAACGTTGATTTTCTTGCTCCTTGGATGTTGCCTGACCTGCTATGCTTTTCCAGCACCACTCTCTTGACTCTGATCTCCAGCATCTGCAGTCCTCACTACTGCCTACCTGACAGATATGCACATTTTACAGAGCTGCACCCATTCATTTACCTGTTTCCTGGTGGTTGTATTCCCCCCTCTCCTGCACATCCAGCCATCAGCCCTTCTTCAGCTACTAATAATAGCTTGGTATGAGATCAGGCTGACACCACCAGAAGAAATAGGAACAAATATAGGCTATTCAGCCCCTCAAACCTGCACTGACATTCCTCACATCCACTTTCTGGCTTTTTATCTGTGGGTGGCTCAGTGGTTAGCACTGCTGCCTCACAGCGCCAGGGACCTGGGTTCAATTCCCACCTCGGGTGATTGTCTGTGTGGAGTTTGCACATTCCTCTGGGTGCTCCGGTTTCCTCCCACAGTCCAAAGATGCGCAGGTCAGGGTGGATTGGCCAGGCTAAATTGCACCATAGTGTTCAGGGTTGGGTAGGCTATGTGGGTTAGCCATGGGAAATGCAGGGTTACAGGGACAGGTCTGGGTGGGCTGCTCTTCAGCAGGTTGGTGTGGACCCGATGGGCCGAATGGCCTGCTTCCACACTGGTTGGGATTCTAGGATTCTAAGAACCCTTAATTCCCTGACTGATGGAGAATCTCTCTCAGCCTTAAATATCCACACGGACTCTGTCCCCACAGCTCTCTGTGACAAGGAGTTCCAAAGGCTCACAACCCTCTGAGAGAAGAAATTCCTCCCCATCTCAGTCTGAAATTGGTGCCCCTTTATTCTGAGACTGTGCCCTCTGGTCCTAGACCCTCCCATGAGGGGAAACATCCTCACAGCATTGACCCACTCAAGCCCCTTGAGAATCCTGGATGTTTCAGTGAGATCCCCTCTCATTCCTGTGTTGTTGATTTTAGTTGCCAGTGTGCTTGTTTTGCCCAGTTGAAGCTACCTCTTTGAATGTTCTTAAAACAAAGATAGATAGATGTTCGAACAGTAAATTAATTAAGGGTTATGGTGAAAGGGTGGGTAAGTGGTGCTGAGGCCATGAAAAGAACAACCATGATCTTATAGAATGGTTGAGCAGGCTCGAAGGGCTGAATGACCTACGCCTGCCCCTGGTTCTTATGTTCTAAACCCCTCACCTCTGGAATCAATCTCGTGAGTCTCCCCTGAACTGTCTCCAATACAACGACACTCCACTTCAAGTAAGGAGACCCAAACTGTACGTAATACTCCAGGTACGGTCTCAGGAATGCTTATCCGGTTGCAGCAATATTTCTCCACGTTTATACCCTATTCCATCAGCAACAAAAATTCCACTTGCCCTCCGTCTTACCTGAGGTACCTGCCTGCAAAGCTCACCGTGAAACTTTCTGAAGAGTCACTGGACCTGAATTGTTTCTCTCTCCACAGATGCTGCCAGACCTGCTGAGTTTCTCCAGCCATTTCAGTTTCGGATCATCACCACGGCTGTTTTATTTTAGAGTGAAACCTTGCTGTGCTGAGTGTTTTACAATTTTGTTCTAACGGTGTTCTATTTAGAGTTTGTTTTGTTTATCTTTGTTTCTTTCTGTTGTATATTCTTCTGCTGTTGGAGAAACCCTGCCATCTAGTGTGATTGTTTTCACTGACTGACCATCTTGTTTGCTAAAATACGAGAAAATAACCATCCATCAGGGCCAGATTCATCTGGGATAGAGTCTGAGAGTCATACAGCGCCTTCGGCCCAACTAGTCCATACTGAACAGAATCCCAAACTAATCTAGTCCCACCTGCCTGCTCCTGGCCCATATCTCTCCAAACCTTTCCTCTTCGTGTACCTGTCCAAATGTCTTTTAAACGTTGTAACCGTACCCACATCCCCCACTTCCTCAGGAAGCTCATTCCACACACAAACCACCCTCTGTGTAAAACCTTTGACCCTTGCAAGCACCAATGATTATAAGGTGGGGGAACAAATGGGAACGTGCTGCAGCTTCAGAGCTTTCACCTCTTGGTGTGGGCTTCCTGTCACCAGATGGTGCTCGGAAGCACATTAGGACAACTCTGCCCCCAACCATCTCCTGCCCACATTCCCAGACCACCTTGGAGAAAGGCAAGGGAGGATAGGGATGGTGCAGGATGAGGAGCAGATCCAGACCCGTCCAATCTGCACACCAGAGAGAAAAATCACACAATTGTTATGGTACAGAAAGAGGCCATTTGGCCTATCATATCTGCAACCGTTCTAACACCTCGTGCCAATCTCCTGCCTTTTCCCCTTGTCCCTGCACACCATTTCTACAAAAACAGAGCCCATCCAATGCCCCTCTTGAATGCCCCAATTGAACCAGCCCCCACCATGTTTCCAGGCAGTGCATTCCCACGCCCTAACTCCTCGCTGAGTGACAAGGATTCTTTCTCACATCACCTGTTCAAATTTTACATTCTCGTTCCTTTTAAGAAGTGACAGCTTCTCCCTGTTGGGTCTCTGCAGTCTGCTCATGATTCCGAAAGAGATTCCCATCTCTCTGCTGTGGGAAGAAGGCGATCAGTCAATTCCTGGTTTGAGTGTGACTGTAGGCACTGGAATGGGTGAAATATATGCAGGAAACGAGAGGATGAGCTCGACTACTTTAATCTCTGGTAGATCTTCAGAGAGAATTCGGTGGGCCCCCTCTTCCAGCCCTCTGTCGATGTTGTCCTTTCTCTACCAGAAGGGTCTCCCGCTGTCTTCTCATGTCACTGCCGCCTCTCTCTGACATGGGAGCACAGCACAGTCCTGTCCTGGAGATGAAGAGGTGAGATGGCTTCCTTTCTCTGCTAAGGTCGTCCGGCCAAACTTTGGGCATAATACGTTCCCTTTCAGCCGAGGATTCGGGAAAAGGTCCTGAGGAAATCCCCGCGAGATCCCGAGAACCTGGGAATTGGAATCGGGAAAGCAAGTCTGCCGCTGTGCAGTGTCAGGCAATGGTTAAAGGAGGGTGAATTAATGAGTCATTACCTTGGGCCTGGATGTAATGTTCCTATTTATGATGTCACGTCATGTCAGTCCTAGTCATCTGTTACTCTGACTAGAAGCTAGTCAATTGGGGGAAAACAGCTCTGTCTGCTATGGCCAAGTAAGTTCTTAAACCTTGTCTTTCTTGTCTTGTGTTGAGTGTTGGATTATTCTCTGCCATTTGGGTTCGGGTGGTGTGTGGTGGGGTGGAGAGGGAGTGGGTTTTTCGAAACAGTCTCCTCCCCACTTGGGTTAACGCTCTGAGGGCAATGGAATGAACAGCAATGAGATGATATGGTACTGACAGGACAGCGACAGGCCGTTCAGCCCATCTGGTCCATGCCTGTGCTGAGAGTCCTCCCACTGTCTCTCCTCCCCCACAAGCCCCCCCCCCCCCCCCCCCCTCACACCGTGCCCTGGATGATTTCCACATTCTCGTCCCTCTCTGGACCGAGCCGTACGTCCCAAACTCTTGGCCGGGCTGTTTGTGCCGACCTCCGTGGCCCCTCGGTGGGGGTTTCTCCTGCATGAGGCAGCACCTTCCCTTGGTTGAAGCGTCACGTGTGGCAGGATCACGTGCTAACCCCATCTCCACCTCACTCCCACACCCCATAATCCCCTAACCCCCCCCATCATCCCCATCCCCCACACCCATCCCCCAATCCCCCCCATAGCCTCACCCCCACACCCATCCCCCCCTTCACCCCCACAGCCTCACCCCCCCCAACCCACTACCTCACTGCCTCACCCCCCCACCCTCCCATCAGGACTTCCTGAGTGATCACTCAGCAAATGCAGGAGGGTCACTTTAACCACACCTCCCCCACACCCCGCCCAGACTGACCCTCCCCTCCCCTCCCCCACACCCTGACCCTGATTGAGCCCTTCCCCACACCCTGACCCAGACTGATCCTCCCCTCCCCCACACCCTGGCCCTGATTGAGCCCTTCCCCCACACCCTGACCCAGACTGAACCTCCCCTCCCCCACACCCTGACCCCGACTGATCCTCCCCTCCCCCACACCCTGGCCCTGATTGAGCCCTTCCCCCACACCCTGACCCAGACTGAACCTCCCCTCCCCCACACCCTGACCCAGACTGATCCTCCCCTCCCCCACACACTGGCCCTGATTGAGCCCTTCCCCCCACACCCTGACCAGACTGAACCTCCCCTCCCCCACACCCTGACCCAGACTGAACCTCCCCTCCCCCACACCCTGACCCAGACTGAACCTCTCCTCCCCCACACTCTGGCCCTGATTGAGCCCTTCCCCCACACCCTGACCCAGACTGATCCTCCCCTCCCCCACACCCTGGCCCTGATTGAGCCCTTCCCCCACACCCTGACCAGACTGATTCCCCCCACCCCCCCACACCCTGGCCCTGATTGAGCCCCTCCCCCACACCCTGGCCCTGATTAAGCCCTTCCCCCACACCCTGACCAGACTGATTCCCCCCCCCCCCCCACACCCTGGCCCTGATTGAGCCCCTCCCCCACACCCTGGCCCTGATTGACCCCTTCCCCCACACCCTGACCCAGACTGAACCTCCCCTCCCCTACATCCTGATCTTGATTGAGCCCCATTCCCCCACACCCTGACCAGACTGATCCCCCCCTCCCCCCACACCCTGACCCTGACTGATCCACCACTGCCCCACACTGATCCCCTCCTCTACACCCTGGCAGGTGAGAAACCTGGTACCTTCCTGATTGGTAAACAGAGCGGCCTACCTGTTTGGGTGAGGAAACGAAGCCTCGATCTGTCTCAGTCTGGTGGGGTGATTGGGTTCTTCTCCGCCTTCTGCCCACCTTCAATCCTCCACCCCCCTCCCAGGGAATATTCCCTCTCCTGGACATTATCGGCCATGGCTGCCTCCCCGCACCCCACCCCCACCCCACCCCTCCCCAGACCAAAGGCCACATGTGGCCTGTGGGGGATGCCGTATCTCACAGTCACTGGTGTGTCTGATTGGCTGGCAGCTTTCAGTGGGATAGGTAGCGATCCAGTGGAATGTCCGGAGGGTGGTCACATGGTGAGTGTGCCTGACTGTCACATGGTCTGGATGGGTCTCCCATTCAAGGTGGTGACGGGGGAGATGAAGGGGCACCCATTGATATACTTGGATGAAAGATAAAGGAAGATGGATTTGGAGGAAGTCCATTGACTCCCCCCTCAGCCTGCTCCTTCCTGTAAATATCAATGTCACTTATAGAGTTTGGATTTTAAAATAGTGGCATATGTAGTTGTTTACCTTCTTGAAGGCTTTGTACAAAAGTAATTATGTCTGAGACAGTGACTCAAACCAATCTGTGTAAGAATGTAGGGAGCACCCACAGTGTTAATGGAAGAATGTTTTTACTGTGATGGTGTACAATGTGTGACATCAACACTGAGTGGCGTTCATTTATTTTTGGTTCAGGATGACCAGGGATTCATTTTAACTTCAGAAACCCAAACATTAAATGTTAGCTGGCAATTTGGAGAAAGAAACAAATATAGTCTTTGCCCTGGAAAAGGTGTATGTAATGGTTGGGAGGAAATGCAGCTACCTCAGTAGAAAAGTTTAATTTGTGCAATTTCCAGACCAGGAGTGTTTGGTTAGCAATCGGCTGCTTATAAAAAGCAGAGAAAATCTAAGCTCTCGGTTTTGTGTGAATTCATGGAACAATATTTTTTCTGGAGATAGATGAGCCCAAGCCAATCTGAGTTTAATTCATGCTGATATTATTTTAATTTCATCTTTGCATTTTCTCTGTTACCTCCATGCCCTTTTTGTATAAAGGATAAATAGGGTGCTCACTTGGACTTTAAACTTGTGAGTCGGGGGGAAGGGAAAGGGAAAGCCGCAGGTTAGCATGTGTACAGGAGGGTTTAAGGTCAAGGCAGACTATGAAAGATGCAAAAATGAAGGATAACCCTCAGGAGCTATTAGAGAAGTTGTGAATCATGAGGGTAAGAAAGCTGGCATAAAGGCACTTTAGCTGAATGCTCGTAGCACTCGGAACAAGGTCGATGAGTTAACAGCACAAATCATCATTAACGAATATGATTTGGTAGCCATTACAGAGACATGGTTACAGAATGGTCAGGACTGGGAATTAAATATCCAGGGGGTGCCAGACTATTTGGAAGGACAGACAGGAATGAAAGGGAGGTGGTGTAGCTCTGACATTCAAGGACAACATCAGGGCGGTGCTGAGAGCTGATACAGGATCTATGGAGCATGAGGTTGAATCCATTTGGGTGGAAATTAGGAATTCCAAGTAGAAGATGTCACTGATAGGTGTCTATTGGCCACCAAGTAATAACATCACATCGGGATGGGCAATAAACAAGGAAATGCCTGTTAAAATGGTACGGCCATTATCACGGGAGATTTTAATCTGCATGTCGATTGGTCGAACCAGCTCAGTCAGAGTAGCCTTGAAGGAGGGATTTGTTGAGTGCATCTGGGATAGTTTTCTTGAACAGTATGTAATGGAACCAATGAGGGAGCAAGCCATCCTCGAGCTGGTCTGGTTTAATGAGACCAGAATAATTAATGAGGCCACAGTCAGGCATCCTCTTGGAAGGTGTGATCACAGCATGGTGGAGTTTAAAATACAGCTGGAGAGTGTGAAGATAAAATCCAATCCTGTGCTTGAATAAGGGGGACGATGATAGAATGAGGAAGGACCTGGCTAAAGTCGACTGGAAACCGAGACCTCATGGTGCGAGAGTTGACGAGCAGTGGAGGACTTTCAAAGCAATTTTTCCAAGAGTTCAGCAAAAGTATATTGCGGTGAGAAGGAAGGACTGTAAGGGGGGTGGGTGGGTGTGGGGGTAACCTGTCATGGGTGTCAAAGGAAATAAGGCAGGCTGTCAAAGTGAAAGAGAAGAAAGCTGAAAATGTGTTGCTGGAAAAGCACAGCAGGTCAGGCAGCATCCAGGGAACAGGAGAATCAACGTTTCGGGCATGAGCCCTTCTTCAGGAATGAGGAAAGTGTGTCCAGCAGGCTAAGATAAAAGGTAGGGAGGAGGGACTTGGGGGAGGGGCTTTGGTGGAGGGAAGTCAAGGTGAGGGTGATAGGCCGGAGTGGGGTGGGGGCGGAGAGGTCAACAAGAAGATTGCAGGTTAGGAAGGCAGTGCTGAGTTTGAGGGATTTGACTGAGACAAGGTGGGGGGAGGGGAAATGAGGAAACTGGAGAAATCTGAGTTCATCTCTTGTGGTTGGAGGGTTCCTAGGCAGAAGATGAGGCCTCAAGTCTGGCCTATCACCCTCACCTTGACCTCCCTCCACCTATCGCAATTCCAACGCCCCTCCCCCAAGTCCCTCCTCTCTACCTTTTATCTTAGCCTGCTGGACACACTCTCCTCATTCCTGAAGAAGGGCTTATGCCCGAAACGTCGATTCTCCTGTTCCCTGGATGCTGCCTGACCTGCTGCGCTTTTCCAGCAACACATTTTCAGCTCTGATCTCCAGCATCTGCAGTCCTCACTTTCCCCTCAAAGTGAAAGAGAAGGCGTACAAAGTGGCCAAAAACAGCAGGAATCTAGAAGATTGGGAAAACTTTAAATGTCAACAGAAATCCACAAAAAGAGTTATAAAGAAAAGTAAGATAGAGTGTGAGAAATAACTAGCACAGAATATAAAGACAGACTGCAAAGGTTTCTGTAAATATATAAAATAAAGAGGAGTGGCTAAAATAGATGTTGGTCCTTTAGAGGATGAGAAGGGGCAGGTGGTTATGGGAATATGATGAAATGGCTGAGGTATTGAACAGGTATTTTGTGCCGGTCTTCACAGTGGAGGACACTAATTACATGCCAGTAGTTGACAAAGAGATGACAGTAGGTGAGGACCTGGAAACAATCATTATTACGGAAGAGTCAGTGATGGTTAAGCTAATGGAGCTAAGGATAGACAAGTCTCCTGGCCCTGATGGAATGCATCCCAGGGTACTAAAAGAGAGGGCGGGAGAAATAGCAAGTGCCCTTGTGGTAATTTTCCAAAATCTCCTGGACTTCTCAGGCAGTTCCAGTAGATTGGAAAACAGCAAATGTGACACCACTGTCTAAAAAGGGAGGTAGACAAAAGATGGGGATTTATAGACCAGTTAGCTTAACCTCTGTACTGGGGAAGATGCTGGAGACTATTATCAAGGAAGAAATAACAAGGCATCCCAATGAAAATTGTCCCATTGGGCAGACACAGCATGGGTTCATGAAGGGCAGGTCATGCTTCACAAATTGTTTGGAATTCTATGAAGACATTGCTAGCAAGGTGGACAGTGGGGACCCAGTGGATGTGGTGTCCCTAGATTTCCAAAAGGCCTTTGACAAGGAGCCGCACATGAGGCTGCTGCATAAGATAAGGATGCATGGCGTTAGGGGTAAAGTATTAATGTGGATAGAGGATTGGTTGGCTGACAGACAGCAGAGAGTGGGGATAAATGAGTGTTATTCTGGCTGGCAATCAGTGACTAGTGGTGTTCCTCAGGGAATGGTGTTGGGACCGCAATTATTCATCATTTATACTGATGATTTGGAGTTGGGGACCGCATGTAGTGTATCAAAGTTTGCGGATGAGACTAAGATGAGTGGCAGAGCAAAGTGTGCAGAGGACTGTGAAACTTTGCAAAGGGACATAGTTTAAGTGAGTGAGCAAAGGTTTGGCAGATCGAATACAATGTTAATAAATGTGAAGTAATTCATGTTGGTAGGAGTAACAGGAAAAAGGATTCTTATTTGAATGGTGAGAAATTGCAGCACGCTGCTGTGCAGAGGGATCTGGGTGTTTTTGTGTATGAATCACAGAAGTTGGTCTGCAGATGCAACAGGTAATTAAAAAGGCAAATGGAATTTTGTCTTCCATTGCGAAAGGGATTGAGTTTAAAAGCAGAGAGGTTATGTTGCAGCTGTATAGGGTGCTGGTGAGGCCACACCGGGAGTACTGTGTGCAGTTTTGATCGCCTTACTTGAGAAAGGATGTACTGGCACTGGAGGGGGTGCAGAGGAGGTTCACTCGGTTGATTCTGAGTTGAGGGGATTGGTTTATGAGGAGAGGCTGAGTAGATTGGGATTATATTCTTTGAAATTTAGTAGAATGAGGGAGGACCTTATAGAGACATATAAAATCAGGAAGGGAATAGATAGAAGGAGAGAGGATGTTTCCACTGGCAGGTGAAACTAGGACACGAAGGCATAGCCTCAAAATTAGGGGGAGCAGATTTAGGACCGAATTGAGAAGGAACTTCTTCACCCAGAGAGTTGTGAATCTGTTGAATTCCCTGCCCAGTGAAGTGGTTGAGGATTCCTGAGTAAATGTTTTTAAAGCTAAGGTGGATAATTTTTTGAACGATAAAGGAATTAATGGTAATGGTGAGAGTGCAGGTAAGTGGAGCTGAGGCCATGAAAAGATCAGCCATGATCTTGTTGAATGGCAGAGCAGGCGTGAAGGGCCGAATGGCCTACTCCTGCTCCTGGCTCTGATATTCTTATGTTCTTGTAATGGGGATCGCTGCTGACCTGTGTTTCCAGTGTGATTAATCCATTTGACATCTCCCCCCCGAGTGATGCAAAGTGCGATGAGCATTGGAACATTAATTTAAATGGTGTACATTTTTAAAAATTAGTGACCCAGTTCAAATACTTGTCGTTAATTTGTGATGTATTGTGGCGATGAAACACGGTTTGCACTAGATCCGTGTGGAACGCTGTGATACCTCCACACTGCTTTCACCATGCTGCTTTTCACCAGCTAGACCTCCAGGTATTGGGTGGGAGTTAAGTCGGTCCTTCGCCTCGGTCCTCTCTGCCTCCCCAGTTCCGGCCAGTCCTGCTAATCTCACAAGAAAGAGACATGCTGCTGTGACCATTCACCTTGCACACCTCAGGACCAATGCACAACAGTTTATACTGCAGGGGAAAACCCTCCTGATTGGTTAGTAGGCTGGCTTTGTTTGCCTGATGTATGCCCTCACTAAATTATTTCAGAGTTACCGGGTCCCCCACGTTCCCAAGTAAATCAAAAAGATATAAAGCTGAAACATTTTCCTTGAGTTTGTGCAGAATTGGCCCCAGAGTGGGAATGTATGCCCTTGAATTAAAGCAGGAGTGAGGCACATTATGGGATTGATCGATCAGCTTAATTGGTTGTTACTGTAGTGATGAGCACTTAGGATTATTCATTAGGAGCTAATAATTCTCAGCCTTGATCTGTCAGAATGCTCCCTCAGCACTGACCCTCTGACAGTGCGTTCCCTCAGCACTGACCCTCCGACAGTGCGGCACTCCCTCAGCACTGACCCTCTGACAGTGTGGCACTCCCTCAGCACTGACCCTCTGACAGTACAGCACTCCCTCAGCACTGACCCTGTGACAGTGCGGCACTTCCTCAGCACTGACCCTCTGACAGTGCGCTCTCTCAGCACTGACCCTCTGACAGTGTGGCACTCCCTCAGCACTGACCCTCTGACAGTGTGGCACTCCCTCAGCACTGACCCTCTGACAGTACAGCACTCCCTCAGCACTGACCCTCTGACAGTGCGCTCTCTCAGCACTGACCCTCGGACAGTGCGCTCCCTCAGCACTGACCCTCCGACAGTGCGGCACTCCCTCAGCACTGACCCTCTGACAGTGCGGCACTCCCTCAGCACTGACCCTCTGACAGTGCGGCACTGCCTCAGCACTGACCTTCCGACAGTGCGACACTCCCTCAGCACTGACCCTCTGACAGTGCGGCACTCCCTCAGCACTGACCCTCTGACAGTGCCCACTCCCTCAGCACTGACCCTCTGACAGTGCGGCACTCCCTCAGCACTGACCCTCTGACAGTGCGGCACTGCCTCAGCACTGACCTTCCGACAGTGCGACACTCCCTCAGCACTGACCCTCCGACAGTGCCCACTCCCTCAGCACTGACCCTCTGACAGTGCCCACTCCCTCAGCACTGACCCTCCGACAGTGCCCACTCCCTCAGCACTGACCCTCCGACAGTGCGGCACTCCCTCAGCACTGACCCTCCGACAGTGCGGCACTCCCTCAGCACTGACCCTCCGACAGTGCGGCACTCCCTCAGCACTGACCCTGCGACAGTGCAGCACTCCCTCAGCACTGACCCTCCGACAGTGCGGCACTCCCTCAGCACTGACCCTCCGACAGTGCCCACTCCCTCAGCACTGACCCTCCGACAGTGCCCACTCCCTCAGCACTGACCCTCCGACAGTGCCCACTCCCTCAGCACTGACCCTCCAACAATGCGGCGCTCCCTCAGCACTGACACTCCGACAGTGCGGCACTCCCTCAGCACTGACCCTCCGACAGTGCGGCACTCCCTCAGCACTGACCCTCTGACAGTGCGGCACTCCCTCAGCACTGACCTGCGACAGTGCAGCACTCCCTCAGCACTGACCCTCCGACAGTGCGGCACTCCCTCAGCACTGACACTCCGACAGTGCGGCACTCCCTCAGCACTGACCATCCGACAGTGCGGTGCTCCCTCAGCACTGATCCACTGACAGTGTTGCACTCCCTCAGCACTGACCCTCCGACTGTGCGCTCCCTCAGCACTGACCCTCCGACAGTACGGCGTTCCCTCAGCACTGACCCCCCGACAGTGCGGCACTCCCTCAGCACTGACCCTCCGACAGTGCGGTGCTCCCTCAGCACTGACCCTCCGACAGTGCGTTCCCTCAGCACTGACCCTCTGACAGTGCCCACTCCCTCAGCACTGACCCTCCGACAGTGCTGCATTCTCTCAATATTTGCAGTGATCCTTCCCGCTGAGGTGTGTGGAGTGAGACTTGCTCATGAATCTTCCTGCTGCCCTGTGCGGTTTTGGTATATCTATGTGTAACATATATTGCTGGTTACTCGAGAGGCACAGTTGGAGAAGGGGAAAGCCAGTGAATGCTGTATCGGATGGTTTCACCATCTGTGGCCACGCGGAGAGAGCACTGACACTCAGCTCTGCCCCCCGGCTGTGTTTGTTTATCAAAATACTCAGCTGAGCTGGGAAGCCAAATCCCGGGAAGTGCAATTATCGGTCGCAGGGCCCTGGCATCATCAAAGCTGCGTTGTTTTGCTTCCTGGGGAGCTCTCCTCCCCTGCCAAGAGCTTACATGAAGCAGGAGCTGCTCGCTTTGCAACGTGCTTTAACCTGCTCAGCCCTGCAAAGGTTGCTCTTGCATAATGAATGAGCCTTGGTTCCCCTTTCAGTAAATGATGGATTCCTTTGAGTCCAGCTCCTCCTGCATCCCAGCATCCAAATGTCACCTTGCTTTGGTGTCCCCACTCGCCCCCAACTCACTCGAACTGACCTTGTTGTTGCTGGGGGTGCCAGTGAGTGCACTTGCTGTGCTGATCTGCCATGTTTGTCTGCACTGTCCTGCCCCCCCCCATCCACCGTTACCCCTCTCCAACCACCCTGTGACCTCCGGCGTCCAGTTACCCCATGACAGACCCCTCTTACCCCCCTGCCCCCCCCACACCTTGCCCTCTGAATGAAACCACCATAGCCTATCAGCTCTGACCCAATGGCCAAAATATACCAACACGTAGAAAATAGGAGTAGGCTATTCGGCCCCTCGAGTCTGCTCCACCATTCAATAGGATTATGGCTGATCCCACATTCCTCACGTTCCTGCCCTTTCCCCCTTGAATCCCAGACTAATCAAGGATCTCTCTCTCTCAGCCTTAAATATCCACAAGGACTCTGCCCCCACAGCTCTCTGTGACAAGGAGTCCCAAAGACTCACAACCCTCCAGAGAGAAGAAATTCCTCCCCATCTGTCTTAACCTGGTGTCCCTTTATTCTGAGACTATCCTGTTCTCCCCCTTTAGCCTGAAGAACTATGTCTGGCTCCTATGGGTGGCACGGTGGCTCAGTGGTTAGCACTGCTGCCTCACAGCACCAGGGACCCGGGTTTGATTCCCATCTCGGGTGACTGTGTGGGTTTCCTCCCACGGCCCAAAGATGTGCAGGTTCGGGTGAATTGGCCAAGCTAAATTGCCCGTAGTGTTCAGGGGTGTGTAGGTTAGGGGAAAGGGTTTGGGTGGGTTACTCTTTGCAGGGTTGGTGTGGACTTGTTGGGCTGAAGGGCCTGTTTCCACACTGTAGGGAATCTATGGCCTATGAACTCCTTGAAAACATTCAGTGGTTTGGTCTCAACCACCTCCTGAGGCAGAGAATTCCCCAGGCTCTCCACTCTCAGTCCGAAATGGCCTACCCTGTATCCTTAGGCTGTGACCCTGGTTCTGGACTCTAATGTTGTTGGGAAAAATTAGTAAAATGATCAGTTTAGCTGAGAGAAAGAACCGCGTAGTTATGCTGTACATTACACATTATTTATTCACTCCATGATGAAAATTGCATTCAGTACATTTCATAACAGCAGCTCAATGGCTGCATTCTGCCCAGAACACAAGGCAGCAGTGGGTGGGAGGGCAACATGGAACAGTGCAGCACAGTACAGGCCCTTCGGCCCTCAACGTTGTGCTGACCTTTTATCCTACTCTAAGCTCAGACTAATCTGCATACCCTTCATTTTACTATCATCCATGTGCCTATCCAAGACTCGCTTAAATATCCCAAATGTCTCTGACTCTTCTACCATAGCCAGCAGTACATTCCACGCACCCCCCACTGTCTGTATAAAGAATCTATCTCTGATATCGCCCCTAAACCTTCCTCCAATCACTTTAAAATTCTGCCCCTTCGTGATAGACATTTCTACCTTAAGAAAAAGTCTCTGACTATTCACTCTATCTATTCCTCTCATCATCTTGTACACCTCTAACAAGTCGCCTCTCACCCTTCATCGCTCCAATGAGAAATGCCTTAGCTCCCTCAACCTCTCGTCATAAGACATGTCCTCCAGACTAGGCAGCATCCTGGTAAATCCCCTCTCCACCCTCTCGGAAGCTTCCACATCCTTCCTGTAATGAGGTACATAACACGCAGCTTGGTGGGCAGCAGGAGAGCTGAAATACCTCACAGTGGCAAACAATCCCTTCAACTCAGGAGGAAGGAGCTTTCAAAGGAAAGTGAATTTCCTGCTTAACGAGCATCATTGTTTGAAGAACATGCAGTGAGTCAGTCAGCAGAGGCAAGTGCGTCAGTGGAAATGCTGCCAGCCCCTCCCACGTCTCAAAGCCCGATGGTGAAGATAAACACTTCACCTTCCAGCCGGCAGGAGTTGTAGGATAAACAGTGTGGACCAGGGAGAGAGTTAAAAGCCAGTCACAAGGCGGGAGTTTACAGAGATAAAGAAAATGTGGGAACAGATTGCTGTGAGTCGAGAGGGTGGCGCTGGAAAAGCACAGCAGGTCAGGCAGCATCCGAGGGGCAGGAAAGTCAATGTTTCGAGCAAAAGCCCTTCATCAGGAATGAGGCTTGTGGGCCGGGGGACTGAGAGGTAAATGGGAGGTAGCTGAGACAGCGATAGGTGGATGAAGGTGATAGGTCAGGGGGGGAGGGGGGTGGAGGTGGAGTGAGTAGATGGGAAAGGTGATGGACAGGTCAGGAGGACGGTGCTGAGCTGGAGGCTTGGGACTGGGATAATGTGGGGGGAGGGGAAATGAGGAAACTGGTGAAATCCACATTAATCCCATGTGGTTGCGGGGTCCCAAGGTGGAAGATGAGGCGTTCTTCCTCCAGGTGTCGGGTGGTAAGGGTTTGGCGATGGAGGAAGCCCAGGACCTGCATGTCCTTAGCGGACCGGGAGGGGGAGTTGAAGTGTTCAGCCACGGGGCGGTGGGGTTGGTGGGTGTGGGTGTCCCGGAGATGTTCTTTGAAACAATCCACAAGTTGGCGTCCTGTCTCCCCGGTGTAGAGGAGACAGAAGATGACATTGGTGCAGTTACAGGTAAATTTCTGCCAGATGTGGAAGGATCCTTTGGGGCCTTGACAAGAGGTGAGGGGGGAGGTGTGGGCACAGGCTCTACACTTCCTGTGGTGGCCGGGAATGGGGTGAGGGCTGGTGGGGGGCAGGGATCTGACAAGGGAGTCGTGGAGGGAATGGTCTCTCTGAAATGTGGATAGGGGTGGGGAGGGAACCATACCCCTCGTGGTGCTGTCTGTTTGTAGGTGGCAGAAGTGGGGGAGGATGATGTGATATATATGGAGGTTGGTGAAGTGGAAGATGAGGACCAGGGGGGTCCTGTCCCTGTCGTGGTGGGTGCGGTTCGAGGTGGAGGGGTGGGGAGTGGAGGAGATGTGCTGGAGGGCATCATCAACCATGTGGGAGGGGAAATTCCGATCTTTGAAAAAGGAGGCCATCTGGGACTTTCTGAGGTGGAATTGGTCATTCTGGAAACAGATGCGGCAGAGACGGAGGATTTGGGAATAAGGGATGGTGTTTTTACAGGAGGTAGGGTGGGAGGAGGTGTAATCTAGGTAGTTGTGGGAATCGGTGGGTTTGTAGAAGATGTCTGTGATTAGCTGTTTGCTGGAGAAGTGTTGATTCTCCTGCTCCTCGGGTGCTGCCTGTGACCTCTTGTGCTTTTCCAGCAACACACTCTCGACCCTGACTCTCCAGCATCTGCAGTCCTCACTTTCTCCGGACAGATTGCTGTGAGTAAAGTTACATGAAGGCTCACAACACGCTTGTCTTCACTGGCCAGGACATCGAATGTAAAAGTGGCAAGTTATGTCACAGCTGTACAAAACTTTAGTTAGCCCACATTCAGAATATTTACGTGCAGTTCTGGTCACCACTACCAGAAAGATGTGGATGTTTTGCAGAGTATGCAGAGAAGGTTTACCGGGATGTTGCCTGGTCTGCAGTTATTAGGACAGGTTGAATAAACTCGGGTTATTTTCACTGGAAAGACAGAGGCCGAGGGGCAACCTGGTAAAGGTCTACAGAATTATGAGAGGCATAGATAGGATGGATAGTCAGAGACTTTTCCAGGGTGGAAACATAACAGCATATGAGGATGTACAAGGCATGATTAGTAAGTTTGCAGATGATGCTAAACTGGGTGATATCAGAAATTGCAGCAAGGCATTGATCGGCAGGGGAACTGGGCCGAGAAACGGCAAATGGAGGTTAATACAGATAAGTGTGAGCTCATGCATCTTGGAAAGTCAACTCACGGTAGGAGTTTCATGGTGAATGGTAAGACTTTAACGAGTAAAGTGGAACAGAGGAACCTTGGAGTTCAGGTGCATGGTTCTCTGAAAGTAGTCACAGGTAGACAGGGCAACGAAGGCGGCTTTTGGCACATTGGCCTTCATCAGTCAGGGCATCGAGTATAGAAATTGGGAAGTTATGTTGTGGTTGTACAGGACGTTGGTGAGGTCGCACTTGGGAGTATTGTTCAATTTTGGTCACCTTGTTACAGGAAGGATGTTTTTAAACTGGAAAGACTGCACAAGAAATTTACAATGATATTGCCAGGGCTCAACAGTCTGAGTTATAGGGAGAGGTTGGACTTTGGTCTTTAGAGCGTAGGAGACTGAGGGGGGATCTTATAGAGGTGTATAAGATCATGAGAGGCATGGATAGGGTGAACGCACTCAGGCTTTTCCCCAGTATTGGGGAATCAAGGACTAGAGAGCATCAGGCAAAGGTTAGAGGGGAAAGAATAAAAGGGAACCTGAGGGGCAACTTTTTTACACAGAGGGCGGTACGCAGATGGAATGAGCTGCCAGCGGAGGTGGTTGAGTTGGGTACATTAACAACATTTAAAAGGCATTTGGACAAATACAAGGATAGGAAAGGGTTAGAAGGATATGGGCCAGGGAAATGGGGTTAGAGAGGATGGACAATTTGATCAGCATGGACCAGTTTGGGCTGAATGGCCTGTCTCCCTTCTGTAGGGCTCTATGATTCCAGAAGAAACAGGAGCAGGAGTAGGCCATTCGGCCCCTCGAGGCTGCCCCACCATTCAATAAGATCATGGCTGATCTTTTCATGGCTTCAGCTCCACTTACCCGCCCTCTCACCATAACCCTTAATTCCTTTATTGTTCAAAACATCATCCATCTTAGCTTTAAAAGCATTTACTCAGGAATCCTCAACCACTTCACTGGGCAGGGAATTCAACAGATTCACAACTCTCTGGGTGAAGAATTTCCTTCTCAATTCGGTCCTAAATCTGCTCCCCCTAATTTTGAGGCTATGCCTTCGTGTCCTAGTTTCACCTGCCAGTGGAAACATCCTCTCTCCTTCTATCTATTCCCTTCCTGATTTTATATGTCTCTATAAGGTCCTCCCTCATTCTACTAAATTTCAAAGAATATAATCCCAATCTACTCAGCCTCTCCTCATAAACCAATCCCCTCAACTCAGAATCAACCGAGTGAACCTCCTCTGCACCCCCTCCAGTGCCAGTACATCCTTTCTCAAGTAAGGCGATCAAAACTGCACACAGTACTCCCGGTGTGGCCTCACCAGTACGCTATACAGCTGCAACATAACCTCTCTGCTTTTAAACTCAATCCCTTTCGCAATGGAAGACAAAATTCCATTTGCCTTTTTAATTACCTGTTGCATCTGCAGACCAACTTCTGTGATTCATACACAAAAACACCCAGATCCCTCTGCACAGCAGCGTGCTGCAATTTCTCACCATTCAAATAAGAATCCTTTTTCCCGTTACTCCTACCAACATGAATTACTTCACATTTATTAACATTGTATTCGATCTGCCACTCACTTAAACTATGTCCCTTTGCAAAGTTTCACAGTCCTCTGCACACTTTGCTCTGCCACTCATCTTAGTCTCATCCGCAAACTTTGATACACTACATGCGGTCCCCAACTCCAAATCATCGATGTAAGTTGGGAGTAATTGCAGTCCCAACGCTGATCCTTGAGGCACACCACTAGTCACTGATTGCCAACCAGAATAGCACTCATTTATCTCCACTCTGATTCCTGTTAGTCAACCAATCCTCTAACCATTCTAATAGATTACCCGGAATGCTGTGCATCTTTATCTTATACAGCAGCCTTTTGTGTGGCACATTTTAGAATGCTTTTTGGAAATCTAAATACACCACATCTACTGGGTCCCCGTCGTCCACTGTGGTCATATTGTCTTCATAGAATTCCAGTACATTTGTGAAGCATGGCCTGCCCTTCATAAACCCATGCTGCATGTGTCTAATGGGACAACTTCTATCTAGGTGTATCTTGATAGACACATGAATGGGAGACGAACAGAGGGATAGAAACCGCGTCTTGCAATAAGTAAATTAGATTAGATTCCCTACAGTGTGGAAACAGGCCCTTTGGCCCAATAAGTCCATTCTGACCCTCCGAAGAGTAACCCACCCAGACCCATTTCCCTCTGACTAATGCTCCCAACAACTATGGAAAATTTAGCATGGCCAATTCACCCTGACCTGCACATCTTTGTCACGGGTCTAAATAAGGATTAGGAATCACCTCAGGCTTGGTGGGCTAAAGGGTTTGTTGCTGTGCTGTAGATTGTATTAAATCACAACAGGAAAACGTACGAAACATCCAACATCTGGGTCAAAGGCTGAGGTGGGAGGGATAAGAATGAAAGGGAGTATTTACCCTCTGCAAAGAGCACACCAAAACACACAGAGGCAAGGGCCATTAGATAAATAGCAAATAGAAGCAGGAGTGGGCCACTCTGCCCTTTGAGCCTGCTCTCCCATTCATGTCATCATGGCTGATCCTCTGTCTCAGAGCCATATTCCCCATCTCTCCCCATACCCTTGACATTCTTAAAGTCTAAAAAATATATCTATTTCCTTCTTGAATATGTTCAGTGATCTGTAAGAGGAAGCAGCGGTGAGTCTGACAACGGTGGGTACATTGTTGGAGGGAATCCTGAGGGACAGGGTGTACATGTATTTGGAAAGGCAAGGACTGATTAGGGATAGTCAGCATGGCTTTGTGTGTGGGAAATCGTGTCTCACAAACTTGGTTGAGCTTTTCAGCATGTAACTAGACAGATTGATAACGGCAGAGCAGTCAATGTTGTTCACATGGACTTTAGTAAAGCCTTTGACAATGTTCCACATGGTAGACTAATTAGTAAAGTTAGATCACATGGGATTCAGGGTGAGCTTGCCAATTGGATACAAAATTGACTTGAGAGCAGAAGACAGAGGATGGTGGTGGAGGGTTGTTTTTCAGACTGGAGGCCTGTGACCAGCGGTGTTCCACAGGGATCGGTGCTGGGTCCAACGCTGTTTCTCATTTTTGTAAATGATTTGAATGAGGATATAGAAACCATGGTGGGCACGTTTGCAGATCTTGATCAGTTGGGCCAATGGGCTGAGGAGTGGCAAATGGAGTTTAATTTGGATAAACGTGAGGTGGTGCATTTTGTTAAAACAAATGAGGGCAGGACTTTTACAGTTAAAGGTAAAGCCCTGGGGAGTGTTGTCAAACAGAGAGACCGAGGGAGTTCAGATACATACTTCTTTGAAAGTTGCATCACAGGTAGAAGGCTGAGAGGGGATCTGATTGATTATTAAAGGATTGGACACTCTGGAGGCAGGAAACATGTTTCCGCTGATGGGTGAATCCTGAACCAGAGGACACAGCTTAAAAATACGGGGTAGACCATTTAGGACAGAGCTCAGGAGTAACCTCTTCACCCAGAGAGTGGTGGGTGTGTGGAATGCTCTGCCCCAGAGGGCAGTGGAGGCCCAGTGTCTGGATTAGTTTAAGAAAGAGTTGGATAGAGCTCTCAAGGATAGTGCAATCAAGGGTTATGGAGATAAGGCAGGAACAGGATACTGATTAAGGATGATCAGCCATGATCATATTGAATGGCGGTGCAGGCTCGAAGGGCAGAATGGCCTACTCCTGCACCTATTGTCTATTGTCTATTGTCTATTGTAGACAGGGTGGTTAAGAACACGTTTCACACACTTGTCTTTGTTGCTCAGACCTTAGAGTGTCGGAATGTCACGTTGAGGTTGTACAGGACATTGGCGAGGCCTCTTCGGAATACTGTGTCCAGTCCTGTCACCCTGTTACAGGGAAGATATTATTAAATTGGAGAGGGTTCACAAGAGATTAACCAGGATGTTGCTGGGAATGGAGGCTGTGTGTTTTCAGGAGAGACTGGGATAGGCTGGGATTTTTTTCACTGGAGCGTAGGAGGTTGATAGGTGACCTTGAGGGACGTAGATAAGGTGAATAACAAAGGTCTGGTGAATAACACCCATCAAAGTTTTACCTGTACATCCACTAATATCATTTATTGTATCCGTTGCTCCCGATGCGGTCTCCTCTACATTGGGGAGACTGGGTGCCTCCTAGCAGAGCGCTTTAGGGAACATCTCTGGGACACCCGCACCAATCAACCAAACCGCCCCGTGGCCCAACATTTCAACTCCCCCTCCCACTCTGCCGAGGACATGGAGGTCCTGGGCCTCCTTCACCGCCACTCCCTCACCACCAGATGCCTGGAGGAAGAACGCCTCATCTTCCGCCTCGGAACACTTCAACCCCAGGGCATCAATGTGGACTTCAACAGTTTCCTCATTTCCCCTTCCCCCACCTCACTCTAGTTCCAAACTTCCAGCTCAGCACTGTCCCCATGACTTGTCCCAACTGTCAATCTTCCTTCCCACCTATCACCGCTCCACCCTCCTCTCCGACCTATCACCTTTACCCCCACCTCCATCCACCTATTGCACTCTCAGCTACCTCCCCCTCAGCCCCACCCCCCTCCCATTTATCTTTCCACCCCCTCGGCTCACAGCCTCATTCCTGATGAAGGGCTTTTGTGTGGAATGTTGATTCTCCTGCTCCTTGGATGCTGCCTGACCTGCTGCGCTTTTCCAGCAACACACTCTCAGCTCTGATCTCCAGCATCTGCAGTCCTCACTTTCTCCTCGTTGAGTACAGACCTGGTCAAACCAATCTCCCCTTGTAGGACAGTCCTACCACACCTGGTAACAGCCTAGTGAACTTTTTCTGCACTCCCTCTGGTAAGTATATCCTTTCTTAGGGAGGGAGACCAAGACTGTGGGCAGTACTCCAGGGGTGGTCTCACCAAGGCCCTGTATAATTTCACTGTGTAACATTCCTACTCTCAACTCAAATCCTGTTGCAGTTGAAAGCCAGTGTACAATTTGCCTTCCTAATTGCTTGCTGTACCTCAGTACTTTCATTAACTGGCTACAATGATTCCTTTGTACGTCCACACTATCCAATATATTACCAATAGACAATAGACAATAGGTGCAGGAGTAGGCCATTCAGCCCTTTGAGCCTGCACCGCCATTCAATATAATCATGGCTGATCATTCCTAATCAGTATCCTGTTCCTGCCTTATCTCCATAACCCTTGATTCCACTATCCTTGAGAGCTCTATCCAACTCTTTCTTAAATGAATCCAGAGACTGGGCCTCCACTGCCCTCTGGGGCAGAGCATTCCACACAGCCACCACTCTCTGGGTGAAGAAGTTTCTCCTCATCTCTGTCCTAAATGGTCTACCCCGTATTTTTAAGCTGTGTCCTCTGGTTCGGCACTCACCCATCAGCGGAAATATGTTTCCTACCGCCAGAGTGTCCAATCCTTTCATAATCTTATACATCTCAATCAGATCCCCTCTCAATCTTCGAAACTCAAGGGTATACAAGCCTAGTCGCTTCAGTCTTTCAGTGTAAGGTAATCCTGCCATTCCAAGAATTGACCTCATGAACCTACGCTGCACTCCCTCAATAGCCAGAATGTCTTTTCTCAAATTTGGAGACCAGAACTGCACACAGTACTCCAGGTGTGGTCTCACCAGGGCCCTGTACAGCTGCAGAAGCACCTCTTTGCTTCTATACTCAATCCCTCTTGTTATGAAGGCCAGCATGCTATTAGCCTTCTTCACTACCTGCTGTACCTGCATGCTTGCCTTCATTGACTGGTGCACAAGAACACCCAGATCTCTCTGTACTGCCCCTTTACATAAATTGATTCCATTAAGGTAGTAGTCTGCCTTCCTGTTCTTGCTACCAAAGTGGATAACCATACATTTATCCACATTAAACTGCATCTGCCATTCATCTGCCCACTCACCTAACCTGTCCAGGTCACCCTGTAATCTCCTAACATCCTCATCACATTTCACCCTGCCACCCTGCCACCCAGCTTTGTATCATCAGCAAATTTGCTAATGTTATTGCTGATACCATCTTCTATATCATTAACATATTTTGTAAAAAGCTGTGGTCCCAGCACGGATCCCTGCGGTATCCCACTGGTCACTGCCTGCCATTCCGAAATGGAGCCGTTTATCACTACCCTTTGTTTCCTATTAGCCAACCAATTTTCAATCCAATCTAGTACTTTGCCCCCAATACCATGCGCCCTAATTTTACTCACTAACCTCCTGTGTGGGACTTTATCAAAAGCTTTCTGAAAGTCCAGGTACACTACATCTACTGGATTTCCCTCATCCAACTTCATAGTTACATCCTCAAAAAATTCAAGAAGATTAGTCAAGCATGATTTCCCCTTCATAAATCCATGCTGACTCTGTCCTATCCTGTTACTACTATCCAGATGTGCAGTAATTTCATCCTTTATAATAGACTCCAGCATCTTTCCCACCACTGAGGTCAGACTAACTGGTCTATAATTTCCTGCTTTCTCTCTCCCACCTTTCTTAAAAAGTGGTATAACATTATCCACCCTCCAATCCTCAGGAACCGACCCCGAATCTATTGAACTCTGGAAAATAATCACCAACGCATCCATGATTTCCCGAGCCACCTCCTTCAGTACCCTGGGATGCAGACCATCAGGCCCCGGAGACTTATCAACCTTCAGACCTAACAGTCTCTCCAACACCAATTCCTGGCAAATATAAATTCCCTTAAGTTCAGGTCCTTCAGCCACTGTTACCTCAGGGAGATTGCTTGTGTCTTCCCAAGTGAACACAGTGAACAATATATTACCACTATCCAAATAACACTCTTCCTTTCTGTTTTTCACACTAAAGTGTATCACTTCACATTTAGCCATGTTGTGTTATATGTGCCATGTATTTACCCACTAACTGGAACTTGTTTAAATCATCTTGAAGTCTCTGAGTATCAATCCTGCGCAGTTTTGTATCATCCGTAAACGTGGAAATGTTGTTAGGACCCCTCATCCAGGTCATTTTGGTGTAACATGAATAGACCTTCCATATTAATTTCCCAAGCTATCTCAGCAAGCTCACTCTCCTCTCTCAGTATGGTCAGGCCCTGGTGGGTTTCATGATGGTCTGGGCTGTGCACACCACTTTCTGCAGTTTCTTCGGTGTCCTGGGCGGAGCAGTTGCTGTGACCCAGCCAGACAGAATGCTTTCTGTGGTGCAGCTGTAAAGGTTAGTGAGAGCCCTGATGGAGATGCTGAATTCCCTGAGTTGCTGTGCTTTCGTGACCGTTGCGTCTACGTGGGAAGTCTGGGACAGCTTGTTGGTTCGTGTCACTCTGAGGAACTTGATGCTCTCGACCTACAGATGAAGGGACCTTAACACTAGACAGGATGCAGAGGGTTGTTGCCTGGATTGGAGAATTTCGGTTATCGAGAGAGATTGAAACAAAAAACTCAAAGCACGGCCGCTGCTGGAAATCAGGAACAAAACCAGAAGTTGCTGGAAACATTCAGCAGGTCTGGCAGCATCCATGGAGAGAAATCAGAGTTAACGTTTCAGGTCCATTGACCCTTCTTCAGAATGACTAGAGACTGGACAGGCTGCAGTTGCTTTCACTAGAGCAGAGGAGATTGAGAGAGGACATGATTGAGATGTAGAAGATAATGAGGGACATAGCCAGGGAGGAACTGTTCCCCTTGAGGGAGGGATCAATGGACAGGGGGATAGTTTTAAGGTCATAGCCAGGGAGTACAGAGGAGAACATGGTGAGGAAAGCATTGTTCACCCAGAGGGTGGTGGGAATCTGGAACTCGCTGCCTGTCAGGGTGGGAGAGGCAGAAACCCTCATCACATTGATGCAGGATTTAGATGTGAACTTGTGATACCAAGGTGCACAATCCTCTGGGCCATGTGCTGGGAAATGGGATTAGAATAGTGAGGTGGTTGTGTTTGAGCAGTCCAACAAGATGGGCTGAAGGGCCTTTTACAGTGCTCTATAACTCTGTGATTCTAACCCTTTACACCATCAATAATAAAAAATGTAGCAACTTCCACTTCAACGTACTCAAAGACTGAACCCTCCTGGAATCAAAAATTCCAAAGGTACACCACCCTCTGAGTAAAATCTCAGTACCTCTGTTGTTTTGAATTGTGCTGCCTGTTTCTAGACTGCCCAGCCCTGGGAAGCACCTTACCTACATCTGGGTAAAAAACAATACCCTGATGTATTCTGTAGATTTCAATAAAATTGCCTCTGAGTTTTCGAAACTCTAGTGAGAACAGGCCCGGTTTGGCCAATCCCTCTTTATAGACAGTCCTGCCATCCCAGGTACGTCTGGTGCACCTATGTCACCCCCCATCCCCAAACCCCCCACCCCCCCCCCCCCCATCCACCAATGCAATACAATCCGTCCTGAGGTAAAGAAACCAAAGCTGCACACAGTGCTCCAGAACCAAATACTATAGACTCATCGAGGACAGGATAATGTGGCTCAAGGATCTTCTGGGATGCATTAGCTTCCAATGCAGAGAGCTGCTTGGAATCCTAATGTTGAAACACATACACTGGCTGGAATGATGAGACTGAAATAAACACTGATTTGTACAGAGTGTTTGCGTGAACAGGATCTCAAAGAGGAGATACCTTGGTCACAAAATTAGGGACATACCGGGATCTGAAAGTTGACAAAAGCTGAGATACTTCTGTGAATGATCTTCATCTTGTAGTGTCGGCATCTCCTGTCTGTCTTCCATCTTGGTGGGATCAGGTGGATCTTGGTGAGACCAGATTTAATTTCAATGGATAAGTAGATTGAATAGTTGTGAATTGATTTGGCCGGAGTTGGTGTGATGTGGTTGCCTGTTGGAGACTCCCTCACTGCTGTCCCGAGCTGATGGAAGTTTGTGGTTAGTTTGTGATGTGCTGTGATGTGACCTGCGATTCTGGAATGACCCACACGGTGTTGGATTGTGTCCAGGCTGGAGGATGACCACGTGGTCATCTGAGGAAACAGGCTCCAACAAACGGGATTTGAAAAGTTGTCACTTCCTTGGACTCTGGGGAAAGCTGTCAGGAACAAGGTCCGATCTTGGCATGGAGCTTGGAATATTACCCAGTGTCTGAGAGTTTGGGATCAAACTGTTCGAGGATAGGAAGCTTGTGTGGATATCGCTTTACTGCATTGTTCTGCCACCTTGGATGTCAACATACATCTCTAATGTCATCTACCTTTTTGCACTTGGACACGGTCTGCTTCAGTATCTGAGGAATCGTGAATGGTGCTGAACATTGTGCAATCATCAGCGAGCATTCCCACTTCTGACCTTCGGATGGAGGGAAGGTCATTGATGAAGCAGCTGAGAATAGAGTCATGGAGGCCCACAGCACACAAAAACGCGCCCTTCGGCCCATTGAGCCAAGACAACCACCTCATGATTCGAATCCAATTTTCCAGCACCTGGCCCATATGTTAGGAGCGTTGGGCATTGGACACTGCCCTAAGGAACTCCCACAGGGATATCTCTCACAGACCCCTCGAGCTGCGTTATTCCCTCTCATCATATTGTTTAATTTCCTTTTCCTGGGTATCTGGATTTGAATCCTGCTATGGCAGGACTTGTATTCAATAAAAACCTGGAATCAATTGTTGGGGAAAACCCCATCAGCTTCAATAATATCCTGTAGGGAAGGAAATCTACCGTCCTTACCCGGTCTGGCACACGTGACTCCAGGCCCACAGCAACATGGTTGACTCTTAACTGCCCAGTAAGTGATGCCCTCATCCCAAAAATGAATGAAAACAATGATTTTTCAGAAAAATAACTGAAAAGCATTCAACAAATTAAAACTCTCTTTTAGCCAGACACACCCAACTCTTCTCAATCTCCGTCTCAAATTAAAAGCAATTTTCAAAGGAACACCCAACCAGCTTCGCAAAATCTCTGACTGAAGTTATTGCAAAAAAGGGACAAAATTCACAAAGCAATTCACATCAGGGCAAAGATCACGTTTCGAATACTCAATAATGAGTTTCCTCAGCACTGACCCTCCGACAATGCGGCACTCCCTCAGCACTGACCCTCCGACAGTGCGGCACTCCCTCAGCACTGACCCTCTGACAGTGCCCACTCCCTCAGCACTGACCCTTCGACAGTGCGGCACTCCCTCAGCACTGAGCCTCCGACAGTGCGGCACTCCCTCAGCACTGACCCTCTGACAGTGCCCACTCCCTCAGCACTGACCCTTCGACAGTGCGGCACTCCCTCAGCACTGACCCTCCGACACTGCCCACTCCCTCAGTACTGACCCTCCGACAATGCGGTGCTCCCTCAGTACTGACCCTCCAACAGTGCGGCACTCTCTCAGCACTGACCCTCCGACAGTGTGGCGCAACCTCAGTACTGACCCTCCGACAGTGCGGCGCTCCCTAAGCACTGACCCTCCGACAATGCGGCACTCCCTCAGTAGTGACCCTGTGACAGTGCGGCACTCCCTCAGTATTGACCCTCCGACAATGCGGCACTCCCTCAGCACTGACCCTCTGACAGTGCAGAACTCCCTCAGCACTGCCCCTCCGACAGTCCGGCCCTCCCTCAGTACTGACCCTCCGACAGTGCGGCCCTCCCTCAGCACTGACCCTCCGACAGTGGAGCACTCCCTCAGCACTGACCCTCTGACAGTGCCCACTCCCTCAGCACTGACCCTCCGACAGTGCGGCAGTCCCTCAGTACTGACACTCCGACAGTGCGGCACCCCCCCCAGCACTGACCCTCCGACACTGCCCACTTCCTCAGCACTGACCCTCCGACAATGCTGTGCTCCCTCAGCACTGACCCTCCGACCGTGCCCACTCCCTCAGCACTGACCCTCCGACAGTGCAGCACTCCCTCAGCACTGACCCTCTGACAGTGCCCACTCCCTCAGCACTGACCCTTCGACAGTGCGGCACTCCCTCAGCACTGACCCTCCGACACTGCCCACTCCCTCAGTACTGACCCTCCGACAATGCGGTGCTCCCTCAGTACTGACCCTCCAACAGTGCGGCACTCTCTCAGCACTGACCCTCCGACAGTGTGGCGCAACCTCAGTACTGACCCTCCGACAGTGCGGCGCTCCCTAAGCACTGACCCTCCGACAATGCGGCACTCCCTCAGTAGTGACCCTGTGACAGTGCGGCACTCCCTCAGTATTGACCCTCCGACAATGCGGCACTCCCTCAGCACTGACCCTCTGACAGTGCAGAACTCCCTCAGCACTGCCCCTCCGACAGTGCGGCCCTCCCTCAGTACTGACCCTCCGACAGTGCGGCGCTCCCTAAGCACTGACCCTCCGACAATGCGGCACTCCCTCAGTAGTGACCCTGTGACAGTGCGGCACTCCCTCAGTATTGACCCTCCGACAATGCGGCACTCCCTCAGCACTGACCCTCTGACAGTGCAGAACTCCCTCAGCACTGCCCCTCCGACAGTGCCCACTCCCTCAGCACTGACCCTCCGACAGTGCGGCAGTCCCTCAGTACTGACACTCCGACAGTGCGGCACCCCCCCCAGCACTGACCCTCCGACACTGCCCACTTCCTCAGCACTGACCCTCCGACAATGCTGTGCTCCCTCAGCACTGACCCTCCGACCGTGCCCACTCCCTCAGCACTGACCCTCCGACAGTGCAGCACTCCCTCAGCACTGACCCTCTGACAGTGCCCACTGCCTCAGAACTGACCCTCCGACAGTGCAGCACTCCCTCAGCACTGACCCTCCGACCGTGCCCACTCCCTCAGCACTGACCCTCCGACAGTGCAGCACTCCCTCAGCACTGACCCTCTGACAGTGCCCACTCCCTCAGAACTGACCCTCTGACACTGCCCACTCCCTCAGCACTGACCCACCGACAGTGCGGCGCTCCCTCAGCACTGACCCTCCGACAGTGCGGCGCTCCCTAAGCACTGACCCTCCAACAATGCGGCACTCCCTCAGTAGTGACCCTGTGACAGTGCAGCACTCCCTCAGCACTGACCCTCCGACAATGCGGCACTCCCTCAGCACTGACCCTCTGACAGTGCGGCTATCCCTCAGTACTGACCCTCCGACAGTGCGGCACCCCCTCAGCACTGACCCTCCGACAGTGCGGTGCTCCCTCAGCACTGACCCTCTGACAGTGCAGAACTCCCTCAGCTCTGCCCCTCCGACACTGCGGCCCTCCCTCAGTACTGACCCTCCGACAGTGCGGCACCCCCTCAGCACTGACCCTTTGACACTGCCCACTCCCTCAGCATTGACCCTCCAACAGTGCGGTGCTCCCTCAGTACTGACCCTCCGACAGTGGAGCACTCCCTCAGCACTGACCCTCTGACAGTGCCCACTCCCTCAGCACTGACCCTCCGACACTGCGGCCCTCCCTCAGTACTGACCCTCTGACAGTGCGGCACTCCCTCAGCACTGACCCTCTGACATTGCGGCCCTGCCTCAGCACTGACCCTCTGACAGTGCCCACTCCCTCAGCACTGACCCTCTGATACTGCCCACTCCCTCAGTACTGACCCTCCGACAGTGCGGCACTCCCTCAGCACTGACCCTCAGACAGTGCAGCGCTCCCTCAGCACTGTCCCTCCGACAGTGCGGCGCTCCCTCAGCACTGACCCTCCGACAGTGCGGCACTCCCTCAGCACTGACCCTCCGACAGTGCGGCGCTCCCTCAGCACTGACCCTCCGACAGTGCGGCACTCCCTCAGCACTGACCCTCCGACAGTGTGGCACTCTCTCAGCACTGACCCTCCGACAGTGCGGCGCTCTCTCAGCACTGACCCTCCGACAATGCGGCACTCCCTCAGTAGTGACCCTGTCACAGTGCGGCACTCCCTCAGTAGTGACCCTGTGACAGTGTGGCGCTCTCTCAGCACTGACCATCTGACAGTGCGGCACTGTCTCAGCACTGACCCTCCGACAGTGTGGCACTCCCTCAGCACTGACCCTCCGACAGTACGGCACACCCTCAGCACTGAACCTCCGACAGTGTGGCATTCCCTCAGCACTGACCCTCCGACAGTGCGGTACTCCCTCAGCACTGACCCTCCGACAGTGCGGCATCCCTCAGCACTGACCCTCCGACAGTGCCCACTCCCTCAGCACTGATCCTCCGATAGTGCGGCTCTCCCTCAGCACTGACTCTCCGACAGTGCGGCGCTCCCTCAGTATTGACCCTCCAACAGTGCGGCACTCCCTCAGCACTGACCCTCCGACAGTGTGGCACTCCCTCAGCACTGACCCTCCGACAGTGCCCACTCCATCCGCACCGACCCTCCGACAAAGCGGCACTCCCTCAGCACTGACCCTCCGACAGTGCCCACTCCATCCGCACTGACCTTCTGACAGTGCGGCACTCTCTCAGCACTGACCCTCCGACGGTGCGGCACTCCCTGAGCACTGACCCTCCGACAGTGCGGCACTCCCTCAGCACTGATCCTCCGACAGTGCGGCACTCCCTCAGCACTGACCCTCCGACAGTGCCCACTCCCTCAGCACTGATCCTCCGATAGTGCGGCTCTCCCTCAGCACTGACTCTCCGACAGTGCGGCGCTCCCTCAGTATTGACCCTCCAACAGTGTGGCACTCCCTCAGCACTGACCCTCCGACAGTGTGGCACTCCCTCAGCACTGACCCTGTGACAGTGCGGCACTCTCTCAGCACTGACCCTCCGACAGTGCGGCACTCCTTCAGTACTGACCCTCCGACAGTGTGGCACTCCCTCAGCACTGACCCTCCAACAGTGCCCACTCCATCCGCACTGACCCTCCAACAGTGCGGCACTCCCTCAGCACTGACCCTGTGACCGTGTGTCACTCCCTCAGCACTGACCCTCCGACTGTGCGGCACTCCCTCAGCACTGACCCTCCGACAGTGCGGCGCTCCCTCAGCACTGACCCTCCGACAGTGCCCACTCCATCCGCACTGACCCTCCAACAGTGCGTCACCCCCTCAGCACTGACCCTCCGACAGTGCGGCACTCCCTCAGCACTGACCCTCCGACAGTGCCCACTCCCTCAGCACTGATCCTCCGATAGTGCGGCTCTCCCTCAGCACTGACTCTCCGACAGTGCGGCGCTCCCTCAGTATTGACCCTCCAACAGTGTGGCACTCCCTCAGCACTGACCCTCCGACAGTGTGGCACTCCCTCAGCACTGACCCTGTGACCGTGTGGCACTCCCTCAGCACTGACCCTCCGACAGTGCCCACTCCATCCGCACTGACCCTCCGACAGTGCGGCGCTCCCTCCGCACCGACCCTCCGACAAAGCGGCACTCCCTCAGCACTGACCCTCCGACAGTGCCCACTCCATCCGCACTGACCTTCTGACAGTGCGGCACTCCCTCAGCACTGACCCTCCGACAGTGCGGCACTCCCTGAGCACTGACCCTCCGACGGTGCGGCACTCCCTCAGCACTGATCCTCCGACAGTGCGGCACTCCCTCAGCACTGACCCTCCGACAGTGTGGCACTCCGTCAGCACTGACCCTGTGACAGTGCGGCACTCCCTCAGCACTCACCCTCCGACAGTGCAGCGCTCCCTCAGTATTGACCCTCTAACAGTGCGGCACTCTCTCAGCACTGACCCTCCGACAGTGCCCACTCCATCCGCACTGACCTTCTGACAGTGCGGCACTCTCTCAGCACTGACCCTCCGACGGTGCGGCACTCCCTGAGCACTGACCCTCCGACAGTGCGGCACTCCCTCAGCACTGATCCTCCGACAGTGCGGCACTCCCTCAGCACTGACCCTCCGACAGTGCCCACTCCCTCAGCACTGATCCTCCGATAGTGCGGCTCTCCCTCAGCACTGACTCTCCGACAGTGCGGCGCTCCCTCAGTATTGACCCTCCAACAGTGTGGCACTCCCTCAGCACTGACCCTCCGACAGTGTGGCACTCCCTCAGCACTGACCCTGTGACAGTGCGGCACTCTCTCAGCACTGACCCTCCGACAGTGCGGCACTCCTTCAGTACTGACCCTCCGACAGTGTGGCACTCCCTCAGCACTGACCCTCCAACAGTGCCCACTCCATCCGCACTGACCCTCCAACAGTGCGGCACTCCCTCAGCACTGACCCTGTGACCGTGTGTCACTCCCTCAGCACTGACCCTCCGACTGTGCGGCACTCCCTCAGCACTGACCCTCCGACAGTGCGGCGCTCCCTCAGCACTGACCCTCCGACAGTGCCCACTCCATCCGCACTGACCCTCCAACAGTGCGTCACCCCCTCAGCACTGACCCTCCGACAGTGCGGCACTCCCTCAGCACTGACCCTCCGACAGTGCCCACTCCCTCAGCACTGATCCTCCGATAGTGCGGCTCTCCCTCAGCACTGACTCTCCGACAGTGCGGCGCTCCCTCAGTATTGACCCTCCAACAGTGTGGCACTCCCTCAGCACTGACCCTCCGACAGTGTGGCACTCCCTCAGCACTGACCCTGTGACCGTGTGGCACTCCCTCAGCACTGACCCTCCGACAGTGCCCACTCCATCCGCACTGACCCTCCGACAGTGCGGCGCTCCCTCCGCACCGACCCTCCGACAAAGCGGCACTCCCTCAGCACTGACCCTCCGACAGTGCCCACTCCATCCGCACTGACCTTCTGACAGTGCGGCACTCCCTCAGCACTGACCCTCCGACAGTGCGGCACTCCCTGAGCACTGACCCTCCGACGGTGCGGCACTCCCTCAGCACTGATCCTCCGACAGTGCGGCACTCCCTCAGCACTGACCCTCCGACAGTGTGGCACTCCGTCAGCACTGACCCTGTGACAGTGCGGCACTCCCTCAGCACTCACCCTCCGACAGTGCAGCGCTCCCTCAGTATTGACCCTCTAACAGTGCGGCACTCTCTCAGCACTGACCCTCCGACAGTGCCCACTCCATCCGCACTGACCTTCTGACAGTGCGGCACTCCCTCAGCACTGACCCTCCGACGGTGCGGCACTCCCTGAGCACTGACCCTCCGACGGTGCGGCACTCCCTCAGCACTGACCCTGTGACCGTGTGGCACTCCCTCAGCACTGACCCTCCGACAGTGCCCACTCCATCCGCACTGACCCTCCAACAGTGCGTCACCCCCTCAGCACTGACCCTCCGACTTTGCGGCACTCCGTCAGCACTGACCCTCCAAAAGTGCGGCACTCCCTCAGCACTGACCCTGTGACCGTGTGGCACTCCCTCAGCACTGACCCTCCGACTGTGCGGCACTCCCTCAGCACTGACTCTCCGACAGTGCGGCACTTCCTCAGCACTGACCCTCCGACAGTGCGGAGCTCCCTCAGCACTGACCCTGTGACAGTGTGGCACTCCCTCAGCACTGACCCTGTGACAGTGGTGCACTCCCTCAGCACTGACCCTGTGACAGTGCGGCACTCCCTCAGCACTGACCCTGTGACAGTGGTGCACTCCCTCAGCACTGACCCTGTGACAGTGGTGCACTCCCTCAGCACTGACCCTGTGACAGTGCGGCACTCCCTCAGCACTGACTCTCCGACAGTGCGGCACTTCCTCAGCACTGACCCTCTGACAGTGCGGCACTCCCTCAGCACTGACCCTGTGACAGTGCTGCACTCCCTCAGCACTGACCCTCTGACAGTGCTGCACTCCCTCAGCACTGACCCTGTGACAGTGCTGCACTCCCTCAGCACTGCCCCTCGGGTTCGGGTTGGATCTTGTTCACTGGAGTTTTAAAGAATGAGAGAATCTGATCCTCTGATTTTATAACAGGACCAGACCTGGGAATTCCTAGTTGCCCCCTTGAGAAGGTGGGGGTGAGCTGCCTTCTTGAACCGCTGCAGTCCATGTGCTGTGGGTAGACCCACAATGCCCTTAGGGAGGGGATTCCAGGATTGTGACCCAGCGACAAGGAACGGCGATATATTTCCAAATCAGGATGAGGAGTGACTTGGAGGGGAACCTGCAGGGGGTGGTGTCCCCAAGTATCTGCTGCCCCTTGTCCAGATGACCAGGGAGTCCTGAACCAGTCTTAGAACAGTCTGAGATTACAGGACGGGCCATATCGGACTGAGATGAGGAGTAATGCCTTCACCCAGAGAGTGGGGACCCTGGGGAATTCCCTGCCACGGGAAGGGGTTAAGGCCAAAACATTGAATGTTTTTAAGGTGGAGTTAGATAGAGTTCTTAAGGATAACGGGATCAAAGGGTATGGGGAGGAAGCAGGAACAGGGGACTGAGTTGGATAATCATATGGAATGGTGGAGCAGGCTCGAAGGGCCGAATGGCCTCCTCCTGTTCCTGTTCTCTCTGTCAATGGCCTGTGGCGGTGTCTGAGTTTCCATGTAATTCTGTGAAAGGCCACAAGGGGGACACCCCATCCACACAGAAACCTCTAACAAGGTCTGCTCCCACTCCCCTGAATACCTTCAGCTTGAACATGACGCCAATGAAATGAACGTTTCCCAATGACTGTGTTTCTCTGTGGGAGAGCTCTCCTGCTGTTTGGTTGTGTTTTTCTGGTCATTAGCTGCTGCTTCTCAATAACTGCTCTGCACCGTTTCCTTCTGATTTTATACATCAGAGACACGGCCTCTCAATCTACCCCTCAGCTGCCCCTCTGAAGGAAGCGACTGAATGAGTATTTATTGCCCGTCCCTAGCTACCCCCTTGAGGAGGTGGGGGTGAGCTGCCTTCTTGAACCGCTGCAGTCCATGTGATGTAGATAGACCCGCAATGCCCTGAGGGAGGGGATTCCAGGATTGTGACCCAGCAACAAGGAACGGCAATATATTTCCAAATCAGGATGGGGAGTGACTTGGAGGGGAACCTGCAGGGGGTGGTGTCCCCAAGTATCTGCTGCCCCTTGTCTTTCTATTTTTAATACCGTTCCACTTTACAAAAAGGATGGTAAACAGAAAGCAGGGAATCACAGAATCACATGTCAGTTGTCGGGAAACTATTGGGGAAAGGTGGCAGGGAGAGAAGTCCTCTTCACTTGGAGTAGCAAGGTTTGATCAAGGAGAGTCAGTGAAGGGCTCCAGCCCAATACGTCGACTCTCCTGCTCCTCGGATGCTGCCCGACCTGCTGTGCATTTCCAGCACCACACTCTCAACTCTGATCTGCAGTATCTGCAGTCCTCACTTTCTCCTGTGTCAGAGGGAGGTCAGGCCCAACACACCTGACTGAGCTTTTCCAAGAGGTGATGGAGAGGGTAGGTGATGGTGGTTGGTGGAGTTGATATGGATTTCAACAAGGCCTTTAACAGGGTCCCACATGGGGAACTGATAAAGAAGGTAAAAAAACATGGGATCTGGGGTAACGGGGAAAGTTGGGTCTAAAATTGTCTTAGTAACAGGAGACAGAGAGTGGGGGGAGAAGGCTGTTTGTGTGACCGGAGCCTGGTGTGCAGTGGTGTACCACAGGGATCAGTGCTGGGCCCTTTAGTGTTTGTGATATTCATTAATGATTTGGATGAGAATGTAGGAGTGTGATAATTAAGTTTGTGGCTGATACAAAGATTATCTGGGTGGCTGGCTGTTTGGAGGAAGGTGTTAGGTGACAGGAGGGTTGGTCGGACGGACTGATCAGTGGCGGACAGGATTTAATCTTGATAATTGTGAGGTGAGGCATTTTGGAAGAATTAGCAAGATGAGGGAGTACTCAGAGAATGGCAGGGCACAATGAAGCTCAGAGGGATCTTGGGGAGTTGTCCACAGATCCCTGAAGGTGATAGGACGGGTCGATCGGCAAGTTAAGAAGGAAAAAGGGTCACTTGCCTTTATCAGTTGAGGCCTAGATTCGAAGAGCAGGAAGGTGGTGTTGGAGCTGGACAGGTCTTTGGTGAGGCCCCAGCTGGAGAACTGTGTGTGGTTCTGGTCCCTGCATTATAGGAAGGATGGGATTGTACTGGAGGGGCTGCAGAGGGGATTCCCCAGGGTACTGTCTGGGATGGAGCATTTCAGTGATGGGGTGAGGCTGGATACGCTCGGGAATACTGAGGGGGATCTGATCGAGGGGTACAAGAGTGGCGATAGAGAGCAGCTGTTCCCTCTAGTCGAAGGATCAGTAACAAGTGAACACATTTTAAGGCAAAGAGTGGAAGTTTAGAGGTATTTCAGGAAATGTATTTTTTCACCCAGAGGGTGATGCAGGTCTGGAGTGTGCTGCCTGGGTGGTGGTTGGGGGGGGGGGGGAGGGGGTGCGGTATTGAGGTGGGAAATTTCACAATCTTTAAAAAGGTCTTGGATGAGCCCCTGAAATGTCCCAACATCCAAGGCTATGGGCCAAGCACAGGCAAGTGGGACTGGTGTAGCTTTACAGGAGCCTTTGTCAGTGCAGACTTGATGGGCCGAAGGGCCTCCTCTGGACTGTATGATTCAATGATTTGAGGTGGGAGTGGGTTAGGACAGTGCTGTCCTGGGGTCCTTGGTGAGATTGGGGACCCTCTGAAACTGCTGGTCAGATGATATTTTCTCCTGACTCAGACACTTAATCAACGTGATGTTTTTCTTAATAATACTGGTAGATAAAGAGGAGAGTGGTCCTCAGGGAAGAGTGTAAACTGGGCCATGGCCAATTATATCAAAATCAGGCAGGAGCTGGGAAATAGGGATTGGACACAGCTATTTGAAGGGAATTAAGGAAAATCCCAAAACATTTTGTTCTTATATAAGCAGCAAGCAGGTAACTAGAGAAAGGATTGATCCACAAAGATAATGAAGGAAGGCTGTGTGCTGAACCTGAGAGAATGGGTCAGATTCTGAATCATTACTTTGCATCAGTGTTCACTGAGGAGAGGAACATGATGAATATTGAGATAGAAGTTTGATTCGTCTGGATCATGTTGGCATAAGCAGGGAAGATGTGTTGAGTATGCTAGAGGTTATTAATGTGGACAAATCCCCAGGACTGGATGGGATCTATCCCAAGTTGTTGAGGGAGGCGAGAGAGAAAATAGCTAAGGTCCCGACAGATATCTTTGTGGCATCCTTAAATACAGGTGAGGTGCCAGAGAACTGGAAGGTTGCTCATGTTGCCCCCCTATACAAGAAGGGTAGTAGGGATATTCGGGGTAACTACAGAGCAGTGAGCCTGACGGCGGTGGTGGGGAAGTTGCTGGAGAGGATACCAAGAGATAGATCTATTTATATTTGGAAAGGAATGAGCTCATCGGTGATGGGCGACATGGTTTTGTGCGGGGGAGATCTTGCCTTACCAACTTGATAGAGTTCTTCGAGGAAGTGACCAAGGTGTTAGATGAAGGAAGAGCTGTTGATGAAAATATACATGGACTTTAGTAAGGCATTTGATAAGGTTCCCCACTGTAGACTAATGGGGAAAGTGAAGTCACATGGTGTGCAGGGTGTTCTAGCGAAGTGGTTAAAGAACTGGTTGAGCAACAGGAGACAAAGAGTAGTAGTTGAAGGGAGTTTCTCGAAATGGAGAAAGGTGACCAGTGGTGTTCCACAGGGGTCAGTGTTGGGGCCACTGTTGTTTGTAATATACATAAATGATCTGGAAGAGGGCACTGTTGGTATGATCATCAAGTTTGCAGATGGCACGAAGATTGGTGGAGTAGCAGAAAACATAAGGGACTGTCAGAGAATACAGGAGGATATAGATAGACTGGAGAGTTAGGCGGAAAAGTGGTAGATGGTTTTCAATCCAGACAAATGTGAGATGATGCATTTAGGCAAGACTAATTCTAGAGCGAGTTATACAATGAATGGAAGAGCCTTGGGAAAAGTTGATGGGCAGAGAGATTTGGGAGTGCAGGTCCATTTTACTCTGAAGTTTGCTGCACAGGTGGATAGAGTGGTCAAGAAGGCATTTGGTATGCTCGCCTTCATTGGACAGGGTATTGAGTATAAGAGCTGGCAGGTCATGTTAAAATTGTACAAGACAATGGTTCAGCCACTTAGAATACTGTGTACAGTTCTGGGCGCCACATTACCAAAAGGATGTGGACGCTTTGGAGAGGGTGCAGAGAAGTTCCATGAGGATGTTGCTTGGTATGGAAGGTGCTAACTATGAAGAGAGGTTGAGTAGGTTGGGTTTATTTTCATTAGAAAAAAGGAGATTAAGGGGGGACCTGATTGAGGTTTACAAAACCATGAAGGGTATAGACAGGGTGGATAGAGACAAGCTTTTTCCCAGGGTGAAGGATTCAATAACGAGAGGTCATGCTTTCAAGGTGAGAGGTGGAAAGTTTAAGGGGGATATATGCGGCAAGTACTTCACACAGAGGGTGGTGGGCGTTTGGAACGTGTTGCCTGCAGAGGTGATAGAGGCAGGCACGATAGATTCATTTAAGATGCATCTGGACAGATGCATGAGTCGGTGGGGAGCAGGAGGATACAGATGCTTAGGAATTGGGTGACTGGTTTAGACAGTACACTTGGATCGGCTTAGGCTTGGATCTCTATCTCTAACCTCAACATTCATCATGTCCCTCTCCTCAGTGAACACTGATGCAAAGTAATCATTCAGAATCTCACCCATTCACTCAGGTTCGGCACACAGCCTTCCTTCCTTATCCTTTAGTGGACCAATCCTTTCTTTGTTCTTTAAGAACTCTTTACATTAGAATGTGTCCCTGACCTTCGCTTGAGTTGCTGCCAGCGATCTGGTCCAGTTTGGCGTTTCCCTCCTGAAAGCTCCTGGTACCATCATCTCCCTGGCAGTATCATGTCTCCTCTTTGATCTTACACTCAATTCAACGCTTTTTTCTCTCGCTTACCAACAACAAGTAATTTACCTGTAAATTGGGCCTGAAGTGGATGTACAGGCTCTTGTTATTAAAAAGGAAAATGACAAAATGGCAGCAGTGCGACACGAACGAGCTGGATGAGGGAACTGAGGGTGTGCTGCCAAACTTCTGGCTAATGAAAAGGTGGGGGGGACAGGGGTGGTGGGGACAGGGGTGGGGGTGTTAGTGATGAGGAAAGAGGGAGGCTGCAGAAGGACGTGGACAGGCTGGGAGAATGGGCAAGGAAGTGGTGTACAGTATGGGAAGTGTGAGGCGATGCACTTTGGCCGGAAGATAGAGACATGGACTGCGTTCTCGATGGCTTCGGAAATCTGAAGCTCAAAGGGACTGGAGAGTCCTAGTTCAGGATTCTCTTTAGGTTAATGAAATAACTCCACAGAGGCCAGTATCCTGTCACCAGGTCCCTCCTCATTTACATGTGGAGAGACCGCGACACTGACCTGGCTCCCTCAGAGCCAGCTCTCGGAGTGAGCAGAACCCCAACACTTCTGTTTATTTTTTTTTCTTTTTTCTTTTTATTTTAGCACCCATGTTGTGTGTGTGCAAGTGTGAGACACAGTGAGAGACACAAGCTGTACGAATCTTTATTCAATTTCCACCACCAGGAAGAAAAGAAACAGCCGAGTGGCCAAACACTCCTGTTTGTACCTGTTAGGGGACTCCGATTTGGTGAAGTTCACCTGACTGACCCCGATACAATCATAGAGGTTAACATGCAGTTCGGAGGGCAGATGCAATGTAAGCATTCATTTCAAGAGGGCTGGAATACAAGAGCAGAGCTGTACTGCTGAGGCTGTATAAGGCTCTGGTCAGACCACATTCAGAATCTTGTGAGCAGTTTTGGGCCCCGTATCTAAGGAAGAACGTGCTGGTCTTGGAGGGGGGGGGCAGAGGAGGTTTACAAGAATGATCCCAGGGATGAAGGGATTGTCATATGAGGAATGGGTCTGTAATGATTAGGTTCCCTACAGTGTGGAAATAGGCCCTTCAGCCCAACAAGTCCACACCAACCCTCCAAAGAGTAACCCACCCAGGCCCATTCCCCTACATTTACCCCTGACTAATGCAGCTAACACTACAATTTAGCATGACCAATTCACCCTGACCTGCACATCTTTTGGAATGTGAGAGGAAACCAGAGGAAACCCGCACAGACACACAGGGAGAATGTGCAATCTCCACAGGGACATTTAAGTTGTCATTGGACAAACATATGGATGTACATGGAATAGTGTAGGTTAGATGGGCTTCAGATTGGAATGACAGGTCGGCGCAACATCAAGGGCCAAAGGGCCTGTATTGCACTGTAATGTTCTATGTTCTATGACAGTTGCCTGAGGCTGGAATTGAACCCGGGTCCCTGGCGCTGTGAGGCAGCAGTGCTAACCACTGAGCCACTGTGCTGCCTTGATGGAGTTTAGAAGGATGAGGGGGAATCTCATGGAAACTTCCAGAATCCTGAGAGGCCTGGATAGAGAGGATGTGGAGAAGATGTTTCCACCAGGAGGAGAGACTAGGACCCGAGGGCCCAGCCTCAGGGTGAAAGGGCGACCCTTTAGAACTGAGATGAGGAGGGGTTTCTTCAGCCAGAGGGTGGGGAATCTGTGGGACTCATTATCACAGGGGGCTGTGGAGGCCAAGTCACTGAGTGTATTTAAGACAAAGATAGATAAGTTTTGGATTGGAAAAGGGACCAAAGGTTACAGGGAGAAGGCAGGAGAATGGGGTTGAGAAACAGGCCAGCCATGATCAAATGGCAGAGCACATTCGATGGGCTGAATGGCCTAATTCAGCTCCCATACTTTGCAGTCGGAGTTGTCATGTCAGTAGGTCCCTAACCCCAGGCTATTGGTCTGGAGACATGGGTTGGACCCCACTGCAGTAGATGGTGAAGTTTGAAGTCAATGAAATCTGAGGGGGAACCTGATTTTGTTCAGGATACGAGAAAGATACACATCCTCCTCTGGGTGTTGGATGGCTGGTTTGTGAAGCAGTGTGATGCTAACAGTGTGGGTCCAATCCCCGCACTGGCTGAAGCTACCATGAAAGACTCTCCTTCTCAACCTCTTGCCCTTGCCAGAGGCATGGTGACCCTCAGGTTAAACCCACCAGTCATCTCCATCTCTGGAATGAGAGAGAGAGAGAGAGAGAGAGAGAGCAGCCTACTGGTCTGGTAAGACCATGGTGACTTTACCTTTTGCACTGTCCTTATGTGGTTAGGCCAACATCTGGCTGTTAACTACCCTGAAATTCTTCATCACAGAATCATGCAGCACAGAAACAGGCCCTTCGGCCCAGCATGTCTCTGCCAACCAACAAACACCAAATACACCAATCCCATTTGCCTACACCTGCTCCATAGCTTACTCGGTATTTACAGACTCATAGAGTCATGGAGATGTACAGCACGGAAACAATCCTTCTGGTCTAACTCAACCAGATAACCTAAATTAATAGAACATAGAAGAATACAGCGCAGTACAGGCCCTTTGGCCCTCGATGTTGCGCTGATCCAAGCCCACCTAACCTATACTAACCCACTATCCTCCATATACCTATCCAATGCCCGCTTAAATGCCCATAAAGAGGGAGAGTCCACCACTGCTACTGGCAGGGCATTCCATGAACTTACGACTCGCTGAGTGAAGAACCTACCCCTAACTTCAGTCCTATATCTACCCCCCCTTAATTTAAAGCTATGCCCCCTTGTAATACCCGACTCCATACGCGGGAAAAGGTTCACACTGTCAACCCTATCTAACCCCCTAATCATCTTGTACACCTCAATCAAGTCACCCCTAAACCTTCTTTTCTCTAATGAAAACAGCCCCAAGTGTCTCAGTCTTTCCTCATACGATCTTCCTTCCATACCAGGCAACATCCTGGTAAACCTCCTCTGCACCCGTTCCAGTGCCTCCACATCCTTCCTATAGTATGGCGACCAAAACTGCACACAATATTCCAGATGCGGCCGCACCAGAGTCTTATACAACTGCATCATGACCTCAGGACTCCGGAACTCAATTCCTCTACCAATAAAAGCCAATACGCCATATGCCTTCCTCACCGCACTATTTACCTGGGTGGCAACTTTCAGAGATCTGTGTACATGGACACCAAGATCCCTCTGCTCTTCCACACTACCAAGTATCCGACCATTAGCCCAGTACCCCATCTTTTTGTTATTCTTCCCAAAGTGAATCACCTCACACTTAGCTACATTGAATTCCATTTGCCACCTTTCTGCCCAGCTCTGCAGCTTCTCTATATCCTGCTGTAACCTGCCACATCCTTCCTCACTGTCAACAACTCCTCCGACTTTCGTATCATCCGCAAACTTGCTCACCCAACCTTCTAACCCCTCTTCCAGGTCATTTATAAAAATGACAAACAGCAAAACAGGTCCCAAAACAGATCCTTGCGGAACACCGCTAGTGACGGCACTCCATGAAGAAACTAGTCCCACCTGCCAGCACCCGGCCTATATCCCTCCAAACCCTTCCCATTCATATACCCATCCAGATGCCTCTTAAATGTTGCAATTGTACCAGCCTCCACCACTTCCTCTGGCAGCTCATTCCATACACGTACCACCCTCTGTGTGGAAAAGTTGCCCCTTAGGTCTCTTTTATATCTTTCCCCTCTCACCCTAAACCTATGCCCTCTAGTTCTGGACTCCCCGACCCTAGGGAAAAGACCTTGCCTATTTATCCTATCTATGCCCCTCATAATTTTGTAAACCTCTATAAGGTCACCCCTCAGCCAGGGAAAACAGCCGCAGCCTATGCAGCCTTCCCCTGTAGCTCAAACCCTCCAACCCTGGCAACATCCTTGTAAATCTTTTCTGCACCCTTTCAAGTTTCACAGTCCAAAGATATGCAGGTTAGGTGAATTGATGATGCTAAATTGCCCATCGTGTCCAGGGATGTGTGGGTTAGAGGCATTAGTCAGGGGGAAATGTAGGGGAATGAGTCTCGGTGGGTTACAGTTTGGAGGGTTGGTGTGCACTTATTGGCCCGAATGGCCTGTTTCCACACTGTAAGAATTCTATAATCATCTTTCCTTTTGGAGGGAGACCGGAACTGTACGCAGTATTCCAAAAGCGCCTCACCAATGTCCTGTACAGCCGTAACATGACCTCCCAGTATTTTTGGAAGGGTGAGATGGACTGGAGCTGTGTTGAGGTTTCTGTGGAGGGCCAGAGTCAAAAGGCTATCGACATTAAAAAGTCATGAGTAACACAATTGGAAATGCTGAAGGGATTTCTTTCCCCACACAAGAATGAGAGTGGGAGGAGGTGATGAACAGAGACCCATTGGGAAAGGGGAAGTTGGGTAAATATGTGATGGAGAACAAAACAGGAAGACATGCTGATTGGCTGAGATGGAGAGGTTGTGGGTAGAGAGTCTGGTGCAGCGTAGAGACCAGCACAGAGGAGACGGGCCGATTAGCCAGTTTTGATGTTGTGAATCCGGGTATTCACATGGACACAAATGCTCCATAATTACAGAGACACTGATGTCACACAGCGAGGGGCATGATAAAGAAACATTGAACCGAAAGAGGAGGGGGATGGGAGCAGATACTGCAAGGATTGAACATATTTCTCAACAACTCTTGGGTGAGATGGGGAAACCCAGGCTGTCAGGCAGCTGTGGTTTCAGCTGCTCCTCCGTCACTGCTCTTGTGACCAACCGTTTTAAAACTAGACCGCAGTAGATTCTTAAAGGGAAACTGTGTTAACTGATTAATCAAAATGTGGAAAAGGTAGGTATCTGTACACTGACTGGTATCTCTCAGTTCCCCCCCTCCCCTTCTCTTTCTGTCTCTCTGTCTTTCTCTCTCTCAGGGAGATATCTGTACATTGACTGGTGTCTCTCAGTCCCCTCTCTCTCTCTCTCTCTATCTCTCTCTGTGCCTCTCTGTCTGGGAGATATCTGTACACTGACTGGGTCTCTCAGTCCCCTCTCTCTCCGGGAGATATCTGTACACTGACTGGGTCTCTCAGTCCCCTCTCTCTCTCTCTCTCTATCTCTCTCTGTGCCTCTCTGTCTGGGAGATATCTGTACACTGACTGGGTCTCTCAGTCCCCTCTCTCTCAGGGAGATATCTGTACATTGACTGGTATCTCTCAGTCCCCCCTCTCTCTCTCTCTATCTCTCTCTCTGTGTCTCTCTGTCTGGGAGATATCTGTACACTGACTGGTGTCTCTCAGTCCCCTCTCTCTCTCTCAGGGAGATATCTATACACTGACTGGTGTCTCTCAGTCCCTCTCTCTCAGGGAGATATCTGTACACTGACAGGTGTCTCTCAGTCCCCTCTCTCTCTCTCAGGGAGATATCTGTATACTGACTGGTGTCTCTCAGTCCCCTCTCTCTCTCAGGGAGATATCTGTACACTGACTGGTGTCTCTCAGTCCCCCCTCTCTCTCTCAGAGAGATATCTGTACACTGACTGGTATCTCTCAGTTCCCCCCCCCCCCCCCCCCCCTCTTTCTGTCTCTCTGTCTTTCTCTCTCTCAGGGAGATATCTGTATACTGACTGGTGTCTCTCAGTCCCCTCTCTCTCAGGGAGATATCTGTACACTGACTGGTGTCTCTCAGTCCTCTCTCTCTCTCTTTCTCAGGGAGATATCTGTACACTGACTGGTATCTCTCAGTCCCCCCCCCCCCCTCTCTCTCTCAGGGAGATATCTGTACACTGACTGGTGTCTCTCAGTCCCCCCTCTCTCTCTCTCAGGGAGATATCTGTACACTGACTGGTGTCTCTCAGTCCCCTCTCTCTCTCTCTCAGGGAGATATCTGTACACTGACTGGTATCTCTCAGTCCCCCCTCTCTCTCTCTCAGGGAGATATCTGTACACTGACTGGTGTCTCTCAGTCCCCCCTCTCTCTCTCTCAGGGAGATATCTGTACACTGACTGGTATCTCTCAGTCCCCCCCTCTCTCTCAGGGAGATATCTGTACACTGACTGGTGTCTCTCAACACCAACCCCCTCCCCCCCTCCTCTCTCTCTCTTTGGAAGGTATTTGTAGACTGACTGCTGTCTCACAGTCCCCCCTCTCTCAGCAATGATTTGGAGATGCTGGTGTTGGACTGGGGTGGACAAAGTTAAAAATCACACAACACCAGGTTATAGCGCAGCAGGTTTATTTGGAAGCACTAGCTTTTGGAGCGCTGCTCCTTCATCAGGTGGGTGTGGAGTATAAGATCATAAGACACAGAATTTATAGTAAAAGTTTACAGTGTGATATAACTCAAATGATAGATTGAAAAAGACCTGGATTGTATGTTAAGTCTCTTATCTTTCAGAATGACCAGGTTGGTTTCAGTTCTTTCATATTGTAAAATTTTTTTGTGGGGTGAATTTGTACTTGTAGAATTCCTCCTGGTAGAGGAATTGAGTTCCGGAGTCCTGAGGTCATGATGCAGTTGTATAAGACTCTGGTACGGCCGCATCTGGAATATTGTGTGCAGTTTTGGTCGCCATACTATAGGAAGGATGTGGAGGCATTGGAACGGGTGCAGAGGAGGTTTACCAGGATGTTGCCTGGTATGGAAGGAAAATCGTATGAGGAAAGACTGAGGCACTTGGGGCTGTTTTCACTAGAGAAAAGAAGGTTTAGGGGTGACTTGATTGAGGTGTACAAGATGATTAGGGGGTTAGATAGGGTCGACAGTATGAACCTTTTCCCGCGTATTGAGTCGGGTATTACAAGGGGGCATAGCTTTAAATTAAGGGGGGGTAGATATAGGACTGATGTTAGGGGTAGGTTCTTCACTCAGCGAGTCGTTAGTTCATGGAATGCCCTGCCAGTAACAGTGGTGGACTCTCCCTCTTTATGGGCATTTAAGAGGGCATTGGATAGGTATATGGAGGATAGTGGGTTAGTGTAGTTTAGGTGGGCTTGGATCGGCGCAACATCGAGGGCCCAAGGGCCTGTACTGCGCTGTATTCTTCTATGTTCTATGTTCTATGTTCTATGTTCTACATTTGATTTTGCTCAAAAACTGCATGAATCCATATAAGATTCTGTAAATTCCCCTTTTTAGATTAGAATCAGTCTGAACATTGGGGCACAGAAAGTCTCACACCTTCAGTGCATTATCTGGGCAGACATGGCACCGATTGTTAAAGTTCCCTTGAGAATGTAACTTTCAAAACGCTCTTGGTTTTACAATATTGGTGTTGTGTGAATTTTAACTCTCTCAAGGAGATATCTGTACACTGACAGGTGTCTCTCAGTCCCCCCTCCCTCTCTCTCTGAGGGACATTTTTGTAGACTAGTATGTTTAGTAAGTTTGCAGATGACACCAAAATTGGAGGTGCAGTGGAGATCAAAGAGGGTTACTTCAGATTACAACAGGATCTGGACCAAATGGGCCAATGGGCTGAGAAGTGGCAGATGGAGTTTAATTCAGATAAATGCGAGGTGCTACATTTTGAGAAAGCAAACCTTAGCAGGACTTATACACTTAATGGTAAGGTCCTAGGGAGTGTTGCTGAACAAAGAGACCTTGGAGTGCAGGTTCATAGCTCCTTGAAAGTGGAGTCGCAGCTAGATAGGATAGTGAAGAAGGCGTTTGGTATGGTTTCCTTTATTGGTCAGAGTATTGAGTACAGGAGTTGGGAGGTCATGTTGCAGCTGGACAGGACATTGGTTAGTTCAGTTTTACAGTACTGCATGCAATTCTAATCTCCCTGCTAATAGGAAGGATGTTGTGAAACTTGAAAGAGTTCAGAAAAGATTTACAAGGATGTTGCCAGGGTTGGAGGATTTGAGATAGAGGAAGAGGCTGAACAAACAGGCTGGGGCTGTTTTCCCTGGAGTGTGGGAGGCTGAGGGGTGACCTTACAGAGGTTTACAAAATCATGAGGGGCATGGATAGGATAAACAGACAAGGTCTTTTCTCTGGAGAGCATAGTTTAGGGTGAGACAGGAAAGATATAAAAGGGATCTATAGGGCAACATTTTCACACAGAGGGTGGTACATGTATGGAATGAGCTGCCAGAGGAAGTGGCGGAGGCTGGTACAAAGACAACATTTAAAAGGCATCTGGATGGGTATATGAAGAGGAAGGGTTTAGAGGGACATAGGCCAAGTGCTGGCAAATGGGACTAGATTAGGTTAGGATATCTGGTTGGCATGGATGGGTTGGACTGAAGGGTCTGTTTCTGTGCTGTACAGCTGTATAACTGATGTCTCTCAGTCCACTCTCTCACGGGGATATATCTATACACTGACTGGTGTCTCTCAGTCCCCTCCCTCTCTCTCAGGGAGATATCTATACACTGACTGGTGTCTCTCAGTCCCCTCTCTCTCAGAGAGTTAGCTGTACACTGACTGGTGTCTCTCAGTCCTCTCTCTCTCTCTCAGGGAGATATCTGTACACTGACTGGTGTCTCTCAGACCCCTCTCTCACTGGGAGATATCTGTACAGTGACTGGTGTTTCTCAGTCCCCTCTCTCTCAGGGAGATAACTGTACACTGACAGGTGTCTCTGTCCCCTTCCTCTCTCTCAGGGAGATATCTGTACACTGACAGGTGTCTCTCAGTTTCCTTTCTCTCTCCCAGGGAGATATCTGTACACTGACTGGTGTCTCTCAGTCCCCTCCATCTCTCTCAGGGAGATATCTATACACTGACTGGTGTCTCTCAGTCCCCTCCCTCTCTCTCAGGGAGATATCTATACACTGACTGGTGTCTCTCACTCTCCTCTCTCTCTCTCTCTCTCTCAGGGAGATGTCTGCACTGGTGTCTCTCAGTCCCCTCTCTCTCAGAGAGTTAGCTGTACACTGACTGATGTCTCTCAGTCCTCTCTCTCTCTCTCTCTCTTTCTCAGAGAGATATCTATACACTGACTGGTGTCTCTCAGTCTCCTCTCTCTCTCTCAGGGAGATGTCTGCACTGGTGTCTTTCAGTCCCCTCTCTCTCACAGTTAGCTGTACACTGACTGGTGTCTCTCAGTCCTCTCTCTCTCTCTCTCTCTTTCTCAGGGAGATATCAGTACACTGACAGGTGTCTCTGTCCCCTTTCGCTCTCTCAGGGAGATATCTGTACACTGACTGGTGTCTCTCAGTCCCCTCCATCTCTCTCAGGGAGATATCTATACACTGACTGGTGTCTCTCAGTCTCCTCTCTCTCTCTCTCTCTCAGGGAGATGTCTGCACTGGTGTCTCTCAGTCCCCTCTCTCTCAGAGAGTTAGCTGTACACTGACTGATGTCTCTCAGTCCTCTCTCTCTCTCTCTCTTTCTCAGAAAGATATCTATACACTGACTGGTGTCTCTCAGTCCCCTCCCTCTCTCTCAGGGAGATATCTATACACTGACTGGTGTCTCTCAGTCCTCTCTCTCTCAGATAGTTAGCTGTACACAGAATGGTGTCTCTCAGTCCTCTCTCTCTCAGAGAGTTAGCTGTACACTGACTGGTGTCTCTCAGTCCTCTCTCTCTCTCTTTCTCAGGGAGATATCTGTACACTGACTGGTGTCTCTCTCTCTCTCTCTCTCTCTTAGGGAAGGTATCTGTCCTCCACCTGGTGTTTCTCAGTGTCCTCTGTCTGATCCTGTTGGACGTGTTGTGATAATCTCCCTCGGTTTGTCATTACTTGGCTTGTTTCCCCCCCAGGCCTAGCGACTGGAGGATTTCAAACTCAGTTCTTTAATAATTCTGGAAGTTTAATAATATTATCAATCCCATCAATGGTGTCTATGAAACTATCAGGCAGTCCAAGACCAATCTGTGCTTTTGGCCTCTCCTCTATGGAAGGAAACGTGATTTGAGCAGCAGAACACTTTCGAAAGTCATGTCAATGAGCTGTGGGTCGCAGGAGTTCAGGAAGGCAGTTCCCCTTAACTGTTTCGTGGGGAAACACGGGATGGGATACAATTGCCAGTGACACCCCACATCCCATAAATGAACAAAAACTACTGCCTTGGGATCTTTTGTACCTGCTGCTGTTTGTGTTGATAAATCTCAGGGTGGTCCCATCGAGGGTGACATGTTAGAAGGCCATCGATGTGAGTGTTTGATTTCATGTGTGGGATTAGACTCTGGTCCTGCTGGCATTTCCCGAAACATTGTTTGATCTGTGATGAGGTGGGAAGGGCTGGGAGGGTTCTCCTGTGAGCACAGAAAGCCGACGTTTTGTAGTAGTGTGTAAAATAGTTAACGGTGTTCCCAAAGAGAAACCATTTCCATTGGTGGGAGGGCTGGTCAGCATTGTGACACGTAAGAGAAAACAGTCCGTTCTGCTATAACACGTGTTCCTTCAGCGCAAATTGGCTTTAATGCGATTGAAGAGTTTAGACTGTTATTTGTAAAATGTGAACGTCCCTTACCTTGTATTGGCTACAAACGTGATTCTGGCTCTGTTGTTTAAATTAGATTAGATTAGATTAGATTACTTACAGTGTGGAAACAGGCCCTTCGGCCCAACAAGTCCACACTGACCCGCCGAAGCGCAACCCACCCATACCCCTACATTTGCCCCTTACCTAACACCATGGGCAATTTAGCATGGCCAATTCACCTGACCTGCACATCTTTGGACTGTGGGAGGAAACCGGAGCACCCGGAGGAAACCCACGCAGACACGGGGAGAATGTGCAGACTCCACACAGACAGTCGCCTGAGGCGGGAATTGAACCCGGGTCTCTGGCGCTGTGAGGCAGCAGTGCTAACCACTGTGCCACCGTGCCGCCCACCATGGCGGGCTATTGCACCATTTTCATATAATGAAAGATAGCATGGGATCAGACCTATCGCGTTACATTAGGGCTGACTGTAGTTGGCAAAATAATCAAAAGCAACATGAGCAAATGTTTCTAGACAGGGATTGTTGAGCTCTGGAACATTCCACGGAGCAACCACCTGAGAAGAGAACCATCTCAGGGCTCTAGGGATTGAGAGGGCACTGGAATCAAATGTACTTTTTATATTCATGGGATGTGGGTGTCACTGGCTGGGCCAGTATTTATCTCCCATCTAGTTACCCCCTTGAGAAGGTGGGGGTGAGCTGCCTTCTTGAACCGCTGCAGTCCATGTGATGTAGATAGACCCGCAATGCCTTTAGGGAGGGGATTCCAAGATTGTGACCCAGCGACAAGGAACGGCAATATATTTCCAAATCAGGATGGGGAGTGGCATGGAAGAGAACTTGCTGGGGATGGTGTTCCCATGTACCTGCTGCCCCTGTCCTTCTAGATTTGAATGGTTGAGAGTTTGGAAGGTGCTGAGGTCCTTCGGTGAACTTATGTATCTGGTAGATGGTACACGCTGCCATTACAGAGCCTCGGTCTTTCAAAGAGTTAGCAGAAACCTGCTGGGCCGAATGGTTGTGAGGAGTTGGGTTAAAATGCAGCTGAGACAGTTGAGTTGAAAATCACCCCATTCTGTAGACGTAATGAATGACGTGACAAATTGTGTTTAGTCAAGTCCCAAACATAGAAAGGTGTGAGCTGATCTCTGGAGCTCTGCAGGAGTTACAGACCAGCAGCAAGACACCAGGGAAGCTTGGAAGCATTTGCCCCTGAGTGACTGTGCAATGACCCTCTGTTTTTCTTTCTTCTGTTCGGCCACTGTTGGAATATTGCAGTTCTGGTCTCCCTGTGACAGGAAGGATGTTGTGAAACTTGAAAGGGTTCAGAAAAGATTTACAAGGATGTTGCCAGGGTTGGAGGGTTTGAGCTACAGGGAGAGGCTGAACAGGCTGGGGCTGTTTTCCCTGGAGCGTCGGAGGCTGAGGGGGTGACCCTATAGATGTTTACAAAATTATGAGAGGCATGGATAGGATAAATAGACAAAGTCTTTTCCCTGGGGTGGGGGAGTCCAGAACTAGAGGGCATAGGTTTAGGGTGAGAGGGGAAAGATAATAAAAGGGACCTAAGGGGCAACTTTTAAAAGGCGTCTGCCATGGATATATGAATAGGAAGGGTTTGGAGGGATATGGGCCGGGTGCTGGCAGGTGGGACTAGATTGGGTTGGGATATCTGGTCGGCGTGGACGGGTTGGACCGAAGGGTCTGTTTCCGTGCTCTACATCTCTATGACTCTTTGATGAGTTTTGATGCTGTGGCTGGGATTGGCTCACTGTTCACACGGTTTCCATTACATTTCATCAGGCCCTGCCCTAATCACAAACTGACCACTTCACCTCGAGCTAACCTTTCACCTTCATCCTTACCCCAAACACAAATCTCTCCCTAAACCGAACCCTGAACCAACCTCTAAACCAAAACTCTAACCTAATCTTTTCTTTTTGGTAGTCACTTCGGGAGTTAAAGTAGTGGGAATGGCGGTGAGGGCAGTTGAATGTTCCTCCTGCAGAATGTGGGAGGTAAGGGTCACCACTAGTGTCCCTGCTGACTACATCTGTGGGAAGTGCACCCAACTCCAGCTCCTCAAAACCCCATTAGGGAACTGGAGATGGAGCTGGATGAACTTCGGATCATTCGGGAGGCAGAGGGGGTTATAGAGAGGAGTTACAGGGAGGTAGTCACTCCTCAGGTACAAGAAAAAGGCAGATGGGTTACAGTCAGGGGATGGAAAGGGAACTGGCAGGCAGTGCAGGGATCCCCTATGGCCATTCCCCTCAACAATAAGTATACCGTTTTGGATACTGTTGGGGGGGGATAACTTACTAGGGGAAAGCAGTGGGTCACAGGGCTCTGGCACAGAGTCTGTCCGTGCTGCTCAGAAGGGAAGGGGGAAGAGGAGCAGAGTAGTAGTCATTGGGGACTCCATAGTTAGGGGGACAGGTAGGAGGTTCTGTGAGGACGAGAGAGACTCTCGGTTGGTGTGTTGCCTCCCGGGTGCCAGGGTCCGTGATGTCTCTAATCGTGTTTTTGGGATCCTTCGGGGGGAGGGAGAGCAGCCCCAAGTTGTGGTCAACATTGGCACCAATGACATAGGTCGGAGGAGAGATGGGGACTTGAGGCAGAAATGCAGGGAGCTAGGATGGAGGCTTGGAGCTAGGACAAACAGAGAAAGGAGTTGAACACGTGGCTACAGGGATGGTGCAGAAGGGAGGGTTTCTGGTTTTTGGATAATTGGAGCTCTTTCTGAGGTAGGTGGGACCTCAACAAGCAGGATGGTCTTCATCTAAACTAGAGGGGTACCAATATCCTGGGGGTGGGGGGGAATTCGCTAAAGCTATTAAGGTGGATTTAAACTAATACAGCAGGGGGATGGGAACCAAAATTGTAGGACAGGTACAGAAGAGGATGAGAGTAGGGAGTTCCCAAATCAAATATCTGACACTGGCAAGCGAGAACCTGGTTTGAAGTGTGTGCACTTCAATGTGAGGAGCATCTGAAATAAAGTGGGTGAACTGGCAGGGTGGGTTGGTACCTGGGACTTCGATGTTGTGGCCATTACGGAGACATGGATAGAGCAGGGACAGGAATGGCTGTTGCAGGTTCCAGGATTCAGATGTTTCAGTAAGAACAGAGAAGATGGGAAAAGAGGGGGAGGTGTGGCATTGTTGATCAGCGACAATATTACAGTTGTAGAAAGGGTGTTTGGGGACTTGTTAACTGAGGTAGTATGGGCTGAGGTTAGAAACAGGAAAGGAGAAGTCACCATGCTGGGAGTTTTCTATAGGCCTCCGAATAGTCCCAGAAATGTAGAGGGAAGGATAGCAAAGATGATTCTCGATAGGAGTGAGAGAGACAGGGTAGTTGTCATGGGGGACTTCAACTATCCAAATATTGATTGGGATCACTACAGTACGAGTACTATAGCTGGGTCAGTTTTTGTCCAGTGTGTGCAGGAGGGCTTCCTGACACAGTATGTAGACAGGCCAACAAGGGGCGAAGCCACTTTAGATTTAGTACTGGGTAACGAGCCTGGCCAGGTGTTAGATTTGGAAGTAGGTGAGCACTTTGGAGACAGCGATCACAATTCTGTCAGGTTTACTTTAGTGATGGAAAGGGATAGGTGTACTCCACTGAGCAAGAGTTACAGCTGGGGGGGGGGGGAAATTACCATGCAATTAGGAAGCGTAGAATGGGAAAGGAAACTGCAGGGGATGAGCACATTAAAAATGTGGAGCTTATTCAAGGAAAAGCTCCTGTGGGTCCCAGATAAGTATGTACCTGTCAGGCAGGGAGGAAAATATAGAGCGCGGGAGCCGTGATTTACTAAGGAAGTGGAATCCCTGGTCAAGAAGAAGGCGGCGGCTTATGTTAGGACAAAATGTGAAAACTCAGGGCACTTGAGGGTTACAAGGAAGTCAGGAAAGACGTAACAAGAGAGCTCAGAAGAGCCAGGAGGGGACATGAGAAGTTGTTGGCGGATAGGATCAGAGTTAACCCTAAGACTTTCCGTAGGTATGTCAGGAATAAAAGAATGACGAGAGTTAAATTAGGGCCAATCAAGGATAATAGTGGGAAGTTGTGTGTGGAGTCAGAGGAGATAGGGGAAGCACTAAATAAATATTTTTCAACAGTGTTCACTATAGAAAATGAAAATGTTGGCGAGGAAGATACAGAGATACTTGCATCTAAACTAGAAGAGATTGAGGTTCACAAGGAAGAGGTATTAGAAATACTGCAGAGTGTGAAAATAGACAAGTCCCCTGGGATCTATCTAGGATCCTCTGGGAAGCAAGGGAAGAGATTACCGAGCCTTTGGCATTGATCTTCAAATCATCATTGTCTACAGGGATAGTGCCTGAGGACTGGAGGATAGCAAATGTGGTTCCCCTGTTCAAAAAGGGGAGTAGAGACAACCCTGGTAATTACAGACCAGTGAGTCTCACTTCAGTTGTTGGTAAAGTGTTGGAAAAGGTTATAAGAGATAGGATTTATAACTATCTAGAAAAGAATAATCTGATCAGGGACAGTCAGCACGGTTTTTGGAGGGTAGGTCGTGCCTAACGAATCTTATTGAGTTTTTTGACAAAGTGACCAAACAGGTAGATGAGAGTAAACCGGTTGATGTGGTGTATATGGATTTCAGCAAGGTGTTCAATAAGGTTCCCCACAGTAGACTAAAATACAAAATGAGGAGGAATGGGATTGTGGGAGACATAGCAGTTTGGATCAATAATTGGCTTGCTGAAAGAAAACAGAGGGTTGTAGTTGATGGAACATGTTCATCTTGGTGTCCAGTTACTAGCGGCGTACCGCAAGGGTCGGTGTTGGGTCCACTGCTGTTCGTCATTTTTATAAACGACCTGGATGAGGGCGTAAAGGGTGGGTTAGTAAATTTGCAGACGACACTAAGGTCGATGGAGTTGTGGATAGTGACAAAGGATGCAGTAGGTTGCAGAGAGACATAGATAAGCTGCAGAGCTGGGCTGAGAGGTGGCAAATGGAGTTTAATGTGGACAAGTGTGAGGTGATACACTTTGGTCAGAGTAACCGGAATGCAAAGTACTGGGCTAATGGTAAGATTCTTGGGAGTGCAGATGAGCAGAGAGATCTCGGTGTCCAGGTACACAGATCCTTGAAAGTTGCCACCCAGGTTGACAGGGTTGTTAAGAAGGCATACGGTGTTTTAGCCTTTATTAATTGAGGGATTGAGTTCCGGAACCAGGAGGTTATGCTGCAGCTGTACAAAGCTCTGGTACGGGCACACTTGGAGTATTGTGTACAGTTCTGGTCACCGCATTATAAAAAGGATGTGGAAGCTTTGGAAAGGGTGCAGAGGAGATTTACTAGGATGTTGACTGGTATGGAGGGAAGGTCTTACGAGGAAAGGCTGAGGGACTTGAGGCTGTTTTCATTAGAGAGAAGAAGGTTGAGAGGTGACTTAATAGAGACATACAAGATAATCAGAGGATTAGATAGGGTGGACAGGGAGAGCCTTTTTCCAAGTATGGGGACGGCAAACACGATGGGACACAACTTTAAAGTGAGGGGAGATAGGTATAAGACAGACGTCAGAGGTAGTTTCTTTACTCAGAGAGTAGTAAGGGTATGGAATGCTTTGCCTGCAACGGTAGTAGATTCGCCAAGTATATTTTGTGGTAAACATAAATTCTACAAGAGAGACGGCTTGCACCTTAATAGGTTAGGGACCAGCATTCTGGCAGGCAGGTTTTCGACTGCAACACCGCTATATTTAAACTAAGTAGCGGGGGGGAGGGGACAAGCTGGATGTTTAAAAAGGAAATTGAAGGGAAAGTTACAACAAGAGAAGTCAAGAAAGATAACTGTATTAATGAGGCAGAAAACTCGGAAAGGCATCATGCTGTAAGGTTGAGTGAAATAGGAGTTGATGGGAAGGGTGAGAGCAGTAACAAATTAAAAATACTATAATGAATGCACGAAGCATTAGAAATAAGATGGATGAGCTTGAGGCTCTTTTGGAAATTGGCAGATACGATATTGTGGGGATAACTGAGACGTGGCTTCAAGTGGACAGGGCCTGGGAAATGAATATTCAAGGCTACACGCGCTATCGTAAGGACAGACTGACGGGCAGAGGGGGTGGGGTGGCCTTGTTGGTAAGGGACGATATTCAGTCCCTTGCGCGGGGGGACCTAGAGTCAGGGGATGTAGAGTCAGTATGGATAGAGCTTCGAAATACTAAGGGTAAAAAGACTCTCTTGGGAGTCATCTACAGGCCCCCAAACAGTAGTCTGGATGTCGGATGTAAGTTAAATCAGGAGCTGAAATTGGCCTGTCATAAAGATGTCACTACAGTTGTTATGGGGGATTTTAACATGCAGGTAGACTGGGAGAATCAGGATGGTATTGGGCCTCAAGAAAGAGACTTTGTGGAGTGCCTCAGAGATGGATTCTTAGAGCAGCTGGTGCTGGAACCGACCAGGAAGAAGGCAATTCTGGATCTGGTATTGTGTAACGAACCAGAATTGGTCAGAGACTTCGAAGTGAAGGAGCCATTGGGAAGTAGTGACCATAATACAATAAGCTTCAATCTGCAATTTGAGAGGGAGAGGGTACAGTCGGAAGTGACAGTATTTCTGTTAAATAAAGGAAATTATGGAGCTATGAGGGAGGAGCTGGCCAAAGTTCAATGGTGCAATACCTTAGCAGGGATGACCGTGGAGGAACAATGGCAGATATTTCTGTGTATAATGCAGAAGTTGCAGGATCAGTTCATTCCTAAAAGGAAGAAAGATCCCAGGAGGAGGCATGGGTGGCCGTGGCTGACGAGGGAAGTAAAGAAACATATAAAATTAAAAGAGAAAAAGTATAACATAGCTAAGATAAGTGGGAAAACTGAGGACTGGGAAGCTTTTAAAGAGCAACAGAGGATTACTAAGAAGGAAATACACAGAGGAAAAATGAGGTACGAAGGTAAACGGGCCAAGAATATTAAGGAGGATAGTAAAAGCTTTTTTAGGTATGTGCAAGGCAAAAAAATGGTTAGGACAAAAATTGGGCCCTTGAAGACAGAAACAGGGGAATATATTACCGGGAACAAAGAAATGGCAGAGGAATTAAATGGGTACTTCAGATCTGTGTTCACTTGGGAAGACACAAGCAATCTCCCTGAGGTAACAGTGGCTGAAGGACCTGAACTTAAGGGAATTTATATTTGCCAGGATTTGGTGTTGGAGAGACTGTTAGGTCTGAAGGTTGATAAGTCTCCGGGGCCTGATGGTCTACATCCCAGGGTACTGAAGGAGGTGGCTCGGGAAATCATGGATGCGTTGGTGATTATTTTCCAGAGTTCAATAGATTCGGGGTCGGTTCCTGAGGATTGGAGGGTGGCGAATGTTATACCACTTTTTAAGAAAGGTGGGCAAGAGAAAGCAGGAAATTATAGACCAGTTAGTCTGACCTCAGTGGTGGGAAAGATGCTGGAGTCTATTATAAAGGATGAAATTACTGCACATCTGGATAGTAGTAACAGGATAGGTCAGAGTCAGCATGGATTTATGAAGGGGAAATCATGCTTGACTAATCTTCTTGAATTTTTTGAGGATGTAACTATGAAGTTGGATGAGGGAAATCCAGTAGATGTAGTGTACCTGGACTTTCAGAAAGCTTTTGATAAAGTCCCACACAGGAGGCTAGTGAGTAAAATTAGGGCGCATGGTATTGGGGGCAAAGTACTAGATTGGATTGAAAATTGGTTGGCTGATAGGAAACAAAGGGTAGTGATAAACGGCTCCATTTCGGAATGGCAGGCAGTGACCAATGGGGTACTGCAGGAATCCGTGCTGGGACCGCAGCTTTTTACAAAATATGTTATAGATATAGAAGATGGTATCAGCAATAACATTAGCAAATTTGCTGATGATACAAAGCTGGGTGGCAGGGTGAAAAGTGATGAGGATGTTAGGAGATTACAGGGTGACCTGGACAAGTTAGGTAAGTGGCCAGATGCATGACAGATGCAGTTTAATGTGGATAAAGGTATGGTTATCCACTTTGGTAGCAAGAACAGGAAGGCAGACTACTACCTCAATGGAATCAATTTATGTAAAGGGGCAGTACAGAGAGATATGGGTGTTCTTGTACACCAGTCAATGAAGGTAAGCATGCAGGTACAGCAAGTAGTGAAGAAGGCTAATAGCATGCTGGCCTTCATAACAAGAGGGATTGAGTATAGAAGCAAAGAGGTGCTTCTGCAGCTGTACAGGGCCCTGGTGAGACCACACCTGGAGTACTGTGTGCAGTTCTGGTCTCCAAATTTGAGAAAAGACATTCTGGCTATTGAGGGAGTGCAGCATAGGTTCACGAGGTCAATTCCTGGAATGGCAGGATTACCTTACACTGAAAGACTGAAGCGACTGGGCTTGTATACCCTTGAGTTTCGAAGACTGAGAGGGGATCTGATTGAGACATATAAGATTATGAAAGGATTGGACACTCTGGAGGCAGGAAACATATTTCCACTGATGGGTGAGTGCCGAACCAGAGGACACAGCTTAAAAATACGGGGTAGGCCATTTAGGACAGAGCTCAGGAGAAACTTCTTCACCCAGAGAGTGGTGGCTGTGTGGAATGCTCTGCCCCAGAGGGCAATGGAGGCCCACTCTCTGGATTCATTTAAGAAGGAGTTGGATAGAGCTCTCAAAGATAGTGGAATCAAGGGTTATGGAGATAAGGCAGGAACAGGATACTGATTAGGAATGATCAGCCATGATTATATTGAAGGGCTGAATGGCCTACTCCTGCACCTATTGTCTATTGTCTATTGTCTAAGTGCATTTAAGTCGTCATTGGACAAGCATATGGACGTACATGGAATAGTGTAGGAGGGATAGGCCTCAGATTGGTATGACAGGACGGCGCAACATCGAGGGCCGAAGGGCCTGTACTGCGCTGTAATGTTCTATGTTCTATGTCCTATCATCAATCTAAATCTAACCTTAACCCTAAACCTAACCCTAACTCTAAATGTAAACCCAACCTTCACCTGAACCATAGAAATATAGAAGACAGAGCAAGAGAAGGCTATTCGGCCCATCAAGCCTGCTGTGATCATGGTTGATCATTGAGCTCGTTACCCTAATCCTGCCCTACCCCCACATCCCTTGATCCCTTCAGCCACAAGATCTCTGTCTACTCCCTTCATGAAGACATAATGATTTGTCTGCGTACATTTCCTGTGGCAGAGAATTCCCCAGGCTCCCACTCTCTGGCTGAAGACATTTCTCCTCAGCTCAGTCTGAAATGGCCTACCCATTATCCTTGAACTACGATCCCTGGGTCTGGAATCCCTCACCACCAGGAACATCCTTCCTGTACCTAACCCACTCTAAAGACAGTCTGAAGCCAAACCTCAAAATCCAAACCTGACCCTGGGTCTCACTGCAATCCAACCCCATGTTCTAATCACAAAACCTAACAAGAGACCAACACGAACCCAGATGTCCAACCTTGGGCGTAAGGCTCACCACGTTCTGAACTATCCAGACTCTGAACCTGAAACTTCATCGCACACCAGACTGTATCCTTTCACCCTAACATTCATCATTCAACAGTAGTAACCCAATCCCTAACCTTATCCTTGTTTCCAAACCTATCTGTTTCCCTATCCCTATCCCGAATTCTAACCCTACTCATAACCCTATCCATAACCCTATCCTTAACCTTATCCCTAACCCTATTCCTATCTCTATGCCAATTCCTAACCCAGCCCCAACCCTATCCCTATCCCTAACTCTGTCCCTATGCCTATCCCTAACCTTATCCTTAAGCCTATCCCTATCCCTAACCCTATCCCTAACCTTAACCCTATCCCGATCCCTATCCCTATGCCTATCCCTAACCCTATCCCTAACCTTATCCCTATCCCTATGCCTATCCCTATCCCTAACCCTATCTCTATGCCTATCCCTATGCCTATCCCTAACCTTATCCCTATCCCTATCCCTATCCCTAACCCTATCCCTAACCTTAACCCTATGCCTATCCCTATCCCAACCTCTAACCCTATCCCTATGCCTATCCCTATCCCTAACCCTAACCCTATCCCTAACCTTATCCCTAAGCTTATCCCTATCCCTAACCATATCCCTATCCCTAACCTTATCCCTATCCCTATCCCTATCTCTATGCCAATCCCTAACCCAGTCCTAACCCTATCTCTATGCCTATCCCTAACTCTATCCTGATCCCTAAACCTATCCCTATCCCTAACCCTAATCCTAAGCCCCAAATCAATCCTCCATCTTTAGTTTTCCCAAATTCAGACTATCCCTTTCCCTCTTTGTTAATGTAACCAGACGTAGCTCACATTAGCCTTAGAGCTCCACTGGAAAATGGGTGGGCTTTACCTCCTGTCCCTTGAGCAATTGGGCAGGAATTTGTCCCCTCATTTCTGCCCCCTGCCCTGTGTTGCTACCTTGTACCTGGCCTTTGTACCCACCCCCAGACCCACCTTCTGGCTGTCCCTCCCTTGTTGGGGATTCCCACTGACAACCCTCCCAATCCTCACTTTACATTGATTGCTTGATATCCAAGAATGGGTGCAGTCCCACTAGAGGCCTCCAGACCTGGTGACACAGCTGAGATGAGGTAGCTGTCAGTCATCTAATTGGCCATGAGCTCTGAGAGGTGGGACTTCCTCCTTCAGCTCTGAGGGCTTCCTGCACTGGGTGAGTTCAGTCATGGACTGGACAATCCTGCTGCCACTAAAACTCAGTACCTCAAACTTGGCCGTTGTCCCACGTTGCTGTCTGAGGCAGCTTGCTGTATGGAAATTGGCAGCTGGGCTTTTTAAATTGCAACAAAGACTACATTCCAAAAAAAAATCAAAGTTGTCATGTCCTGAGTTGAGGCAGTGAAAGCCACAAGAGAAATACAAATTCCTTTCTGCATTTCATAGCCACTCCTCAAAGATTAACCCTGGGCCCCGATTAAACTTAGAAACTAGGTCCAGGAGTAGGCCATTCGGCCCTTCAAGCCTGCTCCAACATTCAGTATGGTCATGATCATCCAATCTGTTCTCATTTTCTCCTCATAACCTTTGATCCCTTCAGCCCCAAGGGCTATATCTAACTCCTTCTTGAAAGCATTCAATGTTGTGGCCTCAACTGCTTTCTGTGTGAGAGAATTCCCCAGACTCCCCACTCTCTGGCTTTCTCCCCATCTCAGTCTGAAATAGCCTACTCTGTATCCTGAGACTGTAACCCCTGGTTCTGGACTCCCTGGGGCATCAGGAACATCCTTCCTTCACTTACCCTGTCTAGTACTGTTAGAATTTTAAAAGTTTCTAGGAGATTCCCCTCACTCTTCTAAACTCTGGTGAACAGAATCCTAACCAATCCGGTCTCTCCTCATACATCAGCCCCGCCATCCCAGGAATCAGTCTGGGAAACCCTTCGCTGCCCTCCCTCCATCACCAGAACATCCTTCCTCAGGTAAGGAGACCAAAACCACCCACAACAGCCCAGCTGTGGTCTCACCAAGGCCCTGTACCATTGCAGCAAGACCTCCCTGCTCCGGTACTCGGATCCTCTCACTGTGAAGGTCAACATTTACCTTCCTCACTGCCCACTGCCCCTACAATGCTTACTGTCATTGGCTGGTGTAGTAAGACCGGCTGTGCTTTATCCAGCATCGCCCTTTTTGACTTGGACTTTTCAATATCTGCAGTCCTCACATTCTCCTCATGTACAAAGATACCCAGGTCTCATCGCATCTTCTCCTCTCTCAACTTATCGCCATTCAGATCATAATCCTCCTTCTTAATTTTGTTCCTAAAATGGATAACCTCGCATTGATCCATTTTATGGTGCAAACAAATGGACCTTGGAGTGCAGGTTCATAGCTCCTTGAAAGTGGAGTCGCAGGTAGATAGGGTAGTGAAGAAGGTGTTTGGTATGCTTTCCTTTATTGGTCAGAGTATTGAGTACAGGAGTTGGGAGGTCATGTTGCGGCTGTACAGGACATTGGTTAGGCCACGGTTGGAATATTGCAGTTCTGGTCTCCTTCCTATCGGAAGGATGTTGCGAAACTTGAAAGGGTTCAGAAAAGATTTACAAGGATGTTGCCAGGGTTAGAGGGTTTGAGCTACAGGGAGAGGCTGAACAGGCTGGGGCTGTTTTCCCTGCAGCGTCAGAGGCTGAGGGGTGACCTTATAGAGGTTTACAAAATTATGAGGGGCATGGATAGGGTAAATAGACAAAGTCTCTTCCCTGGGGTGGGGGAGTCCAGAACTAGAGGGCATAGGTTTAGGGTGAGAGGGGAAAGATATAAGAGAGACCTAAGGGGCAACTTTTTCACACAGAGGGTGGTGGGTGTATGGAATGAGCTGCCAGAGGATGTGGTGGAGGCTGGTACAATTACAACATTTAAGAGGCATTTGGATGGGTATATGAATAGGAAGGGTTTGGAGGGATATGGGCCAGGTGCTGGCAGGTGGGACTAGATTGGGTTGGGATATCTGGTCAGCATGGACGGGTTGGACCGAAGGGTCTGTTTCCGTGCTGTACATCTCTATGACTCTATCTGCCATGTGTTTGCTTACTCATTCAGCCAGTCCAAATCACACTGACACATCTCTGCATCCTCCCCACACCCAGCTGTGTGTCAGCAGCAAACCTGGCGATATTACGTTTAGTTCTCTCATCTAAATCATTAATATATATTGTGAATAGCCAGCCCTTTATTCCAACTTGTTGTTTCCTGTCTGCCAATCAGTTCTCTATCCATCTCCATACACTACCCCCAATCCCATCTGCTTTAATTTTACATTTTAATCTCTTCTTTGGGAGTTTGTCAAAAGCCTCCTGAAAATCCACACACACTGCCCCCCGCCCCCCCCCCCCCAATTGACTCAATCAGTCACATTCTCAAAGGGTGGCACGGTGGCTCAGTGGTTAGCACTACAGCCTCACAGCACCAGGTCCCGGGTTCGATCCCAGCCTCGGGTGACCGTGTGGAGTTTGCACGTTCTCCCCGTGTCTGTGTGGGTTTCCTCCTACAGTCCAAAGATGTGCAGGTCAGGTGAATTGGCCAGGCTAAATTGTCCATAGTGTTAGGTGCATCATTTAGAGGAAAATGGGACTGGGTGGGTTACTCTTCGGAGGGTCGTTGTGGACTTGTTGGGCCGAAGGGCCTGTTTCCACACTGTAGGGAATCTAATCTAATCTCTGTCTTAAACAGGTGACTCCTTATTCCAAGATGATGCCCCCTGGTCCTAGACTCTCCCACAGGGAAAACAACCTCTCCACATCTCCCCCTGTCAAGTCCCCTAAGAATCTTGGGTGTTTCAATGAGGTCGCTGCTCAATCTTCTAAACTCTAATGAGTACAGGCCCAGCCTGCTCAACCGCTCCTCATCAGTCAGGGATCTGCCAGGATTTTCTTGATTAGCAGAACAGGCTCAAGGGGCTGAATGGCTTCCTCCTGGTCCATTTCCAGTGTTCCTGAGGGATGACATGTGGTGAGTGAAGTTTAAGGGAGACCAGTAACTTGGCTTGTCCTTAGTTGCCCCTTGAGAAGGTGGGGGTGAGCTGCCTTCTTGAACCGCTGCAGTCCATGGTGCTGTAGGTCGACCCACAATATCCCTTAGGGAGGGAATTCCAGGATTTTGACCCAGCAACACTGAAGGAACAGTGATATATTTCCAAGTCAGAATGGGGAGGGGTGGAGGGGAACCTGCAAGGGATGGTGTTCCCATGTATCTGCTGCCCCATCCTTCTAGATGGAAGTGGTCACGGATTGCGGGGGGGGGGGTTTGTGGAGGAAAGGGTTGAGGTGTATGGGATGGGGAGGAGGAGGCTGGTAGAGGTTCTGGGAGGTGGTTTGGTGGGGAATGGGGGAGGAGATGTGGAGTGCAGGGGGGTGTGGAGCGGGGTGTTGGTGAAGTGGAATGGAAGGTTAGGAGGCAAGATAGGAAGGGTAATTGACAGGGTGGAGGAGTGGGTCAGGTCGGTGAGATGGCAAGGCTGGTTGTGGGGATGGTAGGGAGAGGAGGAAGAGATGGGGGGTTGGCATTTGGGATCAGGCACAGTCTCCAGAATGGTAATGTGGGGAATGGGGATGGGATATGGGATTGGGAATAGTGGTAATGGGGAGGGGCATGGGGTTATGGGAATATAGGGAATGTGGAAAGGGAATAGTGATATAGAGAATGGGAGGAAAGGGAAGGTAATTGGACTATGGAAATGGGAATAGTGTGTAATGGGGAGGGGGTGACATTATGTGAATGGAGAGAGGGATTTGGGGTGCTGGGGAGGGGACTGGAGATATGGTATTGGGAAGGGGGATATGGGATTGGGAAAGGGATATGGAAATAGGGAGTGGGATTGGGTGGAGTTGTGGAGGGGATTGGGGATATGGGAATGTGATTGGTGGGTTTTGGGGAGGGGGTGGGTGTGGTGGAGATGGGCTTGGGAATATGCGAATGGGGGGATGGGGAAATGGGAAGAGTGAGTGGGTTTGGGGTGGTGGAGGGAAGGAGAGTGGGGCCTTGGGAATGGAGAGGGGAATTCGGGTTGGTGGGGAGGAGATGAGGATATCGGGATGTAGGAATGGGAATGGGGAGGGGGATTTGGGTTGGTGGGGAGGGGATGGGGATATGGGATGTAGGAATTGGAATGGGAATGGGGAGGGGATGGGAGATATGGGGATGTAGGAATGGGAATGGGGAGGGGGATTTGGGTTGGTGGGGAGGGGATGGGAGATATGGGGATGTAGGAATGGGAATGGGGAGGGGTTTTGGGTTGGTGGGGAGGGGATGGGGATATGGGGATGTAGGAATGGGAATGGGAATGGGGAGGGGTTTTGGGTTGGTGGGGAGGGGATGGGGATATGGGGATGTAGGAATGGGAATTGGGAGGGGATGGGAGACATTGGGATGTAGGAATGGGAATGGGAATGGGGAGGGGATGGGAGATAAGGGGATGTAGGAATGGGAATGGGGAGGGGGATTTGGGTTGGTGGGGAGGGGATGGGAGATATGGGGATGTAGGAATGGGAATGGGGAGGGGATGGGAGATATGGGGATGTAGGAATGGGAATGGGGAGGTGGATTTGGGTTGGTCGGGAGGGGATGGGAGATATGGGGATGTAGGAATGGGAATGGGGAGGGGTTTTGGGTTGGTGGGGAGGGGATGGGGATATGGGGATGTAGGAATGGGAATGGGGAGGGGATGGGAGACATTGGGATGTAGGAATGGGAGGGGGATTTGGGTTGGTGGGGAGGGGATGGGAGATATGGGGATAGGGATGTAGGAATGGGGAGGGGATGGGAGATATGGGGATGTAGGAATGGGAATGGGAATGGGTTTTGGGTTGGTGGGGAGGGGATGGGAGATATGGGGATGTAGGAATGGGAATGGGGAGGGGATGGGAGACATTGGGTTGTAAGAATGTGGAGGGGTTTTGGGTTGGTGGGGAGGGGATGGGAGATAAGGGGGTGTAGGAATGGGGATGGGGAGGGGATGGGAGACATCGGGATGTAGGAATGGGGAGGGGGATTTTGGTTGGTGGGGAGGGGATGGGAGATATGGGGATCGGGATGTAGGAATGGGGGAGGGGGTGGAGAACGAGTTGAACTCTTGCCCCACAGAGTCTCGAACAGGAACTGGGCTGGCACTAGGACCCGGCGGCCTCCCCTGCCTTTGGCAATGTTTTGTGTGTTTGAAATTCCTTGTTGTTGTTTCTCTGAGAGTGTGTGTTCGGGTCTGTTTTCCTTGGGACATCCCCCCCCCCCCCCCTCCCTCCCTCCCCCTCTGCAGATGGGGGTCTGCTGTCCCACTCGGCCCCTCTCTGGCTGCTGGCTCACCCTCAGGGAGGGGGTGCAGGTGAAATCTCTGGTGGATCCTCCCCCCTGGCTCCTGTTCCCGCATTTTAACCCAGAGCCAGGGCTGCTGTGTTCCTGTGTGTGTGTGTGAGTGAGTGTGTGTGAGTGTGAGCAGGGGAGCTCTCTCTCTCTCTCTCTCTGTGAGTGTGAGACAGGAGCAGGCACACACTCACACTCACTGGGAATACTGGAGGAGCGATGATTTTAATCCTGCACCACATACTCATCGCCCTGTTTCGATCTTTCAGGCGAGGACAGCAGCTTCATACAAAAGCAGACATCAACCCGTCCAGTTCCGTGGCTGTCCAGGTAACATTTTCTCCGTTCTGTTGCTTATTTCCTCTCTCTCTCTCTGTCTGGGGTTTATTTGAACGGCTGCAGAATTGCTTTGTGTGTGTCAGGAGTCCGAGACAGTATTGATGGGGACGGAATGGACACATCACAACCCAGCCTGACAATTGCCCCTCTCTCCCCCCCCCCCCCCCCCCCAGCCCAGACCCACTGCAGGAGGGGGTGGAGGTGGGGAGTGTGTGTAGGGGTGGGTCTGGGGGAGAGGGTGAACCCCCCCCCCCCCCACTTGCTGTGTCTCCTTGTGTGGTTTGTGTAACCCCTCACCAACCCCACCCCTGTCCCATACCCAGCCCAGAGAGGAGACCCTGTGCTAGGTTTCAAACTGCTGGCTTTATTTTCCTGCCTTATTCTCCTGAGGCACCTATAACCTCTCTTTGCCCTTCTCTCCCTCCATCCCAGGCACCACACCTCCCACCTTCCACCCCTCACTGTTTTAACCAATTCCTCTCCCCTTCTCTCTCTCTTTCTTTCTGTCTTTTTCTCATTCACTCTGTTTGTCTTCGTCTCACTGTCTCCCTCTCTGTCTCTCTCTCTGAATGTTGTTCTCTCTCACTATCTCTCACAATCTCTCTGTCTCAATGCATCTGTCTCTCTCTATCTGTCTCTCGCTTTCTCTACCTCTCTCTCTGTCTGTCCTTCTCTCTGCCTCTCTTTCAGTCACTCTCTTTCTTTCTCTGTCTTTTCCTCAGACACTCTGTCTCACTCTGTTTTTCTCTCCCTCTGTCTTTCTCACTGTCGTTCTCTCTCAGTATCTCTCTGTCTCACTCTATCTCTCTCACTTGCACTGTCTGTTTCTCTCTTTGTTCTGTTTTTCTCTCTCTCTCTGTCTCCCTCTCTTTTTCTCAATATCTCTCTCTCTCTCCTCTCAATGCCTCTCTCTCTGTCTCTGTGTATGTGTGTCTCTCCATCTCTGTCACTGTGTGTAGGTCTCTCTGTGTGTGTTTCTCTGTGTGTGTGTCTGTCTCTGTCTCTGTCTCCGTCTGTCTGTGTGTGTGTCTCTCTCTGTTTGTATGTGTGTGTTTTTCGTTCTCTCTCTCTCTCTGTCTCTGTGTGTGTATCTGTGTGTGTGTCTCTGTCTCTGTCTGTCTGTCTGTCTGTCTCTCTCTCCATCTGTCTGTCTCTCTCTCTCTCTCTGTTTGTGTGTGTGTGTTTTTCTTTCTCTCTCTCTCTGTCTCTGTGTGTGTATCTGTGTGTGTGTGTCTCTGTCTCTGTCTCTGTCTCCGTCTGTCTGTGTCTTTCTCTCTCTCTGTTTATATGTGTGTGTTTTTCTTTCTCTCTCTCTCTGTCTCTGTGTGTGTGTGTCTCTGTCTCTGTCTGTCTGTGTCTCTCTCTCTCTGTCTGTCTGTGTGTCTCTCTCTGTCTCCCCCTGTCCATTGTGTGTAGGTCTGTGCTTGCTGTAAAACAGCCTTTCCCCTGGCCCTTTCCCTATCTAAGGTGCACTGGCAGGTGCCAGCTGGGTATGGGAGCCAGGGAATGGGCAATCCTGCTGCCAAACATGGAGATCCTCACTGCTGGCCTGTAAGAGGATGAGACAAATAAACCCCAATACCCTCCACCTGCCCAAACACAATGGGCACCACCCCCCTCCCCCCTGACTATCCTGGCTCAGTGGTCAGAACTGCCTCTATTCCTGCACTGGAGAGTTTCAGAGAGCAGTCACCTCAAAGGTTGGCTGAGCCAATCAGCAGGCAATTTGACTGTGGGAGGCATCGCACAGTCTGGCTGTGTTCTGTGTGTGTGTGTGTTGGCTGCCATGCTTGGCTGGGGATAAGGCTGAACCCCATTAGTCAGCAAGATTTGGTTCCTAATGTAATCCCCATGGACCCCCCCTCCCCAATTGGCCGTGCTGGTTAATATGTTCCCTCTGGTAATCATTGCAAATAAAAGCCTTCCGGAATCTTCCAGTCTCTTCCGCAGCTGCTGACTTTATTATTCCTTTTGTGTCAATGTTGAATGTGGCAGAGGAGTTAATTAAGGTCCTGTCTTGGATGGTGTTAGGAATAAACTGCACAAAGAGGCCACTCGGTCTCTCCAGCCTGGACTAGCCTCTTTTTAATTGGCTGATGTTAAGTCCACCGCTGTACCTCGGCTGTGGGGAGAAAGTGGAGGAGGCGTGAGGTGCGGTACTCATTCAGAGAGCTAACACCGGTAACTCTGAGCTGAATGGACTGTGCGGTGATCACTCTGCAACTGTGTGAGTTGGACATAATGTGCCGGCTTCCCCATCCCCGTGTGAGGATGGATGATGTTGTCCAAGATGAGAAATTTCATTGACATGTCTCTTTTCAGTGAGATTCAGGGGAAATCCAGAGCGAGATGCGGGTGACTGAGGTGTCAGTGGGGGAGCACTTTGGGGCCAGTGACCGTAACTCCGTTTGTTTTAAAATAGTGATGGAAAAGGATGGAACCAATCAAAAAGTTAAAGTTCTAAATCAGAGATTAGGTCAATTTTGACGGTAGTAGACAGGAACTTTCAAAAGTAGATTGGAGGAGTGTATTTGCCGCTGAAGGGACAGTTGGGAAGTGGGAGGCCTTTAAAAATCAGATAACGAGAGTTCGGAGACAGTATGTTGCTGTTAGGGGGAATGGACAAGGCTGGTAGGTGCAGGGAATGCTGGGTGACTCAAGAAATTGGGGCTGTGCTTAAGAAAAAGGAGGCCTATGCCAGGTATAGACACTTGGGATCGGGTGACTCTGTGGAGGAGGATAAGGACAGTAGGAGGAAACTTATGGGGGAAATCAGGGGCGAAAAGGGGACGCGAAATAGCTTTTGCAAATGGGGTTAAGGAGAATCCAAAGAGATTCTATAAGTTTATTAAGAGTAACAAGTAACTGAATCATGAACATGGCCACCTATGTGTGGAACTGCTGGAGATTGGTGAGACACTAAATGAATATTTTGTCATGATTTGGAGGCGCCGGTGTTGGACTGGGGTGGACAAAGTTAAAAATCACACAGCACCAGGTTATAGTCCAACAGGTTTAATTGGAAGAACATTCTCCACACCCACCTGATGAAGGAGCAGCGCTCCGAAAGCTAGTGCTTCCAATTAAACCTGTTGGACTATAACCTGGTGTTGTGTGATTTTTAACTGAATATTTTGTGTCAGTATTTACTGCGGAGAAGAACATGGAAGCTAGAGAACTTGGGGAAAAAAATAGAGAAAAAAATAGAGGAGGTGCTGGGGGTCTTAAAATGCATTAAGGTAGATAAATCCCCAAGACCTGATTGGGTGTATCCCCAGAATATTGTGGGGAGCTAGGGAAGAGATTGCTGGGCCCCTTGCTGAGATATTTGTAGGTTAGATCCCCTACAGCGTGGAAACAGGCCCTTCAGCTCAACCAGTCCACACCGACCCTCTGAAGACCCTCCTGAAGAAGGGCTTCTGCCCGAAACGTCGATTCTCCTGTTCCTTGGATGCTGCCTGACCTGCTGCGCTTTTCCAGCAACACATTTTCAGCTCTGATCTCCAGCATCTGCAGTCCTCACTTTCTCCTCTGAAGAGTAACCCACCCGGACCCATTTCCCTCTGACTAATGCACCTAACACTATGGGCAATTTAGCATGGCCAATTCACCTAACCTGCACAACTTTGGATTGTGGGAGGAAACCGGAGCACCCGGAGGAAACCCACGCAGACACGGGGAGAATGTGCAAACTCCACACAGACAGTTGCTGAAGGCTGGAATCGAACCTGGGTCCATGGTGCTGTGAGGCAGCAGTGCTAACCACTGAGCCACCGTGCCACCCTATTTGTATCATCAATAGCCATGGGTGAGGTGTTGGAGGACTGGAAGGTGGTTAATGTCGCGCCATTATTTAAGAAGAGCTGTAAGGAAAAACCAGGGAGCTATGAGTCTGATGTCAGTGGTGGGTATGTTGTTGGAGGGATTCTGAGGAACAGGATTTACATGCATTTGGAAAGGCACAGACTGATTGGGGATAGTCAGCATGGCTTTGTGTGTGGGAAATTGTGTCTCACTAACTAGTCTTTGAAGAGGTGACAAAGATGGTTGAATGCAGAGCGGTGGGTGTTGTCTATATGGACTTCAGCAAGACATTCGACTAAGGTTCCGTATGGTAAACTGGTTAGTAATGTTAGCTCAGATTGAATTGAGGGAGAACTAGCCATTTGGATGTGAAATTGTCTTGAAGGCAGGGGACAGAGGATCATGGTAGAGGGTTGTTTTTCAGACTGGAGGCCTGTGACCAGTGGAGTGCCACAAGAATTGGGCTGAAAGGTCTATTTCCATGCTATATGACTCTGTGAAACTTGGTCCCAGAGGAAGGTCAGTGGGTGAACAGTGCTTTTTTGGGAACATTGGCTAATCACACGAGGGAGGATGGAATTGAAGAATAAATTGATGCATTGTGGTGTTGACGAAAGAGAGGATGCTGGGCAGTATGGGTCCTTATCACTGCATAGTTCTGCTCCAGTGCTTTGTATTACAAATAGGAGCTGTGGGAGTGACACCATCTTACTTGGAAAGATGTAACAAATGGGATAGTTTCTGGAATCTGTTTGTACTAAAATAAGGATAACTAGCTTTAAGCCTTTTTGCGAAGTGGGAAACTATGTTGCAGCTTAATCTCTTATGTCTTTTATGAGGTTGTGTTTTTTCAATTCATTAAGGGATGAGGGTGTCACTGACTAGTGCAGCATTTACTATCCAACCACATTGCTGTGGGTCTGGAGTCACATGTAGGCCAGACCAGGTAAGGATGGCAACTTCCTTCCTTAAAGGGAATGAGTGAAACCAGATGGGTTTTTACAACAATTGACAATGGGTTCATGGTCATTGTTAGACCCTTGATTCCAGATTCCTTTTGGTAATTGAATTCAAGTTTCACCATAAGGTGGGGTCGGATTTGAAGCTAAGCCCCCAGTTTGCTATCCTGGCTGAATGGGTTAATCATTCCTGATGAAGGGCTTATGCCCAAAACATCGACTCTCCTGCTCCTTGGATGCTGCCTGACCTGCTGTGCTTTTCCAGCAACACACTTCTCATCTCGAGATTAATAGCGTAGTGATAATACCACTAGGCATCCACCTCCACCCTGTGGCACAGTCAGTAGCAGCTCTGAACCAGAAGCTAGGGGAGACTTGATAGAAGTCTATACAATTATGGGAGTGTAAATAGGGTTCACGGTCAGAATCGTTTTCCCAGAGTTGAAATGCCTAAAACTAGGGGGCATGCATTTTAAGGTGAGAGGGGAAAGTTCAAAGGAGATGTGAGGGGCTAGTTTTTTACACAGAGGGTGGTAAGAGTCTGGAACGCACTGCCAGGGGTGGGGGTGGAGGTAGATATGATGGGGGGGGGGGGGTTTAAGGGGCTTTGAGATAAAAACGTGAGTATGCAAGGAATGAAGGGATATGGACCAAGGGCTGGTAGAAGGGATTAGTTTAATTTGGTGTCATGTTCAGCACTACGTTATGGGCCAAAGGGGCTATTCCTGTGCTGTACTGTTCGAGGTTCTATGAATCTCACAATTGCTGGCCAAGGAAGGTGTGTTAATAATGTGGCTAAACAGGTTGGGTACCATAATCAGCCAATGAGAGGTGGTAAGGGCAGGAACGATTCTTGCTTGACCTACAGTGAGGCCTGTGATCATACTGCCTCAGGCAACAGCCTGGCGATACGTTACGGCAGGAACCAGTGATCGAAGCAGACGTGAGCATGTGCTCTGTGTGCCTTAGGAGCAAGGAAAGAGACCGAAGAAAGCGAATAATATATGCTCAGGATAGGAGTCGCCTGAGGGAGATTCAGACTAATGGAGGATAGACACCCAAGTGTGAGAGACATGAATCACAACCAATCACAGCATTTATTGATTGGTCAGGAACATAAACTAGCTGAGTGATTGACACAGCTGGGAGTGGACTACAACACCGGAACACCTCACCCTGACGCTGCTTAACGCTGTCATCACTGCCAGTGGAACAGCGGCTGTAAGCATTGTAACCGTACAGAGTCAGGGTTTATTCAGCAGGGTAAGGGTCACTCGCTGTGTAACTGTACAGAGTCAGGGTTTATTCAGCAGGGTAAGGGTCACTCGCTGTGTAACTGTACAGAGTCAGGGTTCATTCAGCAGGGTAAGGGTCACACGCTGTGTAACTGTACAGAGTCAGTGTTCATTCAGCAGGGTAAGGGTCACTCACTGTGTAACCGTACAGAGTCAGGGTTCATTCAGCAGGGTAAGGGTCACTCACTGTGTAACCGTACAGAGTCAGTGTTTATTCAGTAGGGTAAGGGTCACTCACTGTGTAACCGTACAGAGTCAGTGTTCATTCTGCAGGGTAAGGGTCACTCGCTGTGTAACTGTACAGAGTCAGGGTTCATTCAGCAGGGTAAGGGTCACTCACTGTGTAACCGTACAGAGTCAGGGTTTATTCAGCAGGGAAAGGGTCACTCGCTGTGTAACCGTACAGAGTCAGGGTTCATTCAGTAGGGTAAGGGTCACTCGCTGTGTAACTGTACAGAGTCAGTGTTTATTCAGTAGGGTATGGGTCACTCGCTGTGTAACCGGACAGAGTCAGGGTTTATTCAGCAGGGTAAGGGTCACTCGCTGTGTAACCGTACAGAGTCAGGGTTCATTCAGCAGGGTAAGGGTCACTCACTGTGTAACCGTACAGAGTCAGTGTTCATTCTGCAGGGTAAGGGTCACTCACTGTGTAACCGTACAGAGTCAGGGTTCATTCAGCAGGGTAAGGGTCACTCGCTGTGTAACCGTACAGAGTCAGGGTTTATTCAGCAGGGTAAGGGTCACTCACTGTGTAACCGTACAGAGTCAGTGTTCATTCAGCAGGGTAAGGGTCACTCACTGTGTAACTGTACAGAGTCAGGGTTCATTCAGCAGGGTAAGGGTCACTCGCTGTGTAACCGTACAGAGTCAGGGTTCATTCAGCAGGGTAAGGGTCACTCGCTGTGTAACCGTACAGAGTCAGGGTTTATTCAGCAGGGTAAGGGTCACTCACTGTGTAACCGTACAGAGTCAGTGTTCATTCAGCAGGGTAAGGGTCACTCACTGTGTAACTGTACAGAGTCAGGGTTCATTCAGCAGGGTAAGGGTCACTCACTGTGTAACCGTACAGAGTCAGGGTTCATTCAGCAGGGTAAGGGTCACTCACTGTGTAACCGTACAGAGTCAGGGTTCATTCAGCAGGGTAAGGGTCACTCACTGTGTAACCCTACAGAGTCAGTGTTCATTCTGCAGGGTAAGGGTCACTCACTGTGTAACCGTACAGAGTCAGGGTTTATTCAGCAGGGTAAGGGTCACTCACTGTGTAACCGTACAGAGTCAGTGTTCATTCAGCAGGGTAAGGGTCACTCACTGTGTAACTGTACAGAGTCAGGGTTCATTCAGCAGGGTAAGGGTCACTCACTGTGTAACCCTACAGAGTCAGTGTTCATTCAGCAGGGTAAGGGTCACTCGCTGTGTAACCGTACAGAGTCAGGGTTTATTCAGCAGGGTAAGGGTCACTCACTGTGTAACCGTACAGAGTCAGTGTTCATTCAGCAGGGTAAGGGTCACTCACTGTGTAACTGTACAGAGTCAGGGTTCATTCAGCAGGGTAAGGGTCACTCGCTGTGTAACCGTACAGAGTCAGGGTTCATTCAGCAGGGTAAGGGTCACTCACTGTGTAACCCTACAGAGTCAGTGTTCATTCTGCAGGGTAAGGGTCACTCACTGTGTAACCGTACAGAGTCAGGGTTCATTCAGCAGGGTAAGGGTCACTCACTGTGTAACCCTACAGAGTCAGTGTTCATTCTGCAGGGTAAGGGTCACTCACTGTGTAACCGTACAGAGTCAGTGTTTATACAGCAGGGTAAGGGTCACTCACTGTGTAACTGTACAGAGTCAGTGTTTATATAGCAGGGTAAGGGTCACTCTCTGTGTAACCGTACAGAGTCAGTGTTTATTCAGCAGGGTAAGGGTCACTCACTGTGTAACCGTACAGAGTCAGGGTTTATTCATAGAAAGGTAGAAACTAAAAGTTGGAGTAGACCATTCAGCCCTTCAAGGCCTGCTGTGCTGTTTAATGTGGTCTGGGAAGGTCCTTTCTCTCAATGCTACATTCTTGGTTTGTCCCCATGTCTTTTAAAATTACAAAGAATGATATCTCTTTTGAATATAGTCAGTGATGTGTTCTCCACAGCGTCCTGTGGGAGAGAATTGCACAGGCTCACTCCTGTCTGAGTGAAGAAATCTTTCCTCCTCTCATTCCAAAGTGGTCTACCCTGTGACCTGACAGTGGGTCCCTGGATCGAGTCTGTCCAGCCCCTATGAGAATGTTATACATTTCAATGAGACACCCCTCTCACCCTTGTAATCCCCAGTGAATATAAACCCAGTCAGACCAACCTCTTCCCCCTATAGCACAGTCCCCAGTATCAGCCAGCTGTCTCGCTGCTGTCCTCCCTCTGTAACAGGTATGTCCTTTCTAATGGAGGACAACCCTGCACCCAGTGCTGGACAGGGTCCTGGGTAATCCAGCACGCTAAGGGTTAACCCAACAATGGGAGGTTTATTATAAGTTTGTTGCTCCTCCTGCTCAGAATCGATCTACTGAGTTCAGTTTGTTGGGGGATTGTTTGGTTGCGAGCAGTGAGTGGTTTAAGAACCTGTTGTGTTTGTGTTGGAGGAGATGTTATTGTCTCCAGGTTTATACTGTTTGCTCGCTGCTGGGTGTATTTTTGTGAATTGCTGCGGTGTCACTGATTCTTGTGTTCATGCTCCCTCAGCTCCCACATCCTGGATCACGCCTCACCCACTGATTTCCTTCCCGTGGACTTCATCACCCCAACACCCCCACCCCACCGGCTCCTCTTATACTGTACCCCCCACAGTCCACTCCCCCCCCCCCCCCCCGTACCCCACACAGCCCACTGCCCCCCCCGTACCCCACACAGCCCACTCCCCCCGTACCCCCCACAGCCCACTGCCCCCCCCGTACCCCCCACAGCCCACTCCCCCCCCGTACCCCACACAGCCCACTCATCCCCCCCCGTACCCCACACAGCCCACTCCCCCCCCCGTACCCCACACAGCCCACTCACCCCCCCGTACCCCACACAGCCCACTCCCCCCCCGTACCCCACACAGCCCACTCCCCCCCTGTACCCCACACAGCCCACTCCCCCCCTGTACCCCACACAGCCCACTCCCCCCCATACCCCACACAGCCCACTCCCCCCGTACCCCACACAGCCCACTCCCCCCCTGTACCCCACACAGCCCACTCCCCCCCTGTACCCCACACAGCCCACTCCCCCCGTACCCCACAGAGCCCACTCCCCCCCTGTACCCCACACAGCCCACTCCCCCCGTACCCCACACAGCCCACTCCCCCCCTGTACCCCACACAGCCCACTCCCCCCGTACCCCACACAGCCCACTCCCCCCGTACCCCACACAGCCCACTCCCCCCCTGTACCCCACACAGCCCACTCCCCCCGTACCCCACACAGCCCACTCCCCCCCCGTACCCCACACAGCCCACTCCCCCCCCCCGTACCCCACACAGCCCACTCCCCCCCTGTACCCCACACAGCCCACTCCCCCCGTACCCCACACAGCCCACTCCCCACGTACCCCACACAGCCCACTACCCCCCCCCTGTACCCCACACAGTCCACTCCCCCCCCCCCCGTACCCCACACAGCCCACTCCCCCCGTACCCCACACAACCCCCCCCCGTACCCCACACAGCCCACTGCCCCCCCCCCGTACCCCACACAGCCCACTCCCCCCCGTACCCCACACAGCCCACTCCCCCCCCCCCGTACCCCACACAGCCCACTCCCCCCCGTACCCCACACAGCCCACTGCCCCCCCTCCCGTACCCCACACAGCCCACTCCCCCCCGTACCCCACACAGCCCACTGCCCCCCCCGTACCCCACACAGCCCACTCCCCCCCCCGGACCCCACACAGCCCACTCCCCCCCCCCCCCCGTACCCCACACAGCCCACTCCCCCCCTGTACCCCACACAGCCCACTCCCCCCGTACCCCACACAGCCCACTCCCCCCGTACCCCACACAGCCCACTCCCCCCCGTACCCCACACAGCCCACTCCCCCCGTACCCCACACAGCCCACTCCCCCCCCCCCGTACCCCACACAGCCCACTCCCCCCCGTACCCCACACAGCCCACTGCCCCCCCCGTACCCCACACAGCCCACTCCCCCCGTACCCCACACAGCCCACTCCCCCCCCCGTACCCCACACAGCCCACTCGCCCCCCCCGTACCCCACACAGCCCACTCCCCCCCGTACCCCACACAGCCCACTCCCCCCCGTACCCCACACAGCCCACTCCCCCCCCCCCCCGTACCCCACACAGCCCACTCCCCCCCGTACCCCACACAGCCCACTCCCCCCCCCCCGTACCCCACACAGCCCACTGCCCCCCCGTACCCCACACAGCCCACTCCCCCCCCCCCGTACCCCACACAGCCCACTCCCCCCCGTACCCCACACAGCCCACTCCCCCCGTACCCCACACAGCCCACTCCCCCCCCCCCCGTACCCCACACAGCCCACTCCCCCCCCGTACCCCACACAGCCCACTCCCCCCGTACCCCACACAGCCCACTCCCCCCCGTACCCCACACAGCCCACTCCCCCCCGTACCCCACACAGCCCACTCCCCCCGTACCCCACACAGCCCAATCCCCCCCCCCCCCCGTACCCCACACAGCCCACTCCCCCCCCCGTACCCCACACAGCCCACTCCCCCCGTACCCCACACAGCCCACTCCCCCCCGTACCCCACACAGCCCACTCCCCCCGTACCCCACACAGCCCACTCCCCCCCCCCCCCCCCCGTACCCCACACAGCCCACTCCCCCCCCGTACCCCACACAGCCCACTCACCCCCCCGTACCCCACACAGCCCACTCCCCCCCCCCCCCCCGTACCCCACACAGCCCACTCCCCCCCCGTACCCCACACAGCCCACTCCCCCCCGTACCCCACACAGCCCACTCCCCCCCGTACCCCACACAGCCCACTCCCCCCGTACCCCACACAGCCCACTCCCCCCCCCCCCCCCCGTACCCCACACAGCCCACTCCCCCCCCGTACCCCACACAGCCCACTCCCCCCCGTACCCCACACAGCCCACTCCCCCCCGTACCCCACACAGTCCACTCCCCCCCCCGTACCCCACACAGCCCACTCCCCCCCGTACCCCACACAGCCCACTCCCCCCGTACCCCACACAGCCCACTCCCCCCCCCCCGTACCCCACACAGCCCACTCCCCCCGTACCCCACACAGCCCACTCCCCCCCGCACCCCACACAGTCCACTCCCCCCCCCGTACCCCACACAGCCCACTCCCCCCCGCACCCCACACAGTCCACTCCCCCCCCCGTACCCCACACAGCCCACTCCCCCCCCGTACCCCACACAGCCCACTCCCCCCCGTACCCCACACAGCCCACTCCCCCCCCCCCCGTACCCCACACAGCCCACTCCCCCCCCCCCCCCGTACCCCACACAGTCCACTCCCCCCCCCGTACCCCACACAGCCCACTCCCCCCCGTACCCCACACAGCCCACTCCCCCCCCGTACCCCACACAGCCCACTCCCCCCCGTACCCCACACAGCCCACTCCCCCCCCGTACCCCACACAGTCCACTCCCCCCCCGTACCCCACACAGCCCACTCCCCCCCGTACCCCACACAGCCCACTCCCCCCCCGTACCCCACACAGCCCACTCCCCCCCGTACCCCACACAGCCCACTCCCCCCCCCCCCCGTACCCCACACAGCCCACTCCCCCCCGTACCACACACAGCCCACTCCCCCCCCCCCGTACCCCACACAGCCCACTCCCCCCCGTACCCCACACAGCCCACTCCCCCCCCCCCGTACCCCACACAGCCCACTCCCCCCCGTACCCCACACAGCCCACTCCCCCCCCCCCCGTACCCCACACAGCCCACTCCCCCCGTACCCCACACAGCCCACTCCCCCCCGTACCCCACACAGCCCACTCCCCCCCCGTACCCCACACAGCCCACTCCCCCCTGTACCCCACACAGCCCACTCCCCCCCGTACCCCACACAGCCCACTCCGCCCCCCCCGTACCCCACACAGCCCACTCCCCCCCGTACCCCACACAGCCCACTCCCCCCCCGTACCCCACACAGCCCACTCCCCCCCCCCGTACCCCACACAGCCCACTCCCCCCCCCGTACCCCACACAGCCCACTCCCCCCCCGTACCCCACACAGCCCACTCCCCCCCCCCCATACCCCACACAGCCCACTCCCCCCGTACCCCACACAGCCCACTCCCCCCCCGTACCCCACACAGCCCACTCCCCCCCCCGTACCCCACACAGCCCACTCCTCCCCCCGTACCCCACACAGCCCACTCCCCCCCCCCGTACCCCACACAGCCCACTCCCCCCGTACCCCACACAGCCCACTCCCCCCCGTACCCCACACAGCCCACTCCCCCCCCCCCCCCCCGTACCCCACACAGCCCACTCCCCCCGTACCCCACACAGCCCACTCCCCCCCCCCCCCCGTACCCCACACAGCCCACTCCCCCCCCCCCCGTACCCTACACAGCCCACTCCCCCCCGTACCCTACACAGCCCACTCCCCCCCCCGTACCCCACACAGCCCACTCCCCCCGTACCCCACACAGCCCACTCCCCCCCGTACCCCACACAGCCCACTCCCCCCCCCCCCCCCCCGTACCCCACACAGCCCACTCCCCCCCGTACCCCACACAGCCCACTCCCCCCCCCCCCCCGTACCCCACACAGCCCACTCCCCCCCCCCCCGTACCCTACACAGCCCACTCCCCCCCGTACCCTACACAGCCCACTCCTCCCCCCGTACCCCACACAGCCCACTCCCCCCCCCGTACCCCACACAGCCCACTCCTCCCCCCGTACCCCACACAGCCCACTCCCCCCCCCCGTACCCCACACAGCCCACTCCCCCCGTACCCCACACAGCCCACTCCCCCCCGTACCCCACACAGCCCACTCCCCCCCCCCCCCCCCCGTACCCCACACAGCCCACTCCCCCCCGTACCCCACACAGCCCACTCCCCCCCCCCCCCCGTACCCCACACAGCCCACTCCCCCCCCCCCCGTACCCTACACAGCCCACTCCCCCCCGTACCCTACACAGCCCACTCCCCCCCCCCCCCCCCGTACCCCACACAGCCCACTCCCCCCCGTACCCCACACAGCCCACTCCCCCCCGTACCCTACACAGCCCACTCCCCCCGTACCCCACACAGCCCACTCCCCCCCCGTACCCCACACAGCCCACTCCCCCCCCCCCGTACCCCACACAGCCCACTCCCCCCCCCCGTACCCCACACAGCCCACTCCCCCCGTACCCCACACAGCCCACTCCCCCCCCCCCCGTACCCCACACAGCCCACTCCCCCCCCCCCCCCGTACCCCACACAGCCCACTCCCCCCCCCCCCCGTACCCCACACAGCCCACTCCCCCCCCCCCCCGTACCCCACACAGCCCACTCCCCCCGTACCCCACACAGCCCACTCCCCCCCCGTACCCCACACAGCCCACTCCCCCCCCCCCCGTACCCCACACAGCCCACTCCCCCCCCCCGTACCCCACACAGCCCACTCCCCCCGTACCCCACACAGCCCACTCCCCCCCCCCCCCCCGTACCCTACACAGCCCACTCCCCCCCGTACCCCACACAGCCCACTCCCCCCCTGTACCCTACACAGCCCACTCCCCCCCGTACCCCACACAGCCCACTCCCCCCCGTACCCTACACAGCCCACTCCCCCCCCCCCCCCGTACCCCACACAGCCCACTCCCCCCGTACCCCACACAGCCCACTCCCCCCCGTACCCCACACAGCCCACTCCCCCCCCGTACCCCACACAGCCCACTCCCCCCCCCCCCCCCGTACCCCACACAGCCCACTCCCCCCCCCCGTACCCCACACAGCCCACTCCCCCCCCCGTACCCCACACAGCCCACTCCCCCCCCGTACCCCACACAGCCCACTCCCCCCGTACCCCACACAGCCCACTCCCCCCCCCGTACCCCACACAGCCCACTCCGCCCCCCGTACCCCACACAGCCCACTCCGCCCCCCGTACCCCACACAGCCCACTCCCCCCCCGTACCCCACACAGCCCACTCCGCCCCCCGTACCCCACACAGCCCACTCCGCCCCCCGTACCCCACACAGCCCATTCCCCCCCACCGTACCCCACACAGCCCACTCCCCCCCCCGTACACCACACAGCCCACTCCCCCCCCCCGTACCCCACACAGCCCACTCCCCCCGTACCCCACACAGCCCACTCCCCCCGTACCCCACACAGCCCACTCCCCCCCCCCGTATCCCACACAGCCCACTCCCCCCCCCGTACCCTACACAGCCCACTCCCCCCCCCGTACCCCACACAGCCCACCCCCCCCCCGTACCCCACACAGCCCACTCCCCCCCCCGTACCCCACACAGCCCACTCCCCCCCCCCCCGTACCCCACACAGCCCACTCCCCCCCCCCCGTACCCCACACAGCCCACTCCCCCCCCGCGTACCCCCCACAGCCCACTCCCCCCGTACCCCACACAGCCCACTCCCCCTGTACCCCACACACCCCACTCCCCCCATACCCCACACACCCCACTCTCCCTGTACCCCACACACCCGTCTCCCGCCCGTACCCCACACACCCGTCTCCCGCCCGTACCCCACACACCCCTCTCCCCCCCGGTACCTCACATACCCCTCTTCCTCCCCCCCCCCACCCCGTACCCCACACACCCCTCTAGCCGCCCCGTACCCCACACACCCCTCTAGCCCCCCCCCCCCGTACACCACACACCCCTCTTTCCCCCCCCCGTTCCCCACACACCCCTCTTCCCCCCGTACCCCACACACCCCTCTTCCCCCCCCCCCGTACCCAACACACCCCTGTTCCCTCCCCCCTGTACCCCACACACCCCTCTAGCCCCCCCGTACTCCACACACCCCTCTAGCCCCCCCGTACTCCACACACCCCTCTCCCCCCCCCCCAACCCACACACCCCTCTAGCCCCCCCGTACTCCACACACCCCTCTTCCCCTCCCGTACCCCCACACACCCCTCTCCCCCCCCCCCCCGTATCCCACACACCCCTCTCCCCCCGTATTCCACACACCCCTCTCCACACCCATATCCCACACACCCCTCTCCCCACCGTACCCCACCCCCCCTTTACCCCCCACACCCCTTCCCCCCCATAACCCACACCCCCACTCCCCCTCTACACTGCACCCCTTTACCCCACTCTCTCCACTCCCCCAGTAGCCCACTCTCCCTGTACCCCACACACCTTCACCCCCCCTGTGCCCCACACACCCTACCCCCACTCCCCCTGTATCCCACTCTCCCTGTACCCCACACACCTCACTCCCCCGTAGCCCCACCCCACCCCCCCACTCTTCCCACCCTCCTATAGCATCATGCTGCTCTCTCTCACCCTCTCTACCCAAGCCCCTCTTCCCCACTCCGTCCTATCTCCCCCAACCCTGTGTGTGCCCTGCTCTCTCTGTGGGTGCAGTCTCTCTGGAAAGGGAGTAACCTTGGGGCTGTCTGTGTCCGAGTGGCTGGGACTGGGATCAGTCACAATGCCCCGGGGCCAGTGAATATGATCTCCCTTCCTGGAGGACAATGTACCTTGTGCAGTGTTCACACTAAGCACACGTTGGTTTTGAGCAGAGACTCCTGTGTTCCAGTTTAAAGGGAGTGTTCATTGCCCTGAAAGCTTCAGTTTGGTTCATTCACCCTGTCAGCCTTTCACACACAGCCCGTAAGGAAGGACCACACGCCATTCCCTCAGTCAGAGCAGCCTCAGCACGTTCCTCTCTCACCTCAGTCTCACACTTGTTGGGGTTTGAAGCCCCAGTGCAGAGGTTTAAACACAGGTGGACACTGTGCAGCATCGAGGGAGTGCTGCAGGGTCACGGACAGATGCTGTATGAAGCTGTCACTCTGTCAGTCTCCCCCTCCTCTCTTCTCTTTTTTCTCTCTCTCTCTTTTCTCTCTCTCCCTCTCTCCCTCTCTCCTCTCTCTGTCTCTCAGATGTAAAAACATTCCACACATACCGTTCTGAGGGTGTGGAGTAATTCCTTCCATGTTAACACACCTCAACCAGCATCATGTGAAACAGATGGAGCTTGCACAGCTGGTTTTGGGATCTTGCTGTGTACAAAGTGGCTCCTCCTGTGCAGCATTAAACTGTAAAAACATTCTTCATTGGGTGTAAGCAAGATGTCTGCGATAGTAACATGTCTGTGTGGGACAGTGTAGAGGGAGCTTTACTCTGTATCTAACCCTGTGCTGTCCCCGTCCTGGGAGTGTTTGATGGGGACAGTGTAGAGGGAGCCTTACTCTGTATCTAACCCTGTGCTGTCACTGCCCTGGGAGTGTTTGATGGAGGGGACAGTGTAGAGGGAGCTTTACTCTGTATCTAACCCCATGCTGTCCCTGCCCTGGGAGTGTTTGATGGGAGCAGTGTAGAGGGAGCTTTACTCTGTATCTAACCCCTTGCTGTCCCTGCCCTGGGAATGTTTGAGGGAGATGTATTTTATGGCTGTGTGCCTGAACTGAACGTGGGAGGTGATGAGTGGTGCATGTGGTCAGAGAGATTTTCGGTGAATGTTGTTCGTTCTGGGACTGTGCATGGACAGTGTTAAATGTGGGTTTGACGCTACCCTCTGCCTGTGTAGTAGGAGGCCCAGGGGGGGTGTGAATATTGTCCTTTTGACAGCGTCCCTGTTGTTCACGACAGGCTGCAAGCGTAATATTTACTTTTCTAATTGAGTAAGACAGGAAGCGAAACACACAATTGGAGCCTGAGAACAAACACTGAATGCTTGAGTAAAGTGTCTCTTCAAACAACTTGAGATAAGGAGGTGAAGCGCTGTCAACAGCACCGGGCAGGTGCTCCTCAGGATTAGCAGCTACTGACAACATCAGTTCACCCTCCTACCCTCACTCCACCTCCCGGAAAACATCCAATCCAAACCTTCCAGACAGGAGCAACGTGGATACAAAGCTGGCTGAGTGATGGGAAACAGAGAGTCCTGGTCAATGGGCATTTTTCAGGCTGGGAGAAGGATTGGAATGGTGTTCCTCCGGGGTTGGTGTTAGGATCCTGCTTTTCCTGTTCTATATTAATGATGATTTGGAGACGTCGGTGTTGGACTGGGGTGTACAAAGTTTTTTAAAAAAATCACACAACGCCGGGTTAGAGTCCAACAGGTTTAATTGGAAGCACTAGCTTTCTGAGCGCTGCTCCTTAGTTAAAAATCACACAATACTAAGTTTATTTGGAAGCACTAGCTTTCAGAGCGTGCCACTCCATAACCATCTGGCGAAGGAGCAAGGCTCTGAAAGCTGCTGTTTCCAAATAAACCTGTAACCTGGTGTTGTGCCATTTCTAACTAATATTAATGATCTGGATCTTGTGCAGGGGGCATTTTCAAGATTTCCAAATGACACTAAACTTGGAAGAATTATAAACCATGAGGAGGACAATGTGGGAGTCCAGGAGGATATTGACCAGTTAGTGGAGTGTGTGTATAGAGACCGCAGTTTATAAAGCACACAGTGTCCTCAGCGTTATTAGATTAGATTAGATTACTTACAGTGTGGAAACAGGCCCTTCGGCCCAACAAGTCCACACCGACCCGCCGAAGCGCAACCCATCCATACCCCTACATTTACCCCTTTAACCTAACACTACGGGCAATTTAGCATGGCCAAGTCACCTGCACATCTTTGGAGTGTGGGAGGAAACCGGAGCACCCGGAGGAAACCCACGCAGACACGGGGAGAATGTGCAAACTCCACACAGTCAGTCGCCTGAGTCGGGAATTGAACCCGGGTCTACAGGCGCTGTGAGGCAGCAGTGCTAACCACTGTGCCACCGTGCCGCCCACGGTACAGGGTACAGGAGCGAGGAGGTGATGCGGGACTTGTACAAGACACTTGTTGGACCTCAGCCGGAGGGTTGGGTACAGCTGTGGGCGCCACGTCATAGGAATGCATCTTTAGGGAGAGTAGAAATGATTTACAAAGATGGTTCCAGGGATGAGAAATGTCCGTGATGAGGAGAGATTGAGACGATGAGGAATCTGGACAGAATAGACTGGGAGGAACTGTTTCCACTTGTAAAATCGGAGGGTCTAGGTTTAAAATGATATACAAATGAAGTAAGGATGATGTGAGATTTTCTTTTTCACTCCGTGATTAGTTAGGGTGTGGAACGCGCTACCTGGAAATGTGGTGGGGGCAGGTTTAACGAAAGCACCCGAGAGGGACATTGGATGGCCGTTTGGTTGGAAATGGCGCGCAGTGATATGGGGAAGCAGCAGGAGATTGGCATTAGGGGATAGAACCAGTGCTGGCACAGTGGGCTGAATGGCCTCCTTCTGTACCATAACAAGTTTTGAGATTTTGACGGTTGGCTGTGGCTGAGTTGGCAATGGCCTCACATCTCACCCACACCGTGTTGGGGTTCAAGTTCCATTCCAGGTGGGAGCTCCCAGGGCAGGACTGAGGGGGTGCTGCACTGTCAGAGGGTCCACTTTTGAGATGGTGTGAAAGATCATGTGAGCGCTCCTCGAACCAGAGCAGGCTGACAATTGTGGTGGTTGTTAACTCTGTTTGTAAATGATGACAGAGTGTGGTGTTAGTCTGTTCCTTCATGGGCCTCACTCGGATCTGTGGCCCATTGCTAATTGTCCTTGAGCTGACCAATATGCAGGAACATAGAGATGAGGTTCTAATCAGATCAGCCGAGAACTCACTGATTGGTGATGCAGCCTCGAAGGGCCTGTCTTGTTCCTTGTTCACATGGTGAGGGTGTGAGTGGGTGCAGGACTAATTAGGCAGCACCGTCACAGAGCTGCCTACTCGCAGAGCGCTTCAGAGAACATCTCCGGGACACCCAGGCCAACCAACCACACCGCCCCCTGGCTGAACGCTTCAACTCCCCCTCCCACTCTGCCGAGAACATGCAGGTCCTGGGCTTCCTCCATCGCCGCTCCCTCACCCCCTGACGCCTGGAGGAAGAACATCCATCAGCCCCAGGGCATCAATGTGGACTTCACTGGTTTCCTCATTTCCCCTCCCCCCCCCCCCCCCCCCACCTTACCCCAGTTCCAACCTTCCAGCTCAGCACCGCCCTCATGACCTGTCCCACCTGTCAATCTCCCTTCCCATCTATCAACTCCACCCTCCTCTCCGACCACCAATTGCACTCTCAGCTACCTCCCCCCCCCACCCGCCCCTCCCCCCCAACAGCCCCACACCCCCCCAACAGCCCCACACCCCCCCCCTCCCATTTATCTCTCCACCCCTGAGGCTCCCAGCCCGATTCCTGATGAAGGGCTTTTGCCCGAAATGTCGACTCTCCTGCTCCTCAGGTGCTGCCTGACCTGCTGCGCTTTTCCAGCACCACACCCTCTCGACTCTGATCTCCAGCATCTGCAGGCCTCACTTTTGCCTTGCACTGTCACAGAGACAGTGCACGTGGGATGGGCTGAACAGCCTCCTCTTGTGCTATCAGATTCTGCGAGTGTTTGATGTGAAAGCTTGCTCTCCATCTTGGCAAAACCAAACAATAGCATTCTGCAGTGTGCCTTGTGCAGTTATTGTGGGCTTCTCTGTGTCTCTCAGGCTCTGTTGTCCCTTTCTCCAGTATTGTCAATGTTGCTTAGTGATTAACAGGCCGCTCTTCCACATACTGGTTGGAGTGAATACATATCAGATAATACGTGGCTCGGAGCAAACCACTCCTTTGTAATTCAGTCCAATGGCTGTGAATACAAACTGTGCTGGAAAGCTGTGGTGTTGATCAGTCGGGCTGGAGGGAGAGGTGGTACTGGGGCCAGATGGATACTTCTTCTAAAGAGCTAGCATGGAGATGATAGGATGAATGGTCTCTGTCTGCTCTGTAAGAGTCTGGTATCAGCAGTGTGGCGTGAAGCAGTTAGGACCTGAAAGGGTTAACTGACTTCACATGATAAGCTCAGGATACGAAGGCAGCGCTACAGGAAGGTGCTAATCAGGTTCCACTCCTTGTTAAAGTGCCATGTAGCGACAGTAATGTCCACTTAGAGCGAGGTCTGGTGTGAGATCCTTCCAAGGAACGCTAGTCTCTCAGTTGCAATGTCACCTATCTCTCTGTAATAAATCCACAAATTAAAGTGGAATGCTGCAGTTGCTGGAAATCACGCAATGTTACAGCTTGACCACATAAGCAACACACACACACACACACACACACACACACACACACACACGGAGGATTAGACCATTCAGCCCCTCAAACCTGTTCCACCATTCAGTGAGTCTCTACAGCCTAACTCCATTTACCTGCGTTTTGCTCATCTTTGGACTGTGGGAGGAAACCGGAGCACCCGGAGGAAACCCACACAGGCAAGGGGAGAATGTGCAAACTCCACACAGTCAGTCGCCCGAGGGTGGGATCGAACCCTGGCATTGTGAGGCAGCACTGAGCCACCATGCCACCCATACCCTTCACTACTCTGTGTCAGTAGCTGAAACCGATACAATAAGAGGGATTCATGGCCATGAATGTGCCCAAGGAATCTCCGATAATTCTGGCATCCATGGCCCAAAGAGATAGGACTAGGAGTAGGCTATTCAGCCCATCAACTCTGCCCAGCCATTCAATGCTGATCGTTTTCTAGGTTGGTGGAGCTGGTATTTGAAAATACACCAAGCAGGATAGGGGTTAAAAATCATACTTAACAAGAGACAAAGTTATGTTTATCACTAATACAGGCATTCCAATGTAACTCTGGTCTCCCACTTGGGGTAGCACAGTGGCCCATTGGTTAGCACTGCTGCCTCACAGAGCCAGGGACCCGGGTTCGATTTCACCCTCAGGCAACTGTCCGTGTGGAGTTTGCATATTCTCCCCGTGTCCTCTGGGTGCTCCGGTTTCCTCCCCCAGACCAGAAATGAGCAGGTCAGGTGGATTGGCCATGCTAAATTACCCGTAGTGTTCAGGGATGTGCAGGGTTAGCCATGGGAAATGCAGAGATACTGGGATAGAGTCGGGGAGGTGGGTCTGGTTGGGATGATCTTTGGAGAGTCTGTGTGGGCTAGATGGGCTGAATGGCCTGCTTCCACACTGTAGGAATCTATGATTCCACATTGTCATGTCTGTAAACCCTGCAGCCCATGTCCTAAGTCTGAATGAATCCTGTGCTGACTGCCCTACACTGGCTCCCTGTCGAGTGGTGTTTCGATGTGCTGATTTTAATTGTCCCAGTATTGGTGAAGGAGCCTTCAGCTACCAGGATCCTCGTGTCTGGATTTCCCTCTCCAAATCTCCCAGCCTCTGTCGTCTCATCTAAGGTGGACCTGTTCCTTTATAAGATCCCGGAGATGGAGGAGGCCATTCAGCCCCACGTGCCTGTTCCACCATTTAATACGATCGAATCTGATCTCATCTCCGTCTCAACCCCCCCCCCTTTTCCGGCCCGCTCTCTATCACCATTAAACCTATTACTCGTTAAAAATCTGTCTATCTCCTCCTCTGGGGGAGTGAATTCCACAGATTCATGACCCACTGGGGGAAGTAAATTCCCCTCCTCCTCCCTGTTTTAAATTGACCGCCTCTTATCGTAAAACTTTGACTCTTTGGTTAAACTTTGTTTTTGTGCCTGGAGGGTCAGTACTTCAGCAGGAACAACATCCACCTCCTTAAACTGCTCGATTTAATAATGTCAATATTTAACCATGTCATTTCAAGTTAACCAAGGTCTAGAATCTGAATGGGTCTGTACACTGTAACAGGCACTGCCCTTCTCCATATCGCTGTGTTGTTAGATAGGGGAGGCCACCAGGCAATATATGCAGAAAGCTGCAACACAAAGGGACTTAGGGTGGGGTGGGGACTTGTACATGAACCACAGAAAGCTAGCACATGGGCAGTAGGGAATCAGGAAGGGTCATGGGATGTTGGCCCTTATTTCAAGGGGGTTGGAGTATAAGAGTAGGGAGGTCTTACTGCAACTGTACAAGGTGCTGGGGAGGTCACTGATGGAGCACTATGAGCTGTTCCCATCCCTTATTTAAGGAAAGATATCATTTCATTGGAGGTAGTGGAGAGAAGGTTCACTAGGATGGTCCCTGGGATGGGGAGGGATTGTTTTCTGAACAAAGGTTAAACAGGTTGGGACACTACTCCCTGGAGTTTAGAAGAATGAGAGGGGATCTCATTGAAACATCCAGGATTCTTAAGGGGCTTGAGTGGGTCAATGCTGTGAGGATGTTTCCCCTCATGGGAGGGTCTAGGACCAGAGGGCACAGTCTCAGAATAAAGGGGCACCAATTTCAGACTGAGATGGGGAGGAATTTCTCCTGAGGTTTGAGAGTCTTTGGAACTCCTCGTCACAGAGAGCTGTGTGGGCAGAGTCCTTGTGGATATTTAAGGCTGAGAGAGATTCTTGATCAGTCAGGAAATTAAGGGTTATAGGGGAAAGGGCAGGAAGGTGGATGTGAGGAATGTCAGGATCAGCCATGATCCTATTGAATGGGGGAGCAGGTTTGAGAGGCTAAATGGCCTACTCTTAGTTGATGTCTTCTGGTCTTAATTTCTATCCCTGAGGTAGGACTGTCGAGAAGGTGGTAAAGAAGGTGTGTGGCATGTGTGCTATCATCACTCAGGGCATCCAGTATAAAATCTGGCAAGTTATGTTGCAGCTGCATAAACATTTAGTCAGGGTCACATTGGGAGCAGTGTGTGCAGTTCTGGTTGCCACACTATAGCAAAGAGATGGAGACTTTGGAGAAGATGCAAATCAAGTTTACCAGGATGTTGCCTGAATTGGAGTGTATTAGCTTTAAGGAGAGGCTGGACAAACTTGGATTGTTTTCGTGAGAGTGTCAAGGGCTGAGGGATGTTCATAAAATTAAGAGAATTAGGAATAGGACGGAAAATCGGAAATTTTTTCCCCAGAATAGAATTTTTTCCCAGGGGGCATAGGTTTAAGGTGAGAGAGGGAAAGTTTAAAGGAGATGTACAAGGCAAGGCTTTTATTTTACCCAGAGGGTGGCAGGTGCCTGGAACACGCTGCTAGGGGAGGTGGGAGAAGCAGATAAAAGAGCAACATTTAAAAGGCATTTAGACACACATGGACAGGAAAGGGAAGAGAGGGATATGGACCATGTTCAGGCAAATGGGAATAGTTTAGAACAGCATCATGGTTGGCACAGCCATGGTGGGCCGAAGGGCCTGTTCCTGTGCTGTGTTTATCGTGAGTGCATTTGAATAGAAACATAGAGAGTTTATACTTCAGTTATACAGGGCACTGGTGAGACCATCTCTGGAACAGGAGTACTGTGTACAGTGTTGGTCTCCTTATTTAAGGAAGGATAGAAACGTATTGGGAGAATTTTTTGTTCTTTATTTATTCATTTTGTGGGATGTGGGTGTCACTGGCTGACACCCAGCATTTATTGCCAGTCCCTAAAGTAGGTTCAGAATAGGTTTACCAGATCCATGCCTGGAATTGTGGACTGGATTTAGGGAGGTGGGCGGGGGGGTGCAGGGGCAGGGGGGTGGGGCGGGGGGCAGGAGGGGGCAGGGGGTTGGGGCGGAGGGGGGCAGGGGCAGGGGCAGGGGGGCAAGGGGGTGGGGCGGGGGGGGGCAGGGGCAGGGGGGCGCGGGGGCGGGGGGATTGTATTAAGCGAGACGGTTCCCCAAGCTGGGCTTGCTTTGTCTGGAAATTCCGACAGTAGGAAACAGATGAGACCTGACCACAATCATATTCATCCAGAAGAGAGTAAGACAGTGGCAGTGTGGCCCTCCCTTCTGCTGTCAATGTTCAAATATTTCTGGTAATTGTGTCACTGAATCTGACTCATACTGCGGAACGCAGTCTGTCTGTTTGAGGGAGCTGGGATGCTGCAATGACCTACTGTCCAGACTGGAGTGAACTACCACTTCCTGCACACACACACACGCACATACATGCGCACACACAGGTCCATATACACACACTGATACATACACACATGCACACAGACACACACATACAGGTGTATATACACACACACACATACATTCAGACACACGCACACAGATACACACACAGATACATATGCACACACGCACACACACAGATACACATACACAGGTGCATACAGACACACAGATACATACAGACACACACGTGCACACATACACACGTGCACATCACAGATACATACACACAAATACACACACCGATACATGCATGCAGATACAGATACATGAACGCAAGCGCGCACACACTCACACACACACAACCCTCCCACCCCCATCCCCCACAACCCCCCCCCCCATCTCTCCAGGCTTGTCTGAGATACACTGCCCTCCCTATGCTGCTGAAGGTCTTGCCCCAGGTCCTAGTGCATGCTGAGGTTAATTGGAGGAATGTCAGGCTGCAGTAGGATGCTGGGACTGGGAGGGTTTTAGCATCACAGGATAGCAAAGCACAGTGGGAGGCCTTTCAGCCCATCGAGTCTCATTCTACAAGCAATCCAGTTTATCCTCACATCCCTAAACCTTTTGCTCCATTGAGTTTATAAAGACATAGGGTATACAGAAAGAAACATTTCCCCTTGATGGAGGGATCAGTGTCTGGGGGGGGATGGATTTAAGGTAGAGGGGCAGGAGGTTTAGAGCAGGATGTGAGGGGAAAGTCAGTGTTCACCCAGAGGGTGGTGGGGACCTGGAACTCGCTGCCTGTCAGGGTGGGAGAGGCAGAAACCCTCCTCACATTGATGCAGGATTTAGATGTGAACTCGTGATACCAAGGTACACAAGGCTATGGGCCACATGCTGGGAAATGGGATTAGAATAGTTAGGGGTTGGTTTTGACCAGTACAGACTCTGTGGGCCGAAGGGCCTTTTACTGTGTTCTGTGAATCTAACCCTTTACCCCACCGATCATCAAAAATGTATCAACCTCTACCTCAATGTTCTGAAAGACTGAGCCCCTGGGATCGAGAATCCCAAATGTTCATCACCCTCTGAGTAAAAGTATTTCCCCTCATCTCGGTCCTGAGTGCTAGACTCGATGGGCCAAATGGCCGTTTCCTGTGTTTCAGCGGAATAGAAGCAGGAGTAGGCTATTTGGCCCGTCGAGCCTGTTCCACCATTCACTAAGGCCATGACTGATCTGTCCATCATCTCAGCCCCTCCTCCCTGCATTATCCCCATCACCCTTCATTCCCCAACCAGGCAGAAACCCATCCAACTGGGTCCTGAATATATTTAATGAAGCTGCCTCTGTTGCTTCCTGGGACAGAGAATTCCGTAGATTCCCTACTGTCTGGGAGAAGCAGTTCCTCCTCATCTCTGTCCTAAATCTACTCCCCCTAATTTTGAGGCCATGTCCTGTAGTCCTAGTCTCACTTACCAAAGGAAACAACTCGCCTGCCTCTCTATTATGTCAATCCCTTTCATAGATTGTAGATAAGCTATGATCTCACCTCTATGACTCTAATACACTAAGTATGTATTGAATTCCCATCTGAAGACATCCATTCAATCTTTATCCAGCATCTCACTGGCCAGTGCATCCCAAATCCACCAGCTCATGGGACAGATGTTCCTTATTGTTGTTGAAACATATAAACAAAGACATACAGCAGGCCATTCGATCTTCAACCTGTTCCACCACCATGGCTGATCTGATTTTAACCTCCATTCTATATTCTAGACCCCCAATAATCTCTCAGCCCCTTTGAGTTCTGTTGTCAATGATCTCCATGGTGCAGAAGCTAAGGATGCGTCAAGGTTAATGGGAAAGAGGCGGGATTCCAATGGGATCAGACTCCTGGAAAATTTCCGGTTATCGTAAGGAGCTGGGAGCATTCTCCTCAGTGTTTGGGTCAACTTTCAGCTTTCTTTATTGACAATCACAAGAGAGCTAGGGTCCCAAGTGCAGAGGGTAATTGGGAAGCCCAATGGGATGTTGGTCTTCACTTCAAAGGGGTGGACTTTAACGGTAGAGAGGCTTTGTTCAAACTATCCAAAGCGATAGTCAGATCACAGCTGGGGTATTGTGAATGGTTTTGGGCCCTGTATCTAAGGAGAGACATCCTGGCATTGGAGACAGTCCAGAGAAGGAGCACTCAGCCGATCCTGGGGATGGAGGGACTGTCTGATGGGGAGAGGGTGAGCAGGTTGGGCCTGTACTCGTTGGAATTTAGAAAAATGAGAGGTGACCTTGTTGAAACATGTCAGATTTTTCAGGGACTTGAAAGGGGGAGATGTGGAGCGGTTGTTTCTCCTGGTGGGAGAGTCTAGGACCTAGAGGGCACCATCTCAGAATAAGGGGTCATTTACAACAAAGACAGGGAGGAATTTCCTCTCTCCGCGGGGAGTGAATCTGGGGAATCCTTTACCACAGAGGGCTGGGTCATTGAGTCTATTCAGTATAAAGCTGAGAGAGACAGATTTTTAAACGGGAGGAGTGCTGGGAAAAGGCAGCAAAATCGACGTGAGGTTTATCAAATAAACTATGATCTCATTAAATGGGACAGCAGACTCAATGGGCTGAATGGCCTACTCCTGCTCCTACATATTACAATCAGTTATTATGGTCCTACGATCAGTGGAGTAGGAGCGGAGCGCTGAGTGACCTACTCTAGTTTCTAATTTGTCTCCATCAACGTTATCGAAACCCGATTCACTGTTCCACGCTGTTTGTGGACTCTTGCTTTGCATAAAGAGCTTGCTGCATTTCTTCCAACAGGCAGGACTCTCACACAAACAGTTCATTGGTTTTTGAGGTGAAGCTGAGACGGGTGCTTCAGAAATGCAAGTTCCTGACATTCATGAGCTTCCACTGGACCATGCCACCATTGAAGTGCAGCCTCTGTAATCCGCCATCATTCCTTCAGTTACAACACAGGCCTGCTCTTCAAAAAGGGCTTCATTAGTTGCAGAGAGCACCTCTGTACAGCTGCACTGCCTGGCCTGGCGATAAAACTGCTAATTAACTGCATATCTTTATCTTTTCGCTCAATCTTATCAATGCTGCCTTTACTTTATGGCATACTCCTCAGGCGGTGTGTGTGTCATCTGCGGTGTACAACAACAGCGAGAAGAATTTACATTGATATAGCACCCTTTTTAAAGTGGAGGTGTGGCAGCCAGCAAGTGAATGGCAGGAAGCCCAGTCCATTGTACCCCCTGCCAACCCAGCCCAACCCTTCCCCCAGCTACACTCAAAAACAGAATCTCAATCGCGATAGCTGAATGTAGACCAGAGGTTAGAAGACAAAATGTTTATTAAATACTGTCTACAGAAATGGGGGAAGATTTTCAATGCGGACTCGTGCCAGTATGAGTCCAACCACATAATTAGAATTTCGTCATGGAAACGTCCAATAGCTGGAGGAGTTGGCTGAGGAAGAAAGAAAGAACTATGTTTTATGTAGCACTGCTCTCACGTGCAGGTGGTGCAGAGCGTGATACAGATGGTGAATGTTTCTGAATCTGTTCTTTCCTGGCAATAGGAATGTCGCTGGCTCGGCCCAGCATTTACTGCTCCACCCTAAATGTCCCTCGGGGTGTTGGTGGATTGACTGCTCTGTAGCAGCTTGACACAGCTGTGGGACGTGTTCAGGCCATTTTAGGGCGTGTTTGAGAGCTACCCACTTTGCTGTGAGTCTGGGGTCACACATGGGCTGGACCAGGTAAGGATGGCAGACTTCCATTCCCTTGAGGTGATCGATCAATTTGATAAAGGGCTTCAGTGGATCTTATGGGATTTAAGAAACCCAGTTGGGTTTTTGCAACAATTACTAATAGAAGTAAAATTTAGAATTAGCTTTAGTGTCCCATGTGCTCACATGAGTACTGCGAAAAGTTTACAAGTCTCCACTGACAGTGTCATCTTGGTTACAAAGGTAGCTAGGGACAATTCTTCAGTACAAATTCTTAGGGAGAAAGTTGGAAAAATAAAGAAATAAAATATCCAGCATTACAGAATAATAGTTTCACGGTTGTCATGAGGGAGGTTCCAACTCCAGGTTTTATTAACGGAATTGAAATTCAACCAGCTACCATACTGAGATTTGTCACTGTGTTGCCCAGAATGTTAGGCTGGGGTTAGTATTGATCTGGAACATTGTCACTCCTCCGTTACCTTGACCCTCTTTATGTAGAATGTGGGTCAAAGGGTGACTGATTTGTACACGGCAAGGTCCCACAAATAGCGCCCCCTACTGGTTTCCGATCAGCGTTCATCTGGGGCTTTGACCTTAAGAGAGTGCGTCCTGCCCCTCTGCCCCGGTTGCTCAGCCACTGGGCACCGCCCGAGGGGAGATCCCTGGCTAATGTTGGTGGGAACCCCTCCCCAACCCTTCTCTGACTAGGCTCGCAAGATAGAGGTGGCCCATCCTGGGACTAGGGAGTGGTTTTGTTGGGGGTGAGGAAGGGGAGTCATTGGGGGTTGGAGTCAAGAGCAGGGGTTGGCTATGAGTGGGGTCTCGATTGTGCACAGGTTAGTGCTGTCTGGGCTGCACTGCTTTGACATTTGTGGGGCTGACTCTTTGTCGTTCGTCCCAGAGCTGAGCTAATTGGATCCCGCCTGGGGGGGGGGGGGCAGAGAGGTCCCTCAGCGACCATTGTGGCTGTGAATTGAACTGATCAAGACCTCGACGTGTGGCCCAGCAGGAAAGTGAAGGTTCACCCAATGATTAGTAACGAGGAATGTGAACATACTGTCGCCAGGTACACAAATAGTTGGGAAGGCAAGTGGTGAGGATAACACAGAGTCTGCAAAGGGATTTGGACAGCTAGGTGTGTGGGCAAACACTTGGCAGATGGAATATAACACAGGGTAATGTCAGCTTGCACTTGGCAGGAAGCGTAGGGTAGTTGAATAGTATTCCAATGGAGAAAGACTGCAGACAGGTACAGCGCAGGGGGAGTTTTCTTTAGCAATTCATTCACAGCGTGTGGGTATCGCTGGTGAAACCAGCATTTATTACCAATCCCAAAAGGGAGGTTAATTCCCCAAAGGGCAGTGAAGAGTCCACCCCATCGCTTTGGACCCAGAGTCCATCTGGGGGCTGGACAAGGAAAGGACGGCAGATTTCCTCCCCTGTGGTTCCTAGTTTGGAAGGATGAGGGGTGATCTCGTTGAAGCGTAGGGAATCTTACGGGAAAGATACAACAGGGATTCCTCCTCTGGGGAGGAGGCAGATACAACTGGAAAGGACTCCGGTGAAAGAGTAGGCCATTGAGGACAGAGGTGAGGAGGATTGCCATTCCTCAGAGGGAGGAAGGTCTCTGGAATTCTCTACCCCAGAGGGTGCTGTGAGAATTCAGTCACTGAGAAAGTTCAAGATCAAAATCACTGAACTTTAGGTCATTTAAGGGAATCCAGGAACAGAATCCAGTGTGAAAAAATGGCTATGATTATAGAAGATCATCCATGATTGAGTTGGACATGAGAACAGGCTCAATGGGCCGATGGCCAATGTTTCCATGCCTAACATTGGAGGACTCCATTCACCTGGCTCCTCTTTCCCCGTTCAGTGACTTGCAATGACCTCTCTCCTGCCTCCTACACCATTAACTTAGATGTTCCCCAAAGATAAATCCTGGGCTCCTCCTATTTCTCAACTAACACCGGAGCCCACACCCACAAATGTCATCTGAAGGAGCGTGGCTTCTCCTGTGTGTTGCTGGCACCCAGCCCCACCTTCTGGCTCCTGCCGCAAGGTTTCCTGATGCTTCATTCAGTGAAATAACGTCGTTCCAATTGGATATTGAGAAGGTTAATCCCATTGTGGTCAGTCTCCATCTGTCCATCTCCTAGTTGTGTTTCATTTGACCCCAAGGTGACCTTTCAGGGGTAGAGCTGCTCTGTCAGTAAGATCACCAGTTTCCAACCCCATAATGTCACCATTTCTGCCTCTGTCCCAGCTCATCTGTTATTCGAACCTCTTTGAGCCTCTGTTCCCTTGGCTATTCCTACACACGTCCTGGCTGTTCTCCTGTATTCTACCATCTGGGAATCTGAGCTCATCCTCAATTACAGTCAAATCCAAACCTGCAGTCATAGAGTCATAGAGATGTACAGCATGGAAACAGACCCTTCGGTCCAACCCGTCCATGCCAACCAGATATCCCAATCCAATCTAGTCCCACCTGCCAGCACCCGGCCCATATCCTTCCAAACCCTTCCTATTCGTATACCCATCCAAATGCCTCTTAAATGTTGCAATTGTACCAGCCTCCACCACATCCTCTGGCAGCTCATTCCATACACGTACCACCCTCTGCGTGAAAAAGTTGCCCCTTAGGTCTCTTTTATATCTTTCCCCTCTCACCCTAAACCTATGCCCTCTAGTTCTGGACTCCCCAACCCCAGGGAAAAGACTTTGTCTCCCAATCACCCCTGACTTTCTGTTGTGCTTTGATTTTATCCATGGCTTTCTCCTTCCTGCATCTATATATAACCCAGTTCCTTCATACCAGCATTTATTGCCTGTCCCTAGTTACCCCCTTGAGAAGATGGGGGTGAGCTGCCTTCTTGAACCGCTGCAGTCCATGTGCTGTGGGTTGACCCACAATGCCCTTAGGGAGGGTATCCCAGGATTTTGACCCAGTGACAGTGAAAGAAGGGCGATATCATTCCGAGGAGAAAGTGAGGTCTGCAGATGCTGGAGATCAAAGTTGAAACTTTATTGCTGGAACAGCACAGCAGGTCAGGCAGCATCCAGGGAACAGGAGATTCGACGTTTCGGGCACAGGCCCTTCTTCAGGAATCTTTGTAGAGAGAGGCAGAGAGCTTCTTCAAGGAAGGCATCCTTGATTCCTGAAGAAGGACCTGTGCCCGAAACGTCGAATCTCCTGTTCCCTGGATGCTGCCTGACCTGCTGTGCTGTTCCAGCAATAAAGTTTCAACCGATATCTTTCCGAGTCAGTCAGAGTGAAGTCAGAAGTCACACTGTGCTCTGAAAGCTTGTGATTTCAAATAAGCCTGTTGGATTATAACCTGGTGGAGAAAGTGAGGACTGCAGATGCTGGAGATCAGAGCTGAAAATGTGTTGCTGGAAAAGCACAGCAGGTCAGGCAGCATCCAAGGAGCAGGAGAATCGACGTTTCGGGCATGAGCCCTTCTTTAGGAATGAGGAAGGTGTGCCAAGCAGGCTAAGATAAAAGGTAGGGAGGAGGGACTTGGGGGAGGGGCGTTGGAACTGCGATAGGTGGAAGGAGGTCAAGGTGAGGGTGATAAGGTGAGGGTGATAGGCCGGAGTGGGGGTTGGGGCGGAGAGGTCAGGAATAAGATTGCAGGTTAGGAAGGTGGTGCTGAGTTTGAGGGTTGGGACTGAGACAAGGTGGGGGGAGGGGAAATGAGGAAACTGGAAAAATCTGAGTTCATCCCTTGTGGTTGGAGGGTTTCTAGGCGGAAGATGAGGCGCTCTTTCTCCAACCGTCGTTTTGTTGTGGTCTGGCGATGGAGGAGTCCAAGGACCTGCATGTCCTTGGTGGAGTGGGAGGGGGAGTTGAAGTGTTGAGCCACGGGGTGGTTGGGTTGGTTGGTCCCAGAGGTGTTCTCTGAAACGTTCTGCAAGTAGGCAGACTGTCCCCCCAATATAGAGGAGGCCACATCGGGTGCAGTGGATGTAATAAATGATGTGTGTGGAGGTGCAGGTGAATTTGTGACGGATATGGAAGGATCCCTTGGGGCCTTGGAGGGAAGTAAGGGGGGAGGTGTGGACGTAAATTTTACATTTCTTGCGGTTGCAGGGGAAGGTGCCGGGAGTGGAGGTTGGGTTGGTGGGGGGTGTGGATCTGACGAGGGATTCACGGAGGGAGTGGTCTTTTCGGAAAGCTGATAGGGGAGGGGAGGGAAATATATCCCTGGTGGTGGGGTCCGTTTGGATGTGGCGGAAATGACGACGGATGATACGATGTATATGGAGGTTGGTGGGGTGGTAGGTGAGGACTAGTGGGGTTCTGTCCTGGTGGTGGTTGGAGGGGCGGGGCTCAAGGGCGGAGGAGCGGGAAGTGGAGGAGATGCGGTGGAGGGCATCGTCGATCACGCCTGGGGGGAAATTGCGGTCTTTAAAGAAGGAGGCCATCTGGGTTGTACGGTTTTGGAACTGGTCCTCCTGGGAGCAGATGCGGCGGAGACGAAGGAATTGGGAATATGGGATGGCATTTTTACAGGGGGTGGGGTGGGAGCAGGTGTAGTCTAGGTAGCTGTGGGAGTCGGTCGGTTTATAGTAAATGTCTGTGCCATGTGACTTCCACCCCAGTCCAACACCGGCACCTCCACATGAAGTCAGACCCACAACGGCCTGAGGAAGGGAATTCCAGGATTTTGACCCAGTGACAATGAAGGAACGGTGATATATTTCCATGTCAGGATGGTGAGGGGCTTGGAGGGGAACTTGCAGAGGGTTGTGTTCCCATGTATCTGCTGTCCTTGCCCTTCTAGATGGAAGTGGTCGTGGGTTTGGAAGGTTCTGTCTGAAGAACTTTGGTGAATTTCTGCAGTGCATCTTGTAGATAGTACACACTGCTGCTACTGCGCGTCAGTGATGGAGGGAGTGGGTGTTGAAGGGGTTGGATTGTCCTGGCCCTCATGCAGCTAACATGAGATCCCTTGATAAATGCGATTGGAATGAAAGCTAATCTGGTCAGGGCTGTTTCTGGGGGTTTGTGAATCAGATTCACTTCTGGAAGACTCTTGGGCTCATTAGCTGGAAGGATAAGCTTGGACATCAGGAAGTGACTGAAAACAGCAGAGACTCTTGGGAACTGTAGGCCGTGGGCAATTATGGGGCAAGTATCCACAATTGGCTTCATTGTCCTCTTGTGCGCTTGGCCAGAGTTTGTACTGATCTCAAGTTTAGAAAGTTTAATCTGACCGCTAGCATTTCTGGATGACCTAGCCCCTCCTTAAAGTTAACGAGCCCTAAAGCCTTTCAGAAACTGTTCTAACACCATTGTGATTCTCATCTGCATTGTGCGTAAGAATTAAGCTGGCACTAACAATGAAGGAATAAATACACCTTTAAAAGAAAGAGTTATTCAAAATGAAAATCCGCTGAAGCTGAATTAAACTGCGTCGGTGGCAGAGGAAGGAGAGGCAGGAATCCAGAGAGGCAACAGTGTCAATGGAATCCAAGTTACTTAAAAAACCCTTGCAATTTAATAATTTCATTCATTTATGAGTGTGGGAATCACTGAGGTTCCTATTCCTCAATCGCCCTTTGAGCTGAGGATTTCACTCAGTCATCGCAGAGGGCAGTTAGGAGTCAATCACATCGCCTTGGGTCTGGAGTCACATGTAGACCTGACCAGGTGAGGACGGCAGATGTCCTTCAGTAGTGAGCCAGATGGGGTTTTACAACAACTGATGATAGTTGGCATGGTCACAATTCCAGAGATTGCCTTTCGATTCCAGCTTTTATTAATGGCATTTAAACTCCACCCTCAATTCCAGGATAGGCTCAAACTCACTTCCCCAGAGCATTAGTTGGGCTGTACTGGATTACTAACCCAGTGGCATTATCACTAGGCCACCATCTCTCCTAAGATGGGAGATGAGAATTGGATTATGGTACACCGATCCTGAGGCCTGCTCCACCATTCACTCAGATCATCTCTGACCTTGTGTCTCTGCACCGTTTCACTGCACTATCCTCATAGCTTTTCCTCATTCTGTGTCTCTCTCTCTCTGTATGTATGTCTTGTCTCCAGCTCTCTCTCTGTCTGTCTCTCTCTCTCTCTGTATGTATGTATGTCTTGTCTCCAGCTCTCTCCCATTTATTTCAGACTGTGTTTTGTTCCTGAATCTGGCCTCTCTTGTCACAGGTCTCAGGGTCCAGTGTGAATCCTCCATTCTGTGCCCGTTGCTGCCCCCTTGCCAATGCCTCTACCATCCTCTGTGCATCTGCCCCACCCTCTGTGTTAGAGAATTGAGTATCTACAATCACACCTTCAGATCAGAGAGGAGGACAGGCTGTCAGTGTTGTCGCCAGGGGCAACGCTGTCACTCAGTTAAACATCGGAGAAAGTTAAAAATCACACAACACCAGGTTATAGTCCAACAGGTTTATTTAGGAGCACTAGCTTTCAGAGCGCTGCTCCTTCATCAGGTGATTGTGGAGAATAAGAATGTAAGACACAGAATTTATAGCAAAAGTTTAGAGTGTGATGTAAATGAAATTATACATTGAATAAAACCTGGATTGTTTGTTAAGTCTCTCATCTTTTAGAATGACCAGGTTGGTTTCAGTTCTTTCTTAAAGTTATATTCTCAAGTGAACTTTAACAATAGGTGCCATGTCGGCCCAGATAATGCATTGAAGGTGAGAGGTGTGACCCTGTCTGTGCCCCAAATGTTCAGACAGGGTCAATGCTGAGAAGGTAATTTGCCTCATGGGAGAGTCTAGGACCAGAATAAAGGGGCATCAATTTCAGACTGAGATGGGGAGGAATTCCTTCTTTCTGAGGGTTGTGAGTCTTTTGAACTCCTTGTCACAGAGAGTCCTTGTGTATATTTAAGGCTGAGAGAGATGCTCGATCACAGTAGCAGAAAAGGGTTTGAGCATCCAATAGCAGTGTTCGCATCGACCACCGGAGCCAGATTCACCCTGAGGAATCAAATCCAGGGCAGTAATAGCTTGGTGAAGCTCCTAGCCTGTGAAAGGCTGTGAGTAAATGCTGGCGTGCAGTTTACAGAATCGAGGGGAGCGTAGGCCCAGGAAAAGGAAGTCAAATACAGCTGTTGGGGTAAAGGAATGGCTTGAAGGAGTTTCAAGCCACAATTGTCATTGCTTGTGATGGTTGGACCATCAGATATTTAACATAATGGGATGGGTATGTAAAATCCCATGGCATTGTTATCTATGGGCCAAAAGCAAGTGAGTAAGATTAATGCAGTTTGGTGTTTGTTGGTTAGCACAGCCATGAAGGGCTGAAGGGCCTGATTCTATGTTGTATGACTCCGTGTCATGAGTAAAAACAATGACTGCAGATACTGGAAACCAGATTCTAGATTAGTGGTGCTGGAAAAGCACAGCAGTTCAGGCAGCATCCAAGGGTGATGAAGGACTTTTGCCCGAAACGTCGATTTTCGTGCTCCTCGGATGCTGCCTGAACTGCTGTGCTTTTCCAGCATCACTCTGATCCAGAATCTGTGTCACGAGTGTCTCAGTGGATGGTGGGAGAAGGGAAATTGCTCTGATCTCCTTGGAGTTTGATGTGTGTTGTGGGGTGTTCTATATTTGCCTCATGTTAAATTGGGGATATTAGAATATAAGTTAAATCTATCTTTGCTCAGTTTAAACCTTTAATTGTTAATAATCTTTGCCTGTTCCTTGAGGACAATAAGTTTGTATTCCACTAGTTACTCTTTGATGACTGAAGAAAGCTGGTTGACCAATTCTCTGGTGCGAAACCAGTGACACAAGAATAAAAGAACAGAGTATTATTTAAATGGAGAAATGCTGCAGAAAGGGACTGGGGGGGGGGGAGGGATACAGAAAGCTAGCACATAGAGTCATAGAGTCGTAGAGATGGACAGCACGGAAACAGATCCTTCGGTCCAACCCGTCCATGCTGACCGGATATCCCAACCCAATCTAGTCCCACCTGCCAGCACCCGGCCCATATCCCTCCAAACCCTTCCTATTCATGTACCCATCCAATTGCCTCTTAAATGTTCCAATTGTACCAGCCTCCACCACATCCTCTGGCAGCTCATTCCATACACGTACCACCCTCTGTGTGAAAAAGTTGACCCTTCGGTCTTTTTATATCTTTCCCCTCTCACCCTAAACCTATGCCCTCTAGTTCTGGATTCCCCGACTGCAGGGAAAAGACTTTGCCTATTTACCCTATCCATGCCCCTCAAAATTTTGTAAATCTCTGTAAGGTCACCCCTCAGCCTCCGACGTTCCAGGGAAAACAGCCCCAGCCTGTTCAGCCTCTCCCTGTAACTCAAATCCTCCAACCCTGGCAACATCCTTGTAAATCTTTTCTGAGCCCTCTCTGTGATTGTCATGTGAAGGGAGACGATGTGCTGGAGGTGGTATTGTTTATATCTGCAGTTTACGTGGATCTGTCAGACAGTGTACAGTCTCAATAACATCCCTTTCTTCAGCTGGGAATGTGTAGCCAGTGGCACAGGAATGTGATCCTGCAATTTGAATTGGACTGCAGTTCAGCAGGCTCTATTCGAACATTCAACATGCCTCAGTGTCTCAGGTGTGAGAGACTGACAATTGCGCATTCTGATTGTTTGTTTATTCTGCCCCTGTCAGGATCGCTCGTTCTGCTGCAGTTTAATGGGAGGAACAAGCGCACACCTTGCCAATAAATTGAGATGGGAACAATTCGACCTCTTTCTGACAAATAACATGAATTTCTTTGCTTAAAGATAGCATGTGATTGTCTTATTGCCCATTTTGGGAAAACAACGTTTTCACATAATTCCTGAACATTGTGGTTATACGCTCTCGTCAGCAATGGTTACATTTATGTGGCACCTTTTTAATACAGTCCCAAGAATCTTCACTTGGAGATGATGACCATCGGGAGATGTGAAGACCAGTGAGAAGCAGCTTTGTCAAAGAGATCAGCTTCAAAGAAACTCTCCATGGAGGCATGAGAGAGGGAGAGAGGGCGAGGGAAGAGAGGGAGAGACACACATAGAGAGAGAGATACTGGGTAAGTGGGGAGGTACAGAGAGAGGGACAGGGTGGAGGGGGGGGGAGAGAGAGAGAGAGAGAGAGAGAGAGAGACACCAGGTTGGTGGGGGGGGGGGGGGGTGGAAGAGAGAGAGAGAGAAATAGAGACCTAGAGACGTGGGGTGGGGGAGAGAGAGACAGAGAAGAGAAATAGAGAGATAGAGACATGGGGGAGAGGAGAGAGAGAGAGGTTGGGGGGAGAGAGAGTGAGAGAGAAATAGAGAGATAGAGACATGGGGTTGGGGAGAAGAGAGACAGAGAGATAGAGACGAGGAGATAGACACACACGTTCAGGTTTCTGATGAGATCTGCAGAGGTCATGGTCCTGAGGGTTGAATGCACAGCAGCCATTGGTGGACCCACCCAGGGAATTTAATGAGCCTTCGAGGTGAGTCAGAGATCCCATTGAGGCGGGGGTGGGAGGGAGGGTTTGTGGGACTGGAGGAGATAACACAGATAGGGAGGGAGGGAGATCACGGAGTGATTTGGAAACAGTATGGTTTGGATCACATGACCATTCCTGCAATCGGTGTAGGTCAGTGAGCACAGGGGAGCCAGTGTCAGAATGGACGTGGGTGGTAGTGTCTTTGATGAGCCTCTCATTTCCAGATGGAGTGAAACAGGGAGCCCCCTGGGGAACAGTCAAGGAGGGATGGAGGAGGCTTCCAGCAATGGGAGGGCAGAGGCTGGGGCAGACTGGACCCTGAGCTGAAAATGTGTTGCTGGAAAAGCACAGCAGGTCAGGCAGCATCCAGGGAACAGGAGAATCGACGTTTCAGGCATGAGCCCTTCTTCAGGAAGAAGAATTCCTGAAGAAGGGCTCATGCCCGAAACGTCGATTCTCCTGCTCCTTGGATGCTGCCTGACCTGCTGCACTTTTCCAGCAACACATTTTTCAGCTCTGATCTCCAGCATCTGCAGTCCTCACTTTCTCCTCGCAGACTGGACCCTCCCTACCTGGGCCTCAGCACAACGATGGTGTCCCACTGCTCTGTGCCATCTGCAAGGCCTTGGTCTACAATCTCTCCCACAGCTCTGCCTGCTGCTGCTGCTGCTGCTGCTGGGACTAGGCTTTTCTGAGCTTCCAAGTGATGGGGGGGGGTGAGGAAAATGGGCTGGAGAGGTCCCACCCACGGGAGCTGACGTCACTCTCTGTGGTTCGACAGAGAGCTTTGGCTCCTGACCTCCCTTGGCACGGTGGGGGAGGGAGCTGGGTAAGCCTGATGTGGGGCAGGGAGTCGCAGCAGCATTGGTGAAGTGGGGGAGGGGGAAGGGAGGTCAAACCTTGTTAAAGGCTAGGAGGAAGGTGACCCCCGGGGTCAGGGGAAGTGGTTAGGGTTGTGAGGTGAAAGTGAGGCCTAGGGTTCGGGTTTACTGGCCCAGAGACGTTGACACTACCCCAGCAGCTCCCTGTTTGGGATGGTGGCAAAGTTGCCACACTCTGCCTCCTGTGTGCTGTGCACCCCTTCCTCCACCCCACCCTCAGCAAGGCAATGGCCCAGTGATATTATCGCAGAACTGTTAATCCAGAGACCCAGGTAATGTTCTGGGGACTCAGGTTCGAATCCTACTGTGGCCGGTTCAGTTTTAAAAGAAATCTTGAATTAAGAGTTTCATGATGACCATGAACCCATTGTAGATTGTCAGAAAAACCCACCTGGTTCACTAATGCCTTTTAGGGAAGAAAACCGCCGTCCTTACCTGGTCTGGCCTACATGTGACTCCAGACCCACAGCGTGAAGAAGGCGTGTGGTATGCTTTCCCTTATTGGTCAGAGTACTGAGTACAGGAGTTGGGAGGTCATGTTGTAGCTGTACAGGACATTGGTTAGGCCACTGTTGGAATATTGTGTGCAATTCTGGTCTCCTTCCTATTGGACAGATGTTGCAAAACTTGAAAGGGTTCAGAAAAGATTTACAAGGATGTTGCCAGGGTTGGAGGGTCTGAGCTACAGGGAGAGGCTCAACAGGCTGGGGCTGTTTTCCCTGGAGCGTCGGAGGCTGAGGGGTGACCTTATAGAGGTTTACAAAATCATGAGGGGCATGGATAGGGTAAATAGGCAAAGTCTTTACCCTGGGGTCGGGGAGTCCAGAACTAGAGGGCATAGGTTTAGGGTGAGAGGGGAAAGATATAAGAGATACCTAAGGGACAACGTTTTTATGCAGAGGGTGGTACGTGTATGGAATGAGCTGCCAAAGGAAGTGGGGGAGGCTGGTACAATTGCAACATTTAAACGGCATCTGGATGGGTATACAACTAGGAAGGGTTTGGAGGGATATGGGCCAAGTGCTGGCAGGTGGGACTAGATTGGGTTGGGATATCTGGTCGGCATGGACGGGTTGGACCGAAGGGTCTGTTTCCATGCTGTACATCTCTCTGACTCTATGACTATGTGGTTGACTCTTAACTGCCCTCTGGGTAACTCAGGATGGCAATAAATGCTGGCCTGACCCTGCGAATGAAGAATAAATCCAGTGCCCAGTCAATGTGGGTGTTTGGTGGCAACCTCTCCAGAGGTCTGAGCAATTTGGAACCTCTGACTGGGATGGGGAACCTCTCCAAAGGCGAGATCGTGGTAAAGGCGAGATCTCCATGGTGACTGAGGCATCGTGGGAGGAGGATCATGTGATGGTGCAGGGCCTGTTCTGACAGTTCCTCAAACCTGTTCCCCTGGAGTTGGAATGCCTGCCAGTACCTGCCCGATGATCTCACGCTGCAGCTGGAGTGGCAGCATTGACGTTTCTGTCTCCCGTTGGAGAGAAGGGGCAGTTCCATGGTCTTTTGTTTGTCACCGAGTGCCAGGATTCCCCAGTTTACTTGTACAATGTCCACCTGGGATCCCATTTCAAAGCCTGGCTTGTTTTCATTGGCACAGTCGACTCCCTGTGTTGCTGTCGGTAGCTGAAGACTGGATTCTAAAGCAGCTAACGTGACGCAAGTGCATAATTATAGCTCACCATCAGGAAGGTTCATGGGAGGCTGCTCTCCAACAGAAGAGGGATTGATGATCATATGAGGATGTTATGTTCGAGTTATTATAGAGCACTGATGAGACCAAATGGGTATGAGGGACCCTCTGTCTCGAGGGTATTGTGGGACACCACGTACTCCCTCTCTAAGGATGCCCAGTCATACAGGTAGCTGTGGAATAGGGGCAGACAGTTGGGAATGATGAGCCTCTGCCTGGACCCGTTGATGGCCATTATGGTCAGGAGATGGTCCTTCAACTTACCCATAAACCCATCTGCCCCAGAGGTGTGTCTTAACATCTCTGAACCAGGTTAATTATTACACCTTCCAGTTTCTCCCTGAAGGGACTTTGCAATGCGGTGGTAATGTCCGTACCTCTGAACCAGGAGAAACGGATTCAAGTCACATCTGCTCTAAATGTGTGTCATAGTATGTCTGACAATGTCCTGTCCTGGGAAAGACCAGCATTTCCAGCACAAAACAGCAGTCTGCTTGATTGGCACCAGATCCACTCCCTCCACCACCAGTGCTCAGTAGCTGCAGTGTGTACCATCTACAAGGCGCACTGCAGAAATTCACCAAAGATCCTCAGACAACAGCTTCCAGACCTATTTCAATCTAGAAGGACAAGGGCATCACATACATCGGAACACCACCCCCTGCAAGATCGCATCCAAGCCACTCACCATCCTGACTTGGAAATATATCGCCGTTCCTTCACTGTCACTGGGTCAAAATCCTGGAATTCCCTCCCTAAGGGCATTGTGGGTCTACCCACAGCACGCGGACTGCAGCGGTTCAAGGAGGCAGCTCACCCCCACCTTCTCAAGGGGTCAGCCAGGAAAGGGCAATAAACGCTGGCTCACATCCCACAAGTGAATTATTAAAAATCGATGAAAGAGATTGATAGCTGGAGTATTTCTGAATCCAGTGCTGGTGAGGGGCAGAGAAGAAGGAAAGAGCGAGATTCAAAAGGAGGAGACATTAGGCAACAGAGCAATGTTACGTTGTACCGTGTAGCAACATAGTTGAAGTGAGGGGCATGTTCAGTGAGGAGGGGCTACTGGGGGAGCTACAAACTGGGACAAGGGAGAACACTATCAGGACAGTGCAATGTCAGCACCTGGGACTATCCCCAATGTAACTTAAGATGTCAAAGCCCATTAGACACAGTCAGAGTGAGGAGCTGTCGGCCTGTACTGGGAGGGAGAAGGGAATGGAACAGGTTTTATGTAAATCCAAACTCATTAACAGGCTCGATATTAATTTGTTTGGCAACATCAGCCTGGTGTCTAATTGTTAAGGGTAATAACCCCTCTCTCACCAGCAGTTACTCCACTTACTCACTTCGGTGAGCATCTTACTCATTAGGGGAAACCTCTGGACACAAAATGGACAGACATTCCTGTAGAATCCTTCCCCCACCCCCCCCAACCCCTCCCCTGCAAACCCCACAGCCAGACCGCTTCCCCAAGTGGACCTCAGCTGTGAGACCTCAAGGAAAGGCCTGCATTCCTGTAGCGCCTTTCATGACCACCAGTTATCTCAGAGCAGTTTGCAGTCATTGAGACCCTTCTGAAGTCGCTGAGGTCATGTCAGAAACCAGGCATCCAGTATGTGCACAGCAAGATCCCAAAACAGCAACATGACCATGGCCAGCGAATGTATGCCTTGTGAAGTCGAAAAAGGTGTTTCCAGTGGCTGGTCCAGCCAGGGATAACTCTCCAGCTCTCCTCTGAGATTACACCTGATACTCCCTGACAGGACAGAGGGGGCTGGGATTTAATGGCTGGTCTGAAGGGCAGTTCCCCTGACAGGACTGCACTCCCTCAGCACTGCACTGTGAGTGTCAGCCTGAGATACATGCCCTCACCCCGAGGCTTCCTGACTGAGCGGTGCCCAGCATGGTGCCCGTGAGTGTGCCCTCCTGACACCAGCATCTTGCCTGATGCACAGCTCCCCATGCTCCAGGTTAGCTGCACTGGAGCATTGTAACTGCAGGGGCTGGAAATGCGACCCCCGGGGTGGGGGAGGGCTGTGTCCTGGTCTCTAGCCCCTGAGATGGTGGGCACTTACTCTCTCCAAATGCAAATGGAGAGTTGAGCGACTTTACCATGCCCTCAGCTCAGCACAGGAGGGCAGGGCAAGGATTAATCCCTGAACCAACACCGAGGGGAATGGTACAATATCGAAGATAAGCCATCAGCTCCAACGGATGGCTGCTGAACCCGTCCGGCCCACCTCAACATCCTTTCCAAAGGTCCACCCTCCTTAACCTATTCCCATGGGAGCAGGAATGGAGAGAAACATAACCAACTGCAGAAGGTCCAAATGAATGTCCTGGAAGGAGAAACACAATGAGGAACAGAGAGAAACCGCAGGAAGCTGCAACACAAAGGGCCCTGAGGGGGCAGGGAGGGGAACGTGTACACAAAACACAGAAAGCTAGCCCACTGGGGCAGCAGGGAATCAGGAAGGGTCGTGGAACGTTGGAGTCGATAAAGTGTGGGGCTGGGAAAAGCACAACAGGTCAAGCAGCATCAGAGGAGCAGGAGAGTCGACGATTCGGGCAGGACCTTTCATCAGGACTGGTTTCAAGGGGGTTGGAGTATAAGAGTAGGGAGGTCTTACTGCAACTGTACAAGGTGCTGGGGAGGTCACTGATGGAGCACTATGAGCTGTTCCCATCCCTTATTTAAGGAAAGATATCATTTCATTGGAGGTAGTTGAGAGAAGGTTCACTAGGATGGTCCCTGGGATGGGGAGGGATTGTTTTCTGAACAAAGGTTAAACAGGTTGGGACACTACTCCCTGGAGTTTAGAAGAATGAGAGGGGATCTCATTGAAACATCCAGGATTCTTAAGGGGCTTGAGTGGGTCAATGCTGTGAGGATGTTTCCCCTCATGGGAGAGTCTAGGACCAGAGGGCACAGTCTCAGAATAAAGGGCACCAATTTCAGACTGAGATGGGGAGGAATTTCTCCTGAGGTTTGAGAGTCTTTGGAACTCCTCGTCACAGAGAGCTGTGTGGGCAGAGTCCTTGTGGATATTTAAGGCTGAGAGAGATTCTCGATCATAGTGAGGTTTGAGAAGATTTGTAGCTCAGGTTGAGGTTCTGGAAGTAGGTTTGCTCGGTGAGCTGGAAGGTTCATTTCCAGACGTTTCGTCACCATACTAGGTAACATCTTCAGTGGGCCTCCGGGAGAAGGCTTCCAGATCAGTCGGGGAATCAAGGGATACAGGGAAAGGGTCAGGAAAGTGGGTGTGAGAATGTCGGGATCAGCCATAATCCTTTTGAATGGGGGGAGCAGGCTCAAAGGGTTTCTACTGCATTCTCGGTTTTCCGGCATCCACAGTATTTTGTTTCTATCGGAAGTCAACCCATGACACAACCATCTTCAGCTGCTTCATCAATGACCTTCCCTCCATCATAAGGTCAGGGGATGTTCACTTATGATTGCACAATGTTCAGCACCATTCATAACTACTCTGATACAGAAGCAGCTGATAAATTTCTGGTTTAACAGCAGTATGCAGGGCAATAGGAACAGGAAAAAAACTATTGAAGACATTGTTCAGCCATGAACATGTGAAATAGGCATTTGGTATGCTTTCCTTTACTGGTCAGAGTACTGAGTACAGGAGTTGGGAGGTCATGTTGCGGCTGTACGGGACATTGGTTAGGCCACTTTTGGAATATTGTGTACAATTCTGGTCTCCTTCCTATCGGAAAGATGTTGTGAAACTTGAAAGGGTTCAGAAGAGATTTACAAGGATGTTGCCAAGGTTGGGGGATTTGAGCTACAGGGAGAGGCTGAACAGGCTGGGGCTGTTTTCCCTGGAGTGTCGGAGGCTGAGGGGTGACTTTATAAAGCTTTATAAAATTATGAGAAGCGTGGGTAGGGTAAATAGACAAAGTTTTTTCCCTGGGGTGGGGGAATCTAGAACAAGAGGGCATAGGTTTAGGGTGAGAGGGGAAAGATATAAAAGAGACCTAAGGGGCAGCTTTTTCATGCAGAGGATGGTGCATGTATGGAATAAGCTGCCAGAGGAAGTGGTGGAGGCTAGTACAATTGCAACATTAAAAGGCATCTGGATGGGTATATGATAGGAAGGGTTTAGAGGGATATGGGGCCAGGTGCTGGCAAATGGGACTAGATTGGGTTGGGATATCAGGTCAGCATGGACGGGTTGGACTGAAGGATCTATTTCGGTGCTGTACATCGCTGTGACTCTATGATTCTATGCTGAATGGTGGGACAGACTCGATGGGCTGAATGGCTTACTCCTGCTCCTTTACACCACTCTGCTGTCTGGCCATTCCCATTTGCTTTGCACTACCCACCTCATTCCCTTCCCCCGCCAACACAGACTCCTGCCCTCCCCAGGGGTCACAATCGAAGGATAGGGGGATAGGCCACTTGAGACTGAGATGGGGGAGAAATGTCTTCACCCAGAGAGTGGGGAGCCCGGGGAATTCTCTGCCACAGGAAGGGGTTGAGGCAAAAACTTGTTTCCAAGAAGCAGTTAGTTCTTAGGGCTAAAGGGATCAGAAGGTCAGGAGAAAGTGGGGCCAGGGGACTGAGTTGGGTGATCAGCCATGATCATACTGAATGACGGTGCAGGCTCGAAGGGCTGAATGGCTCCTGCTCCTGCTGCTAATTTCCATGTTATTTTCTCTCTAGCAAAGAGCTGTTAATGGCCTCTCTGAATACCAATCTTATTGTTCATACAGTCCACTCTCAGTCCTCATCGTTGCTGCTGTCTGTCTATTGTCTGTCTCCTTTGATGCCTGACTGAAATTGAAATTCCATTAGACCCCCAATTACTGCTTTTTGTTCAGGGAAGCAGCACTTACTCTTCTGACAGACTTCCCGGTATCTGTGCAGCCAGCAATCAGAAGTGATTTGCTGACAATTTTGAAAAGCACACAGTCTGTCCTTTCCACTCTCTGATCAACCTGTAAAGAGCAGCTATGTTTAAGTGATGGTCCTCAGGAGGGAGCACACCCAGAGCTCAGCAGCAAGGAGCTGGAGCTGGATGGGGGGAGGGGGGGTGATGGAGTGGGGGAGGTGGTGGGGGGGGGGGTGATGGAGCACCTTTCTCCTGAGGTGGGAAAGAAAGGTTCACCCTGAGCGATATCGGACAGGGCTGTACCCCATCTCCCAGAATAGACAGCTGGCCATTCAGCCCATCAAGGGCCTGCTCAGGGGGAATATGAACAAGGAGCAGGAGTAGGCCATTCAGCCCTTCGAGCCTGCACCGTCATTCAGTATGATCATGGCTGATCATCCAACTCACTCCCCTGTTCCCACTTTCTCCCCCATAGCCTTTGATTCCTTTAGCCCTAAGAGCTGTATTTACCTCCTTGTTGGAAGCAATGTTTTGGGGTCACCTGCTTTCTGTGGTAGAGAATTCCCCAGGTTCCCCATTCTCTGGGTGAAGACATTTCTCTTCGTAGAACAATACAGCGCAGAACAGGCCCTTCGGCCCTCGATGTTGCGCCGACCTGTGAACTATAGTCTGAAATGACCAACCCCGTGACCCCAGGTTTTGGACTCTAGGGTCATTGGGAACATCCTTCCTGTCTAGTCCTGTTAGAAATGTATAGTTTTCCAGGAGATTCCAAGCATTCTTCTCAACTCCAGTGAACAGGATCCTAAGCGATCCCAGGGATCAGTCTGGGAAACGCTTCACTGCCCTCCCTCCATCACCAGAACATCCTTCCTCAGGTAAGGAGACCAAAACTACACACAGTAAGGGCGGCACGGTGACTCAGTGGTTAGCACTGCTGCCTCACAGCATCAGGGTCCCAGGTTCGATTCCAGCCTTGGGTGACTGTCTGTGTGGAGTTTGCACATTCTCCCCATGTCAGCGTGGGTTTCCTCCCACAGTCCAAAGGTGTGCAGGTCAGGTTAATTGGCCATACTAAATTGCCCTTAGTGCTAGGTGCATTAATCAAGGGTAAATATTGGGTAGGAGGGTGTGTCTGGGTGGGTTACTCTTCGGAGGGTTGGTTTGGGCTGAAGGGCCTGTTTCCACACTCTAGGGGATCTAATCTAATCTAAAAAAAACTGTCTGTATATGAATAGGAAGGGTTTGGAGGGATATGGTCCAGGTGCTGGTAAATGGGACTAGTTCGGTTTAGGAAACTTAGTTGGCATGGGTGTGTTGGGCCGAAGGGTCTGTTTATGTGCTGTATGAATCTACATCTGTTGGTCCTTTGATACAGCCCAACAACAGTTGCAAATGACAGCGGTTGTGAAACAGAGAGTGAGCAGGGAGAAGGGCTAATGCCATCATAACTCCACTCTGTCATTGCCTGTACCTTCCTCACTGAACCACGACCTCTCATTATAGCAAAACACAAATTACTTTGCAGACATAATTATCAGAGTGGAATTTGACATTGAGCCACAGAAGGGGACCCAATCAGTAGAACAGTAGTACAGCGTAGCAACAGGCCCTTCAGCCCACCATGAATGTGCTGACCATGATGTCATTCTGTACTAAACCCATCTGCCTGAACATGCTCCATATCCCTCTCTTCCCTTCCTCTCCATGTGTCTGTCTAAATGCCTCTAAAACGTTGCTATTGTATCTGCTTCTCCCACCTCCCCTGGCAGCGGGTTCTGGGCACCTACCACCCTCCGTGTAAAATACTTGCCTCGTACATCTCCTCTAGACTCTCCCCCTCTCACCGTAAACCTATGTCCTCTAGTGTTTGGCATCTCCACTCTGGGATAGGGACTCTTATCTATGTCTGCCCTATCCATGTCTCCCATCGTCCCTCAGCCCCTGACGCTCTCTCGCTAGCATTCTGTGGATCTTCCTGTTCTCTTTGTTTAGTTTGATCTATCCTCGGGTTCTTCCCATTGACCCACTTCATAGAACGTACATCGTGCCAAACTTACATCACTCTATCAACATGTTCCCAGAGCACCCCCTTTCATGTAACATTTCGTCCAAGACATTCGATAAATTGAATTCCACATATACTTAGTATTCCCGATGAAGAGCTTATGCCCGAAACGTTGATTCTCCTGCTCCTCGGATGCTGCCTGACCTGCTGTGCTTTTCCAGCACCACCCTCTCGACTCTGATCTCCAGCATCTGCAGACCTCACTTGCGCCTACCTGATATTCCCTACCCGTGGGGACTGGGAAAACCCAGCATGAGGGTTGACGTGGGTCTTCCCAAAAATCGGCAGCTTCGTGTCCTATCAGGCTGCCGGGAATTTCAGCTTACAGTTCTCGATCCCTAACTTCTGAATGTTTGGTTTCTCCCTGAAGAACCATCACTTACAACATCGTCAGGCGATACAGTGTCAGCGTGGTCAGCAGCTTTGTCCAGGATGGTGTCGAGCTCCTTGAGCGCTGTTGGAGCTGGGAAGCCATAGTGTAGCGCTAATCCCACTGGCCTAGGCTCCAGGAGCAGTGAGATTATGTTGGATTAAAAAAAAACACAAAAGAAATGTGGATGCTGCAAGTCAGAAAGAGAAACAGCAATTGCTGGAAAAGCTCAGCAGGTCTGGCAGCATCTGTGGAGTGAATGTTTCACAGCTGGGCAGGACTTTGGTGAGGCCCCAGCTGGCGAACTGTGTGTGGTTCTGATCCCCGCATTGTAGGAAGGATGGGATTGTACTGGAGGGGCTGCAGAGGGGATTGCATAGGATGCTGTCTGGGATGGAGCATTTCAGCGATGGAGAGAGGCTGCATAAGTCCGGGATGTTTTCTTTGGAGCAGGGAATACTGAGGGGGATCTGATTGATGGGTATATGATTACGAGGGGCATGGAGAGGGGCGATAGAGAGCAGCTGTTCCCTCTCGTCGAAGGGGCAATTATAAAGTGAAAAGCAGGGGATTTGAGGAAAAGATTCTTCTCACCCCAGAGAATGTCGGGGGGACTGGAATGCCTGGCTGGGGGGGGTTTGGGGGGGGGGAGGTGAGGTGAGACAGGAAACCTTTCACGGATGGACACTTGACATGTCGCAGTGTTCATACTGTGGACCGAGTGCAGAAAAGTGTAGGTAGGGAGTATGAGTTTACCACAGATTTGATGGGCTGAACGGCCTCTTCTGTACTGTGCCGTTCTATGATTCAATGACGAGCGATCCCAGAATCCCAGGTTAATGCCCTAGGCAGACGGAGAACTTGAATTCATGCAGCTAAAAGCTGACCAACCCATCTGGCTGGCTATTGCCCTTTAGGGAAGGAAATGGTCACCTTTACCCAGTCTGGCCTACACATGACTCCAGACCAACACCAATGCAGCTCATTCCTAACTGTCCTCTGGGTAATTAGGGATGGCTAATAAACGCTGGCACC